>NC_056006.1:2884044-3206772 GCF_018446385.1 Zingiber officinale | reverse complement strand
CCAAACAGACCTTCTCTAGCTCAACCGATTCATCTCCTTAAATACGTGATACAGACTCCGTTTAAATCCTAATTTTTTTTTAATATTCCTAAAAAATCTAATTAGATTATTTTTCAAATAATCTTATTATTTAATTATTATTTGTGTGTTGTATTTTACATCTCCACCTCTGATTTTTTTTTGAGAAGGAGTATTTTACATAATAGAATACTATGTGGATCCTTAGATTAGTCATCTCAAAGAGATGGGTACCAAGTAAATCCAATTGTTACAATTGCTTCAAATTTTCCAATGCATCATCAACGAAGCCATTAGAGCTAATAACCCCCTTCTAACTTCCGAAGTATCCTAATATCTAGTGTTTATTCTACAATCCTTGTGGGATTGATATTTTATTACTTGACAACATTCTATGCACTTGTGGATTGGCAACACTGACATGTCAGTCAAAGTCAAGATGGGTCTTACCCAACCTAAGGGAAGGGTCAACTCTCTTCAGGTGGAACTCAGACTTGATCAGACCAACTCAGTACCCTCATCCCCTTCATTCAAGTCTTATTCAAAGATAAGCAACAAACTCCCTCCCAATCTCAAACTACCTTTTAATCTCGGATTTCCTCTCAGTCTAGACAATAGATTCCCTTTCAATCTCAGACTCCCTCTCAGTTTAGATTTTCTCTCAATCTCGGCAACAAATTCGTCTCAATCTCGGACTCCATCTCAGTCTCAGACTCCCTCTTAGTCTCGACAACAAACTCCCTCTCAGTCATAGTTGTCATCGTTGACAGCATCTATGTCTTATCCCTAGTCGCTGACACTCTCTCAAAGGAGGATCCCAACATCATCTCAATTTCAGGCTCATCTCTTGATTTTGTCTTTATTCGAGGCCACTCCACATCAACATTATCTTTTTCATCCTCAAAACATACATATTCCCTATACAGGCTCGCTAACAGTGATTACGAGTATTCTAGGACATGTGCCATTCGAAGAATAGATCGCTTACAAGGTTGTCAAATTTGGTCACCTAAATACCCCCTACTAATACGTGGCACTGAGTGAGTAGAGAGGCAACTAATGGTTGTCAGATTTGGTCTCTGTTGGGAACACTTTGGAGCTAGAAGGAGGGGTGAATAGCTCGTTCGCTTTGTCAATGATAATCTTTTGCAGCGGAAATACTCGAAGCAAGCTCCTCCAATGCTAACAATAGGATATACTTGGTATCCACCTTAAGAAGAGGTGACTAATCCAAGGATCCACACTCGAGCACACTTTTCACTATGTAAATACTCCTTCTAGGAAACAATCTGGAGGCGAAGAAGCCTTGTACAAGCTCTTAATACAACAAGAAGAAAAGAGAAGCAAATATAAATAAAATCTTACAAGATTTATACACTACAAAAAATACCCGTATAGGAGCGATTTTAATACCGCTCTTAAAAATCAACCAACTGAATTGGTTTTAACTAAATTGTTTCTAATGCCCGACCTTTTTAGAATAATTTTAAAATCACTCTTATTGAATAGCTTTAGCATCGATTTGAATAAACCGCTACTGTAAACCGCTTTTAATGATAAAACTATTAGAAGTAATTTTGAAATTACTGATATTGGATATTTTTAGTAGCGGTTCTGTATTAAACGCTGCTACTAGCCGTTTTTATTGCTCTAACTTCTAGGAGCAATTTTAAAATCCCTCGTATTGAATTCTTTTAATAGAAGTTTGTATAAAATGCTACTACAAATTGCTTCTATTGCTCTAATGTTTTATAATTGGTTTTCAAACTACATCTATTATATAGTTTTAATGCTGATTTACATAAACTGCTATTGTAAACTATTATTAATACAAATATTAGAAACAATCTTGAAACTGCTAATATTGTATACTTTTAACAGTGATTCTGTATCAAATACTGCTACTAATTATTTTTATTGTTCTAACTTCTACGAGCAATTTACAAATTGCTCATGTTGAATGTTTTTAACAACGTGTTGTGTAAACTGCTGTGATAAATCACTTCATTATTAACTCAAGATCTTTATGATCATTATCTCTTTGATAAAAATTAAATCTAATTTTTTTTTAAAAAAAACTTATTAAAAATAAGAAAAATTTAAATTTGATTTTTTTTTCAAATTTTATTTTTTTTAATAAGAGTACTTATATAAAAAAAAATAAACCATACACAGATGAGATGAGCACTAGTATTAATTTGAGTTAAACTACCTAGTATTTGAAAATTATACAAATTATTTAATACTAAACATAGTTATAGATATTTATATATTTATATCATTTTTCTTTTATTCAAATTAAATTAATTATATATGACTAAAAGAAATATAATAAAAATAGTATTCATATATACAAATATTATGCTATTATATTTAAGTTAGGAGAAAGTTTTAGTTAGTTAAAATCTAAGTTTTAATTAACTTTGCACTCTTCCTTGACTCTGTCCGTGCCTCTCACATACATCCGGATGTTCAGATCACTTTCGGACGCCCACATACTCAGTCGAGCACAGGTATAAGACAGTATTTGAAAAAATTGACCATATAAACATCAGGAGCACTACTATTAATTTAAATTAAACCACCTAGTGTTTGAAAAATATACAAATTATTCAATACTTAACATAGTTATAGACATTTATATAATTTTATTATTTTTATTTTATTCAAATTAAATTAATCATATGACTAAAATATTATAATAAACATATTATTTAATATATACAAATATTATGCTATTATATTTAAGTACGAGTAAGTTTTAGTTAATTAAAACCTAAAACTCGCTGCTCCTCCGCGTAGGTCTCTTCCCACCGTGATTTCGTCGCATGGCACCACCCTTCATTTGTGAGCAGATGCCGGCGTCAGGCCCGGCTCAAGGCATAGGCCATTAAGGCCTATGCCTAGGTCCCCAATTTTATTGGGGCCCATTGATTAATTAATTAAAGATATTAAAAAATTAAATTAGCATCATTAATATTAATTAATTATAAATGTCTTGCTAATTCATTAATGACACTTTGTCAATTAATTCATTATCGATTCCACTTCCTATTTATACCTTGTACTTATCTTTATTTCCACATTAATTGCCTACCATAATTTTATATGAGATTTTATTCTACCTTATTAATTGTCTATCATAATTTATATGATTTTATTCTAACTTAAATATAATTCATTTTTAAATTGACATATTTATTTATTTTTTTATTATTACTCCGATTCTCATTTTATTTTACAATTAGTAATACTATTCTTATAAAACCTAATGAATTCTTTTCTCCTCAATATTTCTTAAAAATCCTAATAGTTCTCTCATCAGTGCATTGTGCCTTTTTTTTTTTCATCAACGATTTTGCATGTTTCTCCTTCCTCACCGATGATACTTGCAGAGAACGTCATTCTTTTCCTTTGCCGATAATATTTTTTCCTCGTTCTTTTTTTTATTTTTCGATAATAATATGAATTAGAGATTTTTTTATCATAAAATACAAAGTAAAATGCATTAGCAAAAATAAATTTTTTAAAATTAAAATTAATAAAGTCTATTTGACATTCTAACTAAAAAGATTAAATAATTTAATAATTTTATTAATAAAAAATAAAATTATTATCAAAATAACTGTCAGAAAACTAAATTTTATATCAAAAATTAGTTTTTTTAAAAAATAATATTTAATTCTTTTTAATAACTAATTTTAAAAATATATTTTTTAAATTATTATTTTCGGTCCCAAATCTAAATGAAAAACATTAAAAAAAATTAAAAATATATTAAATTTTTTTTTTTTTAATTTTGTTGCCTAGGGCCTCAAGGAAGCTTGAGACGGCCCTGGCCGGCGTTGTTGTTATTTGACTCTCTTGCCTTCTTCCTCTCCTTCCTAGGCTCACTATTAATGCACATGAAAGTGATTGTAGAACTCCTCTACTATCAGTGCCGGATTACGATTAGATGAAATTTTAGAAAAAAAAAGTTTTATGATGTTAGCACTTTTAGTTATCTATTGATGTTGAAACATTTTTATTTATTTTATATTAGAAATTAGAGTATTTTTGCTATTGTTTTGAAGGATAATTATTTATTAATGCTATTTATTAACCTTGTAATGGCCTTTAATTAAGTTATTTTTTTTCTCCTCTTCTTTCTCAGCTCCTATTTCTTTCCATCTCCTTGTCGATTTCTCCCCTTCCATTTTCTAGCTCTTTTTCATTCTCCATGATTACCCTCTATTTTTCAAGATATTACGAGAAAAAAGTTGAGTTTACCCGTGATTTTTTTTATGTTCAAAATGAATTCGATTGGTAAATATTTAAAATTACTGATCAAAATAAAATTTAGTCGATAATTATATGTATTTATAGTCTGACCATTAGTTTTAAGTATTTACCAGCCAAAGTTATATATGACTAATAATATTTAATTTTTTATCTGTCAAATATAATTTTGATTGGTAATTATACTTATCAAAGCTATATTAACTCAATTTAACTAGTAATTTTTATAATTTATTAGCCAAATTTAATTTTATTTAGTTAATTGAAAATATTTAATAACTAAATATATTATTATTTAAATAAAATTATGTTGGAAACTTTAAAGAAAAAAAAGTTTTAATCAATAAATAGATTATAAACTTTAAATTTTAATTATATCAATTTTTCTTTTTATATTTTTAATTTCGTTAATAAATATATTATTTTTATTTTTACCACCTATCCCCATTTCCTTACACTTTTTCTACAAGTGTAAGGAAATCACAAGTGTAAAGAAATCGTGCTATAGTTGGTAATACATGATTTATTTATGGGCATTGTTAAATAGTCAGAATCTAATTAGTAGAATGAAATTTTTTATCTTTGTTTTTTAGTTTACACGATTTACTTAAGGAACCTATGTGACATGATGAGTTTGACCGCAGTGGGGGCGATGATGACTGGGTGGCTACAGCAAGTCCAAGGGGACGAAGGATGTTTCTCCATCGCAGAAGGAAGGCCTCCAATATACGTTTCAGCGTGTTGGTTCCAATGCACCCGTCTCTCTATGCAATCCTCGAGTACCTTGCTGTTTAGGTGAATTGCTTTTTTGTTTTGTTGTTTTACTAGGGATCCCCTTCCCTACCAAAGTTTACATTTTTTTTTTGTTCTAGGTGATAGAGTTGGTTGGAAATGCCGCTAGGGATAATAAGAAGAACCGCATCATTCAGTTGGCAGTGAAGAACAATGAGGACTTGGCAAGCTCCTAGCCGGTGTGACAATTTCTAGTGATGGGGTCGTGCCCAATATCCACCAGGTTTCATTGCCTTAGAAGCAAGGCGGAGGGAAGGGTAAACTTGAGATCGGATCAGCCCCACAAGAATTGTAGGCTCTCTCTCTCTCTCTCTCTCTCTTTTTTTTTAATTTCGGTTCATCTTCCTTGTATGGTTGCAAAGGAAACTTTTGGTGGCGTTTGGTTAAATGATGGGAATGACTATGAGTATGAGTTTGATAGTAAGGTGTAATGGAAATGAAAATGAAAATGAAACTCACCTAGTTATATGTATTTGGTTAATTCCCATAAATCTAGAAATCATTCCCAAATCCACAATCCAAACAATATCTTTTACTATCATTCCATTCTCTCATTCTCAAACCTATCAACAGCAGTTACACAGAAGGATTGAATCGAATTAATTTTTATTTCTAATCATCTTCCTGTTTTCGTTACAAAGGTAGTTTTACATGATATCTTCATTGAACTTATGATCCATGTTCCTTGATATTACATGCTTTTAATCTTAATTTGTTCTACTACAGAAGGATTGAATCCTATCATAGGTCTCTTTTAGTATATTAGTAGGAATTACAAAAATATTATTATCTAGTCAGTAACCATTTTTAATCGAAAGTGGCTACTTTTAAATTTAGTTAAACCACTCCTAAATTTTGTTTCAAAATCCCTCTTATAAACATGGTTTATAAGAGTAACTTAAAATTGTTTTTACTTCCAATAAGTTTTAGAGCAGTTAAACTACTCTTATATTTTTACCATGCATTTTTAAATTGCTCTTATATTATGTTATGTAAGAGCGGTTGGAAATTGTTCATGCATCCAATGAGTTTTAAATAGTAAATTGCTCTTATATGCATGACGTGTAGAAGTGGCTTAAAATCATTCTTATACCTAAGTATTTTAGAGAACTACTCCTAAATTTCTTGTTTCAGGCATTTAAGAGTGATTTGAAACTACACCTAGATTTCTAACATTAATAACAATTTGAAATCGCTTTTATATCCATGATGGGTAGAAACAGTTTAAAACTATTCTTATACTTAAAGGATTTTAAAGCGGTTTGAACCATTCCTAAATTTATAGATACAGAAGTGGTTTAAAATTTCTATAATATGCACAACATATAAGATCAGTTTCAAACCGTACTTACAAAGAATACTAGGAGTGATTTTTTAACTTGTACCAACTGTTACAAAAACCACTTTTATAGGATATAGGGATGGCAACAAGAGGAACGGTTTTGTAACCGGTGGTAAAAGTGTAGGAATGGTTGAAAATCGCTCTTGAAAGTGAAAACAACCGCTCCTATATGGGTGCTTGTTTTAGTAATAATAATGAAACCCTAGCTTGCTCTATTCTTGTTTGAAGGCACCTCTTAATACTAGGAAAATGCAACAACACTTTTGCTCCAAGAGCCTTCAAGAATCGTCGATGGTTAGCTTGAGAGGAATCAGGAGAGTTATGTTGAACAATATCGCTGAACCCCTTTTAACGGGCACATGCACAACAGTTATATTTTCAACCTTAAGCGATTACTCTAATCGCTTAAGCGTTCTTAATCAATTAGCCGAGTTGATTAAGAACCTTTCTGTTTGTGCAAGAATCAACCATAGGAGATTAAGCTTTCCTGCTTAATTGCCTACCGTAGCTACTGTTTTCTCGCAGAAAATCTTAATCGCTTAGCCTAAGCGATTAAGCCATGCTGAATCACTTAGGCTAAGAGATTCAGCTAGCTTTTCTTTCCTCACGACAAACAACACTTAAGCGATCACCTTAATCGATTGTAGTCTTGGTAATCGATTACCCTAATCGATTACTAACCCTAACTTCTTCCATCCAAGTCTAGGGTTCACGTCTAACATCCGGTCAACCGTGACTTGTTGAAACTCCTCAATGCCTAGCATCTGGTCAACCTTGACTTACTGGGATTTTGTCGCCAAGTGTTTGGTCAATTCTTTGACCCACTTGGACTTTTATCCTTGTGTCAAGTATCCAATCAATCCTTTGACCTACTTGGACTTTCAATGACTAAGTGTCCGATCAGCCATTGACCCACCTGGATTTCCACATGACTGGCTTCATTCACTAGGACTTTCTCACTGCCTAACTTCACTCACTAGGACTTTCAACTGGCTTCACACTAAGTGTCCGATCAACACTGATTCACTTAGATTTTCTTCTTCTTCCAACCTTTCCTTTGGACTTGCCCTTACCTAATTTTCAGTTAGGACTTCCCAATCAAGTATCTGATCAACATTGACCTACTTGACTCTTCTTCACATCAAACTGGTCAAATCTTGACCAATCTTTCCATAACAAACAATTGCACCTACAATCTCCATATATTGTCTAATATCAAAACTCAAATATCAAGACTCAAGCTTAAACCAATTCAAGTTTAGTCAAATTGGTCAACCTTAACCTAGGAAAATTATACTAACATTCTTCTCCTAGGCTCCCATAATGATGATATTTTGATCGACATGGAGATGCTCTCCAAGCAACAATATAAGCACTCACAAAGGAAATCACAAGGGTTCCAATTTCTTTCCAACTTGACTAGGTTCTATCTTCCTTTTCCTTCTCCATTTTTTCAACACACCATCTCAAGAAAACCCTAACTTGACTGTTAGAGTACACTTGAGATCCGTCCCACGGACAATCTAACTCTCCATTTGAGTGAATCTTAGGTCCCCTCATCTTCTTCATCAATGCTCTTTGAGGATGGCTTGACCATTAGTATTTGGCCGGAACACCAAGCAGGGTCAATTTGAGCCCAATGAAGAAGAAAATAATTACTTTTATCCTACAAATTTCTTGAATAGATTAGATTAGCATTGCATATCAAGTCATTAACCTTTTGAGTTGTACTTTGATCTTTTATTAAAAATTTTCTTTTTTTTTAAAGAATTAATGTTACTATGAGAATATTCATGTTCCTCTTAGTAATAGTTAGTTTCATTGAGTGTCATCCTTGAACTAAGAAAGCCCTAATTCTTGTGACAATTAAGCAAATCACATTAGTGGTGATACTGAGCAAATGCCTAGTCTGATACAACACAGGCCGGGCATGACTTGGGTTGGGTTCTTCAAATTTATTCATTTTGTTATAATTCTATTTCTTATTAGATATAAAAACGCTTTCAAATAATTTTAAAATCTGAAAACTTTTGGAACTGAGAAAATTCTTACATTTGAACCATAGCAGACACTTCTTTCTCTTACCACAAATTAATTAGTAAACAAACATAACACTCACTAGAAGACTTAAACTGCTAGAACTGATATATACTTCAACTTGGGAGGGACACTTAAGACGACAACTTTAGGGACCATATCTCTACCTTGCACATTCAATATGCAGTGCAACCTCTGAAATACAACTAGTGCTACTTGTAAACGTTTGAGCGTCCGATGTAACAGGATGGAAACACTGGATGTCGTCAGTATTTGATGGTGTCCATGAGGGCTGCTTGGGCTTTCTCATGTTGTTTAGCTGGTCGACCACATCCTTCATCGTAGGTCTTTCTTCTCCCCTTGCACTCAAGCACTGCACTGCCAGCTCTTCAATCCTTTCAATCAGCTGTTCATCTTCTTCACTTGTCCCTTGATTATCTAAGTGTTCCTTAAGTCGATCCTTCTTTTTGGACAAAATGAAGCTTGATGCCAGATACGTTTCTTCTCCATTTTGTTCAAAATAAATTGCCTTCTTACCTGTCAGTAATTCTAGGAGCACTACACCAAAGCTATAAACATCACTTTTTTCAGTAAATTTGCCTGTTTGAACAAACTCGGGGTCCAAGTAACCACAGGTCCCTTGAACTACGGTAGCAAATTGCTCTTTATCGTCGGGATTTAACCTTGAAAATCCGAAATCAGAAATTTTTGCAGTGAAATCTTCATGTAGGAGGATATTAGCAGACTTGACGTCTCCATGAATGATTCGAGGCGAATCCGGAGAGTGTAAATAAGCAAGAGCATCAGCAGAATCACAAGCAATGTTTAAACGCACAGCTAAAGTGAAGTTGTCTATGTCTATCCTGATGTGGATTAGTTCAAACAAGTTACCATTAGGGACAAACTCATAGACCAACATGGGAACCTCCACATCCAAACAACAGCCCAAGAGCTTGACTATGTTCTTATGATTGACTTTGGAAAGAATAAGCATTTCTTTCCAAAATTCTTTCTTTTTTCTCTCACTTAAAACCTTTGGCTTCTTTATGGCGACAAACAGATTGTCTCCTATCTTTCCTTTGTAAACAATTCCATATCCGCCTTGCCCAAGAATTCTGTTTTTCTTATCAACTCTCTTTATCGCCTTCTCTATTTCTTCTTTTGAAAATATACTAAATTTAAGACCTAGTTCTGTCATTTTCTCCTGTAATTGCACGCCCCCATTTTCATCGAAATATCTTTTCCTTGACTGGATAAGTTTTCTTCTCTGATAAATCATACAGATGCACATGCCAAATACGAGCAAGAAACTCAAGCTGATGGAGGTGCCTGTGAACATCGCATAACGTGAGCATCCAAACTAAATAAGACCAATGAAAATTAAGTTGGTGTAATCTATTATTCTTTCACAAATACTTAACCTTTTCTTTCCGTTTGGTGTTTTAGTTGGATGGAAAGAATAAGATAGGAAAAAGTAACAGAGTGATTCATGTTCTATGTGCTATTTTTTGATCTAGAGTTGAAAAAGCAACTGAAGAGAAAGTGCTGAAGGATCGATTGATACGTCAGGGACTTGGAAAGAGACAAAAAAAACCATTCTGCAAGGAAAGAACCTCACCTATAACCGCTTTCACCGCCAAGGAAACCTTCTGATTTGGGATGCATGTTCCATTGTAAGCGTCACCGTGAGTGCCTTCGGGGCAGTGACAACTATAATTCCCGGGCATGTTCTGGCAGTCGGCGCCATCTGAGCATGGATTTGACTGTTGATTGCACTCATCGATGTCTAAAATTGAAGGGCAAAAGATACAGTAGCATTAAGCAAAGCAGAATAATTAAATTGATTGATATAGACTAAGGACCTTGGCATCCGTTGGAGACGTATGAATTGCCTTGGTATCCTGTCGAACAGTTGCAAAGATAACCATGACCATTGGAAGAGTCGATGCACTCGCTGTTATTGCTGATGCAGGCATAAGAGGTTTGGCTGCGCTTAGCTACCTCACAGGTCTCATCTCCAATGGCCCAGTCCATGACTACCGGCGCCGAGGCATCACTGTAAATTTGCATCAGTTGGTTCGTCGTTATGTAAGATGTATGAAACTGGAACGACTCTGCCTCCAACAAGACGGCGTAGCTGCAATTCCCAAATCCCCAGTTCCCTGCGTTTCTGATAACATTATCAAACGTAACACTATAGTATGTGAGATTCTTGGGTATGGAAGTCTGACAGCAACCAACGCCGGAGCAAGAGCCATCAGTGAGGCTTTTTTTATTCTGGCACATGGACACACAGCCACTCTGGTAGCTACTGTTATCGTGTCTGCTGACTATGTAGGCAAGGGTGTGGCATCCGATGACAGTGAACTTGTTGAGCCGATCTGAGAACCTATATGGGGGCGCCATATTCAACGTCCATTCTAAGCCACTGACAAAGGAGTGATTTGGATAATAGCACACCGAGGATATGTGGTTGAGCATGCGAACTTGGCCCGTAGCCAACGAAATATTGAGGACCTCAACAACATTGCGATAGAATGCCTTCTTGAGGCCACTTTCCATGGTTTTGCAGGTTAGACTGAAGCCTCCTGCCAAGGAACAGTTGTCGCCGATGCCGAAGGGGTAAGGGATCTCCACCTCGCCGCACTTCGTTAGGCATCTGCCATCAGGCACAGCCGATGCAGCTGCAAGTAGCAGCAGCAGTAGTAGCATTTGGGAGAGGAGAAGAGACATGGCGACTGCTAGCTGCTGCAGCTGAATGCATAGAGCTTAATTGTAATTTGCTGATCGATAAGCCAATATATATAGTAAGTACCCTCCTTTTGAAAAAATGCTTACTAAACTCCACGCATAGACCCATTGTCATTCCAAACCTGTCAAAGTGCCTCTGTCCTAGTGGCAAGTATGGAGATACTTGTTGTCTAAGGTGTCGGGTTCGAGTCCTCTTAGAAACATATTAATATTGCTTGTGCTATCGTGCCCAAACCCTCTTAGCAACTGTGCTGGGGTTTCTGGAGTATGGGGCCGCGTTAAAAAGTTTACCCAACACATTTTAATCGGTGTTGCTTTGTCCTAGTGGCTAGCACGTTAATACCATGTTGCCTGAGGTTGTTTGAGGTGTCGTGTTCGAGTCCTCTTAGCAGCAAAGTGGAATTGTGCCTCCACAAAAGATCCCTTCGGGGGTTTCTAGGGTATGGGACCGCTCAACGGTGGAGCCAATAACTATAAAAAGTTTACCCTATATACGTTAGTTTTTGTCTTCTCGGGACAATGCGGTGGTTAAGTCATGGGGTCGAAACTCGGGATGTCCGAGTATGCCCCCTCTCATGCCTTATCACTTGTACTAATAGCTAGTAGTCATCTATGATTTACCTCCTCTGTGTTAGCTTAGGGACGATCATGCCTTGCCACCTGCACTGTGGTGGTTAAGGCATGGGGTGTCGAAACTCGACGTCTCCAAGTATGCCTTCTCCCATGCCTTGCCACCTGCATTAATAACTAGTAGCCACTTGTGATTTATTTCCTCTGTGTTGACCTAAGGACGAGTTGACAGGAGCGTTGGGATGAACGAATCGCCTTTTGCGACATTGTCATTCCAAACCTACAAAATTTTATATTAATGATTTATATTAATTTGTAATCTTGTGTTTTATTTATCTTTATATGTAAATTTAGACTTGAATTTATATTTATATTATATATTTTCATGGTAAATATTTAGTTATTTAAAAGTTTAGATATGAGTAGTTTATGATTATATGGATTAAAATGTTCTATATGTAAATTTATTTTATAATTTTGATTAAAATATTTAATGATCAATTAATATCAAATTTCTTTTAAAATTGATTTAAAGTATAATATAAAATCTTACAATTTTAGGATTTGATTGTATGATCTTATTTTATTACTATTCTAACGATTTTACTTAAACTCTCGATTTTACAAATACTAATCAACTGTCATATATCATTCATTCCAAACACACAACAAGATTAATTCAAGCCATTCACGTACTGTAACGTTGACATTCATCACATTCCACTTTTGACGGCTCTAACCGGCGACCTGCTAAAACTAAGTCAAGTCATGCTTTTAATATATGGTTTACGAAATTGCACAAAGAATACTTAGTTTTAAAGCAGCCATGGACCCTGATGCGTCAAGGCAAGCCATGCTTTTAATATATGGTTTAAAAAATTACACAAAGACTACTTTGTGTTAAAGCAGCCTTAAACTGATGTGATATGTCCTCAAGTGAGGACAATTAGTCATCCTTCTAATACATGGTTTCAGAAATTACAGAAACCATTAAATCCATGGAACTCGAGTTTGAAAATATAGTTATGCTTAATATGCTCTCCTACTTATTTACTAAATCAAATATAAATAATAAAAATACCGTAATGATTGATCAGCCAACTACCAGTAATCGCTATTATCATGTCCAAACAACTTTATCACAATGCTCGTCCTTGTTTTTTGAATAGACCTAGCTGATCTCACCACTGCTCTTTCTTATCTTCTTAGTTACTCTTTATACTTGCAGTTAGATTGACTTCGTGCCATTGCACCTTAATTATTGTCACACCATGAGCAGAAAGTACTTTTTGAAAAAAAAAATTATTTAAAGTTGATATCTACAGGTAGCAACCACAACTTTATCTTGCATATTCAATTATATATCAAACATAACTAGTGCTACCATTAAGCATTTGATGAGCATCTGATGGAACAGGATGCAAAATCTCCCCACCATTTTGTAGTATCCACACTGTTGCTTTAACTTTATCAGAGTAACCAACTGGCCTTCATCCTTGTAAAGATACTAAAGGCACTTTAGTGTAAGTGTTTGCAGTATCTAATTCTTCTTTATCAAAGCATCAGTGTTCACAAGCTATGTAATAGCTGTCCAAAACTTAAAGCAGGCCACAGTTGGATGAGTCCAAAGATCAGAATATCGCAACCTCATAAAATGTATTCATTCAAAGGATTGGGAAAAAAACAGACATAACAAGAAGATGAGACCAGGTTTCTGCTTGCTCACTTTTTAGGCGACTGGTGTATTCTTATTTTCTCTATTTCTCCTCCATCTGTTTTTCTTGAGGTTACAAATATATTCCTATGGACATAGCTGAGGTGGTAAGTAAATAGAGGTTTACCAATTGAAGTTGAGAAGTTAAACCGTGGGGCTGATCCCGTCCGCTTGTGAGGTATTCATCCTATGGTAGCCTACCTCCCATGTTGATCTTGACAGAGACACTAGGAGTGAACGCTTTACCTTTTGCCAAGAATAATCTAGACCTTAACCATTGAACACATAAATTATGAAAACATTAAAATCATTTATTCACTTGTTTCCGAAAAAATCTTTGTATCTCCAACGCTAATACACTCTATCAGCCAACTGATATACTCTATCAGTTGATTGATCATAATCAGTCAAGATTTGATGTTTTTGTACGCTACTGTAGTGTCCATAAATCGATTGATTGACCTATCTGTAAGATTCTTGAGCACAAAATAACACAAGCGTAGCGGAATAAACAATAAGATCCTTTCTAGAAGATCTGTGCGAAGGAAACTGTATACTAGTTGTGATGAGAGTTATACCTTTGTTGCGTAAACACGAACTCCCGACATCAACTTTACTTTGGATGCAGATCTTAGTATGATCAAGTGTTCACGCTCTATGGTATTCATATGAACACATCCTTCGTTCATCACACGAACTAAGCCTTCGGAGAAGAACCACTTTCGTGGTGCTAGCCATAAGAGATGGTTCGACCAAGAGAGAATTCAGCCAGAGGAAGAAGAGAAGAAAGAAGGAGATCAAGAGTCACCCTTGAAAAATGAACTCAAAAGGTCTTTTATATTCTTCTAGGAATACCAAGAGTCTCAAGGAATATCAAGAGTCTTTGCTTTTGGTCTTCTTCCAATAATGATATCAATTAATCTCCATTAATCTACATTATCCTCTTAATGGGTTGGATTTAGTATATTGGATTAAACATTAACCCAATAAATCATTAACCTAATGACCTAATAATCTCATAATTGGCTCTTAGAGCTAATATTAATAATCTTCCATTAGCACTAGCGTCAATCACTACAAAGATGATACCAACACTTTGGATTAACCCATTATTCTTGAAGTCCTTAGTATTTTAGTCAAACTAAAATACTCATCTCCAAACCAACATGTTATTTATGTATGACCCAATAGACTCTTGTAACGTTGACAATGTATCTAAAATCACTTTAGATACATAAGCAATGAGTGACATCTAGTAATGCATCATTGCTACCCAAGTGGCGAGAATGTCGAGGTCTGACCTAACATTTCTGTATCTATTATATTATATGACTCAATCCTTCTATCTTTGACATCTAGATTGATTAATGAGACATAAACCGTGTTATCATCTTATCAATCTTTGTGTTTATTAATCTCTAAGTAGACATACTCAATCAAATAAGTTCAATATCTCATATTGACTCATTTATGCATGGTCATGTATGCTTATGCCATACTAATCAAGGGGGCCCACAGATATCGCTTCCATCATATAGAAGGGATAGATCTCATCTATATCACTTACATCCCTCCGCATAACTTATTACATATCCAGTGATCAACTTTATAATCTACCTTGTTATAAGTGGCGTTTACCGATACCAAAGTACATAACTCCTTATGTAGAAAACTATAGTGATTTCAGGTTTAAAAACTATTCATACTAATAGTGACTATGAGAATATTTATGACACTCATATAATAATCCATGAAACATCTCATGGTGGGTCAATTCAGTACATATTCTCTAATATATACTCATGTGTCAACGTGATATCTCATATCTATGACTTGTGGGATTAAGTTATCAATTGACCTACATGCTAGTCTCAATGTATTAATATTGTCCTTACATATTAATACTTGACTAGAAATAGTTAAGAGTAGTGTTCTATATATGTATTTACAATATCCCACTATCAATTCAACCAATTAATATGTTGTAGACTAAGACCTACTACCTTAGGACATTATTATACTTATTCATTCACCACTGAACTGGAATTAATATAATAATCATTGCCTTTGCCTTTTATTAATGAAATATGATACGAAATGTCCTAAGTCAATCAACTCTTGATTGGCTCTTAGGGTTTACACTAACAATCTCCTTATATCATTAGTATCAATCACTGAGATATCTAATATCCATTGATCTAGTGTGACCATCATTCTTCCTCTGTGCCAAAGTCTTGGTCAAAGGATCTACAATGTTAGCATTAGTCGGTACTCTGTATATCTTCACATCTCCTCTATCGATGATCTCTCGAATGAGATAGAACCGCCTTAATATATAATATCCAACACTACCATTTAAGTAAAACGCATACCCTAACTACAATCTATAATCATCCTTATCAGTTTGTAAGCTACATCATTGTAATCCTTTACAACGAGCTCCTCATCATCTCCAAATATCAATAAATATTCTTTCATTCTTCTCAAGTACTTAAGAATATTTTTGACTGTTGTCCAATGACCTTCACCTAGATTTGATTGGTATCTGCTCATCATGATTAACGCTTACGAAACATCAGGGTGAGTACAAAGCATGCCATACATGACAGATCCTATAACAAACACATAAGGAATATGATCCATGTAGTTCTGCTCTTCCTAGAAGAGAGCATTGAGTATTAGAAAGACTCACACCATATGACTTTAGCAGAAATCCCTTCTTGAAATTCTGTATGGAAAAACGATTAATCACCTTGTCAATATATGTATTCTGACTTAGACCAAGCAATCTCCTAAATCTATATCTATAGATCTTGATGTATAAAATATAATATGTTTCACCTAAGTCTTTCATTGAGAAATAATTCTCAAGCCAAGTCTTCACTGACTGAAGAGTGAGGATATCATTTCTAATGAGAAATATATCATCAACATACAATATGAGAAAGATAACTATGCTCCCACTAACCCTCTTATAGATACAAGGTTCATCTTCATTTTTGATTAAACCAAATGCTTTGATTACATCACCGAATCAAATATTCACTACAAGAAAAACTCTCATAGACATCGGTTTTCCACCGCTGTCTATTACAAAATCGACCGATGTCTATGAAGGCGATGTAAAAGGTCTGTCATTTTAGACATCGGGTTATAACCGATGTAGTATCATTTAACGACACCAGTTTTTAAATCGGTTATGAACTGGTGTAGTATCACTTAACGACACAAGTTCAGCAACGGTGTAAAACCGATGTAATATATGTTAATAACACCAGTTTTGGCAACGGTTTACGACCGATGTAATATTAACAACACCAATTCCATCAACGATATAAAACTGATGTAATATCAATTAATGACACCGATTTTGGCAGCAGTGGAAAACCGATGTAATATTAGTAATGTTTAATGACACCGATTCAATTTCCGAAACAGTGAAAACCCGATATTATACAACATTTTAATAATACAAAATATAGTTAATCTTATTATACATCGGTGTATCTAAACACACCAAGTCAATATCCATATAACCAACACATAAATATTATTCTTACAACATAAAAAGATATAGATATTGTACACATCAAGTCCGTATCCACAAATTACACAAATATTCTTCTTACAACATCAAAAGGTAATAGATATTGTACACATCAAGTTAGTATCCATAAAATACGCAAATATTCTTTTTACAACATCAAAAGGTCATAGATATTGTACACATCAAGGTAGCATCCGCAATTTATATTCCATGCAAATGCATGCATCATCCAAAGTTTTCAAAAATCAAATACCTTTCCTACTCAAATGTAATCTAGCATGCATTCAACCCACTCGAACCGCACTTTATCAATTTCAACTCTGGAGTACTTGAGATTTGTAAACTATAACAACACATAAAAACAGATATTGCAGCACTTTCAATTTGTGAATTTTTTAAAAAAAATAAAAGAGACATCATTGAGGAAAATAAAAAAGTAAAAGGTGTTGATTACAAAGAAACTTACTGAGACTTGTAAAATATCTTCACAAGCAAATGCAACATCCAGTAGAAGAAGGCATACACGGAGAGCTATTTGCTGCATAGGAAAAAATAGCAAGGCAGAATAAAAAGAATCATCTTATCAATAACTCATAAGATGATTAAATTAAGGCATACCTCTTCAATTGCTCGATATTCTGGAACAGCTTTTTGAGAACAGATAATGATTGTGCATACTCATGGATATCAGAATGATTGCCTGTGAAGAACCAAATTAACAAAAATACTAAGAAGAGAGCAATTTATTAACTCATTCACTAATTGTGGAAAGAAATTTTTTGACAAAATACGTTGAACTACATACAATATTCAGCATTGTTACTGAGACATCAAACTCTTGGGCATGGACAACTCTACTACTATTTATAGTAGCACTTTGATGAATTGAAGCACTATTAGCTTTAGACCCTGAAACCCTATAGCCTAGGCAGCTATTCTCAAAGTTAATCTGGTCCACAAAAGTATGCGCAAACTCTTCACTCTGCTCCTATAACCAATATAGTTATTAATCAAAGAGTGCATGTAAAATATCTTTTCAGTTGCAAGAACAATGCTAGTTTAAGAAATCATAGAATGTTGACTAAATGGATAAACATAGATTAAATTATTTCCAACTTTGAAAAAAAGATAGAGAAAATGGTGAAATTACATGAAATAGATAATAAAATATTAGCAATATTCAAAATACCATGATTTGGAGAAGACATGATTCCCAAGGAACAACAGACTTTTCTGCTATAGAAGAATGGATGATTCTAAAGATCATGTTTACCCTTATCATACATGTTAAGTATAATCATGTCATATAATACATATGTTTAATATGATTATAGCTTTAATGTTTAATAATTTGTTTCCTCATGAATGCCAGTATGAAGATGAGAAATTATCTTCATAAATTAATTCAAAAAACCAATTACCTGTGATTCAGAAAACTTACTTTAACCTTGTTTAATGCATCAAGGAGATTCCTAGGATCAGTGCAACCATCTCAAAAGTATTCTGCAATAGCAATGTTATGAAGAACCTGAAATAAATAGAAAATGATTAAGGTTCTCACAAACAAGAACTACACATAGTAAATAAACTTCTCTTCTTTTATATGCAAGTCAACAACAAATCATCATGTACTTTAAAAATGAGTAAGATATTAGTTAAAATAGAATTAATTAGAGGAAAAAAATAGACATGTTTCATATAGCAGCCAATTAATACATTTTGACATGGAGAAACAACATCAAACCCTGAGTTGCAACTATTAGGGAGATCTAAAGACAAACAGTGTAAAAGTCTTCGCACAAAAAGTAGAAGTGTGGATACCAAATATGCAATTTCTTCTTTCATATCAAACCCAACAAAGAATTATTGGATCACTATCATTTTTGGGAAGCAATGAGATTTCAATTAAAATAGAACAAATTTGAGGAATTTTACATTCTTGATTTGTATAATAACTGGTCAATTGATTTTCGTATGGAGAAGAACCAAGTAAAATATAGTCAGTCTAAAATCCTTAAGAGTTGAAGTCGAATTATATTTCAACTAAAATATAGATTAAATCAATGACAAATGATAATCAAAGTAAAGAAATAAACAAGTAGACAACAAGTTCCATTATCACAATAGTTCACAGAACCTAAACATTCTAAAAACACTAAATCTAAGAATTTATTTGTGGTAAAGAATCTAAGCTTGCTGTGCATGAAATGTAATGAATCTGGAATGCAAATGCTAAACACACTAGGAGTTGAAGTCTTATGAAAGGTCAGGTGCAAGAAAAGATGAGGAGGGCCCCTTGAGGTTTAATCTTAACAATTTAGCATCTAATATTTGGACACTAAAGTTAATGCAGGCTGATGACTTTTGAGTCTGAAATCTACAATATCCACAGTTCACACATGATTACAATACACTCTTCTTTATAGCAAACAACACAGAGTAGGAATCTACAAGTTCCGTTATGCAAGGTTGACCATAGAGAAAGTTAAAATCCGGTTGCTCTTACTTGTTGGTCTCACCGCAGAATTACATCCGTCATGCATTTGCTGCAATTTCATAAAAGATATCCTTAGGTCATTAAGCCATGTGTAAGTTCTGTTCATCTTTTCACCATTTTTTAAGCCCCAAAATCTTATATATATTTTTATCATAAATGACCTTTCGTTTGCTCATAGCTTGGATTTGTAGTAGCGTCTGCATATGCTAGAAGATTGGTATAAATGCTTGAAGTAATTATTGGACTAAGAGAGACTTGTCTTCTTCAGTTATCTATTCTACAAACTGTTAAGTCGTCATTCAAGCAGCACTTCCCATTGAGAATTAGTATTCGGAATCCCCCTAACTAGAAATGTATCAGATAGCGGAATCACAGTATAACGAAAGATAAATTAGACGCGCCTTCGCATCACCTCTCTTTTTATCAAAAATCTGGCTCAATATTTCAACGTACTCCTGGAACCGCCGGTTCTGGAACAAGAAAGCAGCTTCCTTGGCAAGCCCTTTGGCATCGGAGAGATTCCCTTCGTCGTTGCTAGGCCCATCCATGGTCCCGGCTAGAGCCGCCGCGGCCGAGGGAGAGGCTAGCGAATCCTTAATGATCATAATTAACTTGGTCATAAATCGATTTAACAAGAAGGTCAAAATAAAATACTCACCTAATGATCAAAGCTTTTAAGTTGTATATGTAGCGCGTCTAAGAAGCCCAACACACAAATCCTGTAGAAACAACAACAACAAAAAGAGGCAAATTTATAAACCAGAAAACATGACATATCAATCAAAAGAATTAGCATATACATAAAAGAAACTTGATAGTTCAAGGAATACATAAAACCAACTTAGCAACAGGTCTAGCAAACAAAAATGATAAAATCAACTCAGGATAGTGTTTGAGGAAATTCATCAAACACATTGCATGCATCAATCAATTAATACTTGCAATCAAGAGATCAAGAAGATGAAACTGTCGAAGATGAGGAAGGACTTCAGTAGCGACGATGGATAAAGGAAAAATTACCGGAATGCTAGCGGCGAGGAGGAAAGTGGTGGCGGCTTCGATCTAGGAAGGGGAAGAGGAAGGGGCGTCGATCATGGCTTACATATAGCGTGATAATGTTAAGAAGATGATCTAGCCAGCCAAGAAAATAAGCATATTGTGCTGATTTATAACATCAAGAAGGTGCTTCTCTGAGTCACAATTTTCAATTTCTATACAAAGCTTGACGAAGTTTGCATAGTTTGATATCTAAATTTAGTTAGTTGATTCTCCGAGACGATAAAATGGACAATAGGAGGTGAGCTAGACTCATAATCATCATGGCTTACATGTAATATATATCTTGTTATTAAGATGACAATTATATTGTGAAGATTAAGATATTATAAGAGCTTCAACCTTAAGACACAACCATAGTCTTACCCGACATTCAAATCTACTGTGTTTGAAGAGTAAATGTGAAACCAAACCATTTTTCTGAATCTGAAACGTGAGGCATGAACAAGAGATGACCAGACTAAACTTATTCTTTTAGAAATTTACCTTCAATTCAACAAGGATCTCCAACGTTCCCCTTCCAGAGGCGCAGATGAGGAACACAAACCCAAACTTCTCCTGGTAACGAATATTCCAGTCCACCAATTAGTACAGTTTGACGAAAGAAAAAGAATTCAAATCTCAAATTAAAAGAATGATCTCTAAAATAAAGAGGGGAACATGATCAGATCAACTTGCAATGTGGTATCATTGGCAGTAGCCATTGCAGCAGATTGTTCTTCCTTGGACCACCTAATCCGGCCAACAATAAAAAGTTAAAAGGATTCCAGAATAGAAAAAGGAATGAGAGGGATTGGAAGAATAGTGACTGCGAAATGGAGGGAGAGATGGATCCGATCGGCGGGTGAGCCGCGAAGGCCTTGAGCCATCCGACAACGTCGATCTGAAGAATTAGAAGGTGAGGAAAGGGGTCAGTGAGAGTGATCGAGAGTAGAGAAGAGGGGGGTAAAGGTGCGACCTTGTTGAACCAGATCCCGCAGGCAGACTGGATTGCATGGTGGAGGTCGGAAAATGGCGAGGCGGAGGCGAGCTCCTTGGCGAAACGCTTGCAGCCGCAGCACCATAGCACATCCTCCTCCGTCCACGAAAAAGACAACATCTTTCGTAGATCTAGGAAGGGGAAGAGGGAGATGAGGCGAGGAGGAAAGTGGTAGTGGTGTCGCGATGGTATATGGTGGACAGCGCGATATAGGTTTAGGTTTGGAGGAAAGAGTGAAGTGTTGCAAATTTTGGCTAAGTATTGATGGGAAAATTAAATTATTTTATTTTGGTTCATTAACACCACTTTTAACAATAGTTTTTTACTATCTGATTTCATAGATAGAATAAAGAAGCTATCATAGACACCGGGTTTTAAAAACCGCTATTAAAATCGATGTTTATTAACGAAAAAAAGGTGCTCATAGACATCGGCTAAAAAAACCGATGTCTATGAGCGAAAATCTACACTCATAGACACCGATTTTTGGAAAAATCAGTGTAAAATACACAAAAACATCGGAATTTGCTTAAAACCGCTGTTGTTCCACCGATGTCTATGAGAGTTTTTCTTGTAGTGATTCTAGTTTCTAGAATCTTGCTTTAATTCATAAATGGACCGTTATAACTTACATACCTCTCTAGCATCCTTTGGATCTCAAAACCCTCAAGTTATGTCATGGACACATCCTTGAGTATATTGTCATTCAGAAATATAATTTTGACATCCATCTGTTATATCGCATAATCATGATAAGTTGTAATAGAATTTAAGATCCAAATAGACTAAAGCATCCAATTAGTGAAAAGGTTTCATCATAGTCTATACTATGAATCCGCTTGAATCCTATAGTTACCAATCACCCCTTATAGGTATGCATATAACCATCCATATCAGTCTTCCTCTTAAAGATCCACTTACACCCAATGAGTTTAATCCCTTCAAGTGGATCAACCAAAGTCCAAACTTGGTTAATATACATGGATTCTATTTCGGACCTAATGGTCTCTAGTCATTTCTCATAATGTGGTCTCATTACAGCTTCTTGATAGGATGTAGCCTCGTTGAGACCAACAGACACTACATCACTGTGGTCAAACAAGAAAAAAATATCTCTCAGGTCGATGACGGGTTTATCAGATATGCGCAGAGCTTATTCTACTTGAACAGGTTGTTGCTCCATAACTTCTTACGGTATAATAAAATCATTATCTACAATATCTTGTGGTACCTGTTTAATTTCCATTAAGGCTTCAGTGTTAGTTTGTGTATCTTGAATTTTTTCAAGATCAACTTTACTTCCATTAGTTTTTCTAGAAATAAATTATCTTTCTAGAAAGATATTATTTCTGGCAACAAACACTTTACCTTGTGTAAAATTATAAAAGTAATATCCCTTTGTTTCCTTAGGATTATCCTACAAAATAGTACTTTTGAAAATTGGATCCTAGTTTATCTGAGACTTGACATCAAACGTAAGCCCCACATCTCTAAATTCTTGATGAAAGATATCTTGGGACTCTTCCCAGTTCATATCGTATATGATGTCTTTATCATGACTTTAGATGGAATGGAATTAAGTGTGAAAGCGGTTGTCTCTAGAACATATTCCCAAAAGGAAGTAGGAAGATCTATTTGACTCATCATCGATTGTACCATATCTAATAAAATACGATTCCTCCTTTCAGATACATCATTCCACTGTGGTGTTCCAGGTGGAATAAGTTGAGATATGATCTCAAACTCAACGAGATGATTTGAAACACTTGGCTTAGGTATTTCTCACCTCGATCTGATTGAAGTATCTTAATACACTTACCAAGTTAGTTTTGTACTTCATTCTTAAATTCTTTGAACTTTGTAAAGGATTCTGACTTGTGTTTCATTAGATACACATAGTCATATCTACTAACATCATTAGTAAAAGTAATGAAGTATTAATAGCCTGCTCTAGCTTCTATTCTGAAAGGGTCACATATATCAATATGTATAAGTCCTAATAAGTCATTAGCTCTTTCACTGTATCCATTAAATGAAGTCTTTGTCATCTTGCCTTGTAAATAAAATTCACATATCTCATATGATTCAAAATCAAATGAGTCTAAAAGTTCATCCTTATGGAGTTGTGAAATACAATTCTGATTTATATGACCGAAGCTACAATGCCAGAAATATGTTTGGTTCTAAACATTAAACTTGAACCGTTTGGTATTTATGTTATAGATCAGGTTTTCTAAGTCTAAAACATAGAGTCTATTCATAAGATATGCACTATAATAGAACATTTCATTAAAATAAATAGAACAACATTTGTCCTTTATTACAAATGAAAAATCTTTCTTGTCTAAACAATAAATATAGATAATGTTCTTAGTTAAAGCAGACACATAACAAGACTCTTCAAGTTCCAAAATTAGTTCACTGGACAAATATAAGGAATATGTTCCTACAGCTATAGCAGCAACCCTTACGACATTGCCTACTCATAGGTCCACTTCACCCTTCATCAATGATTTACTATTTCTCAACCCTTGCAGATTCGTATAAATGTGAGATGTACAGCCAGTATATAATACTCATGAAGAAGAAATAGATAGATTGACTTCAATAACATATATACCTGAGGCAGAGATCTCAGTTCTCTTCCCTTTTACTTTCTTTAGGTATAATTTAGAGTTCCTCTTTCAGTGATCGGTCTCATTGTAATGGAAGCAGCTTCCTTCCTTAGCCACCTCACCTTTTAGTTTCAATGCATGAAAGCTAGCCTTGCCTTTGGCTTGGGTCTTGCCCTTACCTTTGGGCTTCCATTTGCCTTTTTGTACCATCATTATATTACTAGGTTTTGCCTTCTTAAGGTTGAGTTTAGCAGTTCTCAGCATGCTTAACATCTCAGGCAATAATTTGTCAAGTTCATTCATATTCTAGTTCATGACGAACTGACTGTAGCCTTCTAGCAATGATTGCAGAATAAGGTCAATGGCCAATTCTTAGCCCAATGGAAATCCCAATCTTTCAAGGTTCTCAACATACTCAATCATTTTGAGTACATGAGTTCCTACGGAACTTCCGTCTTGCATCTTGCATTGAAACAAGGCTTTGGATATCTCAAATCTCTCGTGTCTTGTCTGCCCCTGATATAGTTGTTTAAGATGTGCAACCATATTATGAGAATCCATGTTCTCACGTTGCTTCTGAAGCTCAGAGTTTATGGTGTTAAGCATAAGGCATGTGATACATCTAATGCGTCATCTTGATGCTTCTTATAAGCATCCTTATCCGCACGAGTAGCAATGGTGGTGGGTGATTCAGGAATAGCTTGCTCTAGGACGTATAATTTTTTTTCTTATTTGAGGACAATTCTCAAGTTTCTATACCAGTCCTGAAAATTAGCTCCATTGAACTTGTTCTTGTCAAGGACAAATTGCAGAGAGAGTGTATTTGACATGTTTGACGAAATGATGTTCTACAACAATAAAATACAAAAATAAGTATCATATTCAAATCATTTAATTAGGTTTTTAATTAAATGATTCTCCCATTGAATTCTAAAGTTTGGTAGGAGCAAGTTGTTAGGATCGATGGTCGCGACTAGAGAGGGGGGGTGTGAATAGACGACCCCAAATTCTTTCATTTTTTCCTACGATTAGGGTTAGTGCAGCGGAAATGTAAAACACCGGAAAAATGATAATTAATAATAAGGGAATTTTCCGAAATTTTTAGGAATTTTTCGGGAATTTTTCGGAGCCCGTATGGACGAGTTCACGGGGATAAAAACGGGGTCCGGAAAAGCCTGTTTAGGCGACCCATTTTAACGAGGAAAAGTTTTCTTTTCCTTTATATTTTCTTTTCTTTATTTTCTTTTCTTATTTTTTTTCTTTTCCTCCGGTTTCTCTCGACGCCGACCCAAGCTCTCTCCTTCTCTCGCGCCCGACGCCGGCCCTAACCGCCGGCCGGCGGTTCCTCCTCCCCGAGAGCACAAACCCTCGGCCACTTCTTCTCCTTCTATTTCTTCTGCCTGAGCCTCACCCGACGCCACCACAGCGCCCGACGCCTCTGCCCTAGATCGGAGTTGAAGCCCTAGCGGCCGACGACGCAATCGGCCACTTTCTCTTCCTTTCTCCCCTCCACCCGAAGCTGTTGCCGATTATCTTCTTCTCCAAGCGCCGGCGACTCTGCCACCGCCGATTTTCCCTTGTGCCCTAGCACTATCGCCGGCACAGTGGGTGCATCCCAGCCGCCGCCGCACCTTTGCATTCCAGCCACCAGGTTCTGCCGAGCCCTAGTCCTGGTCTTCTTCTTGATATGTTTGATTTCAGCAGTGAGGGTTTATTTAACAGGATTGTGTGCTGTGGGTTGATACTGTGGTGTTGGAATTTTGATCGTGAGATGAAGTAGGACTTGTTGTGGGATTGCTTTTGGTTTCCAGCAGCTACTTCATCCTGTAGCAATCAGCTTTGACTGTGAATTGAGGTAAGATTTAGGGATTTGATGCATGATGTAGAGGATGGTTAGATAGGTAAATACATTGAATTAGGTTGGAATTGGGTTATTATGATGATGGATATGAAATAGGTTTATGGGTTGATATTGGAATTAAGGATGAACTTATTATTTAATTGGATTAGAATTTAGTTTGGCTAATTGTTGTATGATAGAATTAGCTAAACTAGACATTATGTTGGATACAGGACTTTGACACGAGACGAGTATCTCGACATCGTGTTCGGACCGGATTGGACCATTTTATCGGAGGCGGGTACTTTTGACTTATGTCATTTGATATGCTTAGTAATTAAATTAACATGTTGTATTAATTGTATTTTTTATCTGTTTCGGTTAATCACTACCCAAATCTTACATGCTTGATTGATTGATTGGTTTTGCATCTCAGGTATATTTTACCTGTTTATACATGCTTATAGGGGTAGTGATATACCATGTTTCACCATGTTCAGGACCTAGGTTTTATACCTTCTGTATACCTTTGGATTGTTTTGGATTCGTTGACCTATGATGCATTTTTATATATATGTGGATTAGGTCAGGATATTCTTGTGGTTAGTGTCATGCACCATTTGCATGATTGCATGCTGTGCGATAGTCCGCTCCATTATTGTTGAGCACATCGCCAGTTACATGGATCTGCACACACCACCACTCATGGGTTAGTGGTCGATTCAGGCTGAGTGTGTTGCAGCAGGGACTCTGTTAGGCACCGTTGGTCCGCTCATGGGTAGTGTGACACAACGTGTTATCCGGCAGGGATTCCTCCCCGTCTTTGAGTACCGGGAGATGAGAGCATTGCGCTCCCCCATTTATGATTTGGGGTAGGAGGATAGGTGTACTCCGACATCCCGTCCACTCGGTCACTCATCAGGAGTAGTGACGACAGAGTGCACGGTTGTCACAGCCCTACCCACTCGGCCTCACTTTTGTATGAGATGATCGACTGGCGTCAGGGGTGACCAGGACGCATCATTGGCATCATATGCATGATGCATTTATTGCTTGTGTTTGTGTTTGCTGCATTTATATTTGGTTGGATACATTGTTTGACATGCATACAGGATTTCCTTATGCCTCGAACTGCTTGACCTTATACTCGGACTGTTAGTACAGTATTCTCCTGTTTATTTCGATGCATTCTTATCTTTCTTATCAGAGTCCGCATGATTAGTGCTAGGTGTTGTTTTTTTACTTTGCATATCAATTGTACCGAGTGTTGGACTCACCCCGCTTCATTGTTGTTATTTTCAGGTTGATCTTGGAGAGAATTCAGTTGCTAGTCCCCACGTAGTGCTACTCCGCTTCTGGTTTTTGAGTTGTTGTTTCATTTTAGCTTTTCGCTATCGGACTTTGTTTTAGTTTTGTTTTGGACTTACATATGGATATTGTATGGAATCTTTCCGTTGGATGGACTTTTAGTATGATTTGGATTTACTCTACTACATGCCTGCTGGACGGCAGAAGAGGTAAGAAAAATCGGATTTGGGCTTTACGAGTGTAGTTGAGTAGGGTTGATTTCGAGTCAGAGTATTACTATGTTGTTTATTTTATTAACTGCGTGGTTGTGACAGCCAGAGGCTGAATACATATATAAACTGCGTGGTGATTGATTTTATTTATTGTTATTATTCCAGCCGGCTGAGTATTTAGTGCTTGTAGAAAATTTTGATTGTCAGTCGTACAGGGGAGATCTTCGAAATTTTCTTCAGGGACTCTTCAGGGGCGTGACAATTTAGTGGTATCGGAGCAGTTTTACGATCTTTTGTTTTGTATTTTGGATTTTGATTCGATACCAATTTATTTGGTATCGGAGCGGTTTATGATACCTGCTTTTGGTGTTCTGGATTTATTGGTAATCTGATACGATTTTTGGTTAGCCTAGGTAGGAGTCAAACCGGGCATTATCGGATTTTCGATATGGTTATGTTTCGGATTTCCGTTTGGATATATTTGGATTCCGTGATATGTACGTTCGAATTTTGAGGTTAAATTGGGGACTGGACAACGACGGAACATCTCCAGACGGCAAATAGGTATGTTGTTATTTTATGTTGGTTATATTGGTATTGATATCCGTAATTTAATTTAACAGATATGAGACGATCTACTCAGCTGCGAGGCGTGGTGCTGGACGACCACGTGCGAGGACCACGGGATCTCTGGATATGCCAGAGATGCCCACTGTTAGTGAGCTTGTCGGTCAGGGACAGACTCAGGATGCAGCGGGAGCATCGGGCTCTCAAATCCCGATAGCTCCTGTAGAGATACCTACTTTGGCCACACCGACCGGTATCCACGCCTACCTGCTTACTGCACCATCGGGGTACCATTGGTACCGACATCCGCCTCCAACAGCCTCAACAGATTCAAGACCACCGCCACATGGACCTACGGTGTACCCAACACCAGGACACTGCACCCCTCAAAGGCTCATGCACCATATCCTATCATTACCTACCGTACTCCACCGCCACCACTTTTGTCCCCAGCAAGACCACCGACGGCCTATGCTCCGGTATATACAGTAGCACGGGAGTTCCTCCTCCGGTTTATTCCGCGGTACCACCTGTAGTATTAGCTCCAGTGTTTCCGCTAGTTCACTTATATTGTCGCTGCACGAGCTAGGATTCCAGCACTGGCCGAGTCGATGAAGACTCGTTTCACTCTTTTCCGCGGAGATCTCGATCCGAGTATGGCTCTGTCATGGATAGAGACTATGGAGCAGACTTTCTTCTATATGGCTTGCTCCGAGTGGGAGAAAGCAGAGCTGGCTGCCTATCATTTACGGGATGAAGCTAATGCCTGGTGGGTTACTCAGCGTTCTATTATTGGTGAGCGCAACGTCACATGGACCAGGTTCAGAGAGGCTTTTGAGAGCCGTTTCTTTCCACTGTCCTATCAGATGTCTCGCCGACAGGATTTTATGAGTCTGAGACAGAATAACCGCTCAGTGACCGAGTATAATACAGAATTCCTCCGGTTGGCTCAGTTTTGTCCAGAGTTAGTTGCGGAGGACAGAACTCGCATGATGCAGTTTATACAGGGATTGGATGGTTATCTGCATGTACAGCTTGCCGGATTAGGGATTTCATCTTACTCTGATGCATTGAATCGAGCTTTGATGATAGAGTTAGCTCGGCAGACAACATATCCCAGGAAAAGGAAGCATACGGTCGACATCGGGCAGTCCAAGCAGACTCATGCCTCGTAGTAGTCACAGTACAGTCGAGTTCTTCAGGGTGTCTCGAGGCCCTCGTAAATCGAGGCGGTCTTCTTCAGACGTTCCGGTTTCTCACAGAACCGACAACCATCTTCCGTGATACACATTGTTTCGATGTGGATCCGAGATCACCTCACCCCCTGCTTGCTCTGGGACGTTGCTTTTATTGCAAACCGCCGGGCACCAGAGCCGAGATTGTCAGCAAGGCTCAAGACATGGCTTCCGGAGGGTCAGTCGAGGGACAGTCTAGTCGGCATATCGAGGAGGCGAAAGCCCAATCTTCACAATACAGGAGCAGCCCTCCGCAGCAAGATTTGGCATGCTTGGACAGAGTACTCAGTGCTTCAGAGCACCCGAGTTTTGCTCCAGACCATATTATCCGACTCGAAGACGACTCGGTCCCCACCGACAAGACGCCACCATCCTCTCGCCTTATCGCACATAGTCCAAGAATAGCCGCCCATCCGCAAGATTACCACCTCCTCCTCCGCCAGAGCCTGGTCGTGTTCATGCTATTACCAGAGGATGCTCGGGTGGAGGATCACTTCAACAGTTTCCATTTTATGCATTTCTCATATTTTGATTGATACTGGTATTTCGCACTCTTTTATATCCCGTACCTTTATGCGGGAGATTGGTAGATTACCTACTATTAGGTTGCGGCGATTGACTGTGTCCCTACCGTCCGGTGATACTTTAGACGTCACCCATGAGATCAGAGGTTGCCCGTTAGACTTTGGCAACATGATACTTACAGTAGATCTTCTAGTATTGGAGATGGTCGAGTTTGATATTATTCTTGGCATGGATTGGCTATCAGTTTATCATGCTACCGTTGATTGCCAGACGAGGGTGGTCACCTTCCGGCCTCCGAACCAACCCTCGTGGAGTTTCACTGGCATCAGAGACGACGGCATCTCGATTATTTCGGCGATTCAGGCGCAGAAGCTGCTGTCTCACGGCTGTCATGGTTTTCTGTTGTCGTTGATCAGTACTGAGGACAGTAGTAGTTCGCAGCTCTCCGACGTTCCTGTTGTTCGGGAATACCCAGATGTATTTCCAGAGGAGCTGCCAGGTTTGCCTCCCAGAAGGCCAGTGGAGTTCGCTATTGAGCTGATTCCGGGAACCGCGCCGACATCGAAAGCTCCGTATCGTATGACACCAAAAGAGTTGAACGAGCTGAAGGTTCAACTCCAGGAGCTTTTAGACAGGGGATTTATTCGCCCTAGTGTTTCACCATGGGGTTCTCCAGTTCTATTTGTCAAGAAGAAAGACGGCACCATGAGATTATGTATTGACTACAAACAGTTACCATCATAAATAAATATCCATTACCACGGATTGAGGATTTGTTTGATCAGCTCGAGGTACATCATTGTATTCTAAGATTGATCTGCGATCCGGATATCATCACCGAGGGTCGAGACTCGGATATTCGTAAGATGCCCGCACCGATACTGGTCATTATGAGTTTTGGTAATGCCATTTGGCTTACCAATGCTCCAGCTGTGTTTATGGATTTGATGAACCGCATCTTTCCGGAGTATCTGGATCAGTTTGTTATCGTTTTCATTGATGGCATATTGGTCTACTCTCCGAGGAGGAGCATGCACAGACATCTTCGCACAGTCTTGGAGATTCTTCGACGACATCACCGTACGCTAAGTTCAGCAAGTGTGCATTCGGGTTATCCTCGATCGGTTTCGGGACACGTGGTTTCCAGCAGAGGTATTTCATTGATCCTCGAAGATCGAGGTCACACCTTGGGAGCACCAAGTCACCAGAGATTCGCAGCTCGATTGGCGGATATTACCGACGCTTTGTCGAGGGTTTCTCGCGTTGCTATGCCACCGACACGTCTTACGAAAGGCGTGAAGTTTACATGGTCCGAGGATTGCGAGACAGGAGCTGAGGCGGAGATTAGTGTCGGTTGCAGCTTTGGTTTCACCTTCCGGAGAGGATGGATTTGTACTTTACACCGACGCGTCTCTATTTTGGCGTTGTTCCGATGCAGCACGGCAGGTAGTCTCTTATGCTTCTCGTCATGAAGGAGCATGAGAAGAACTACCTTGTTCATGACTTGGAGTTAGTCGCCATCATCTTTGCTCGAAGCTTGGCGTCATCATTTATACGGTATCACATTTGAGATTCTCACCGATCATAAGAGTCTCAAATACATTTTCACTCGAAGGAGCTTAACGAGGAGATGGATGGAGTTTGAAGGACTACGATTGTACCATTAGCTACCACCGGGAAAGCTAATGTGGTTGCAGATGCATTAGCAGAAGTCCAGAGGGACTTTAGCTTGCCACCGAGTCACGGACTTGATTCGAGTTTCGGAGTTAGATCTTGAGGAGCAGGACCGGAGCAGGGTATTATGGTTACCATTGTTGCTCACCGTCGATCGGACGAGGATCCGAGAGGCATGGCCGATGATCAGGATTTGCGGTTATTAGCGATCGATAGCTTCCTGACGGTAACCGAGTTTACACGAGACGAGGAGGGTATTATATTCTTCCGAGGCGATTATGCGTACTTCGGTCTCATCCGGTCTTACAGAGCTACTTCAGAGGCACACTGTTTCGATTTGCGATCCATCCAGGCGGGACCCATATGTATCGAGACTTGAGACGTTCCTATTGGTGGAACGGTATGAAGAAAGACATCGCGGATTTCGTAGCTAGATGTCTTGTTTGTCAGCAGGTGAAGGCTGAACACCAGAGACCTGCAGGGTTACTTCAGCGGATTCCTATTCCTGAGTGGAAGTGGGATCACATTACCATGGACTTTGTGGTGGGTTTGCCGAGGACACGACGAGGCCACGACGCGATTTGGGTAATCGTTGATCGATTAACCAAATCAGCGCACTTCTTAGCGATTCGGAGGACTGATTCCCTGGATCGATTGGCAGATCTGTATTGCCGAGAGATTATCAGACTACATGGTGTTCCATTGAGTATCATTTCGAATAGAGATCCACGGTTCACGTCTCGTTTCTGGCAGAGTCTGCAGCAGGCCTTGGACACACAGCTCCGTTTCAGTACAGCTTTCCATCTACAGACAGATGGACAGTCAGAGCGGACCATTCAAACTTTAGAGGACCTGCTGAGGTCATGTGTTATGGATTTCGGAGGCAGTTGGGAGGACCATCTGCCATTGGTAGAGTTTGCCTACAACAACAGCTTCTATTCGGCTATCCAGATGGCACCGTTTGAGGCGTTGTATGGTAGACCTTGTCGGACACCCGTCCTTTGGGATGAGGTTGGAGAGGCTCAGTTGTTGGGACCTCATAGAGTTCAGCAGGATGCAGAGTTGGTCCGTACTATCAGACGGAGGATGTCAGAGGCGCAAGACCGCCAGAAGAGTTACGCTGATCGGAGACGTAGACCACTAGAGTTCTCTGTTGGCGACCATGTATTTCTACGAGTTTCACCCATGAAAGGGGTGAAGAGATTTGGCCTCAGAGGTAAGTTAGCTCCGCGGTACATTGGTCCTTTCGAGATCTTGGAGAGGATCGGAGCAGTAGCTTACCGATTGGCACTACCACCGTCCCTGTCAGGCGTTCACGATGTATTTCACGTATCGATGCTGAGGAGATACGTGCCTGATCCGACACATGTGCTGGCAGATATTCCGGTTCCAGTTCAGCCTGACATTACCTATGAGGAGGTTCCGGTACGGATTCTCGACCGGAAGGAGCGTCAGTTGCGGAACAAGACCATCCGGCTGGTTAAAGTCGGATGGCAGCATCATTCGGACGAGGAGGCTACTTGGGAGCTTGAGGACACTATCCGAGCTAGATATCCCCATCTTTTCACTTGAGGTATGTGATTTATTTACCGTTCAGCATTTATACTCTATATCTGTTGTTAGTATGTGCTGATGGTAGATAACGAAATTTGGGGACCAAATTTTTATTAGTGGGGGAGAATGTAAAATACCGGAAAAATGATAATTATTAATAAGGGAATTTTCCGAAATTTTTAGGAATTTTTCGGAGCTCGTATGGACGAGTTCACGGGGATAAAAACGGGGTCCGGAAAAGCTTGTTTAGGCGACCCATTTTAACGAGGAAAAGTTTTCTTTTCCTTTAGATTTTCTTTTCTTTATTTTCTTTTCTTATTTTTTTTCTTTTCCTCCGGTTTCTCTCGACGCCGACCCGAGCTCTCTCCTTCTCTCGCGCCCGACGCCGGCCCTAACCGCCGGCCGGCGGTTCCTCCTCCCCGAGAGCACAAACCCTCGGCCACTTCTTCTCCTTCTATTTCTTCTGCCCGAGCCTCACCCGACGCCACCACAGCGCCCGACGCCTCTGCCCTAGATCGGAGTTGAAGCCCTCGCGGTCGGCGACGCAATCGGCCACTTTCTCTTCCTTTCTCCCCTCCACCCGAAGCTGTTGCCGATTATCTTCTTCTCCAAGCGCCGGCGACTCTGCCACCGCCGATTTTCCCTTGTGCCCTAGCACTATCGCCGGCACAGTGGGTGCATCCCAGCCGCCGCCGCACCTTTGCATTCCGGCCACCAGGTTCTGTCGAGCCCTAGTCCTGGTCTTCTTCTTGATATGTTTGATTTCAGCAGTGAGGGTTTATTTAACAGGATTGTGTGCTGTGGGTTGATACTGTGGTGTTGGAATTTTGATCGTGAGATGAAGTAGGACTTGTTGTGGGATTGCTTTTGGTTTCCAGCAGCTACTTCATCCTGTAGCAATCAGCTTTGACTGTGAATTGAGGTAAGATTTAGGGATTTGATGCATGATGTAGAGGATGGTTAGATAGGTAAATACATTGAATTAGGTTGGAATTGGGTTATTATGATGATGGATATGAAATAGGTTTATGGGTTGATATTGGAATTAAGGATGAACTTATTATTTAATTGGATTAGAATTTAGTTTGGCTAATTGTTGTATGATAGAATTAGCTAAACTAGACATTATGTTGGATACAGGACTTTGACACGAGACGAGTATCTCGACGTCGTGTTCGGACCGGATTGGACCATTTTATCGGAGGCGGGTACTTTTGACTTATGTCATTTGATATGCTTAGTAATTAAATTAACATGTTGTATTAATTGTATTTTTTATCTGTTTCGGTTAATCACTACCCAAATCTTACATGCTTGATTGATTGATTGGTTTTGCATCTCAGGTATATTTTACCTGTTTATACATGCTTATAGGGGTAGTGATATACCATGTTTCACCATGTTCAGGACCTAGGTTTTATACCTTCTGTATACCTTTGGATTGTTTTGGATTCGTTGACCTATGATGCATTTTTATATATATATGGATTAGGTCAGGATATTCTTATGGTTAGTGTCATGCACCATTTGCATGATTGCATGCTGTGCGATAGTCCGCTCCATTATTGTTGAGCACATCGCCAGTTACATGGATCTGCACACACCACCACTCATGGGTTAGTGGTCGATTCAGGCAGAGTGTGTTGCAGCAGGGACTCTGTTAGGCACCGCTGGTCCGCTCATAGGTAGTGTGACACAACGTGTTATCCCACAGGGATTCCTCCGGGGCTTGACACTTGTAACGTTGGCATTGCCCCTAAACCCATTTAGGAGGATAGGTAATGAGCGGTATCTAGCAAGACATCCTTACTACCCAAGTGACAAGAATGTCGAGATCCGACATCCTACCCACTCGGCCTCACTTTTGTATGAGATGATCGATGGCGTCGGGGTGACCGGGACGCATCATTGGCATCATATGCATGATGCATTTATTGCTTGTGTTTGTGTTTGCAGCATATGCATATTATTTGGATACCTATGTTTGACATGCATCTGGATTTCCTTATCCCTCGGACTGTTTGACCTTATACTCGGGACCTGAGTACAATATTCTCCTATTTATTTCAGATGCATTCTTATCTTTCTTATCAGGTGTCCGCATGATTAGTGCTAGGTGTTGTTTTTTTACTTTGCATATCAATTGTACTGCTGAGTGTTGGACTCACCCGCCTCCATTGTTGTTATTTTCGGGTTGATGCTGTCGGAGGGAGTTCCATCGCTAGTCCCCATCGCACGTAGTGCTACTCCTTTGGTTTTTGAGTTGTTGTTTCATTTTAGCTTTTCGCTATCAGACTTTGTTTTAGTTTTGTTTTGGACTTACATATGGATATTGTATGGAATCTTTCCGTTGGATGGACTTTTAGTATGATTTGGATTTACTCTACTACATGTCTGTCTGGACGGCAGAAGAGGTAAGAAAAAATCGGATTTGGGCTTTACGAGTGTAGTTGAGTAGGGTTGATTTCGAGTCAGAGTATTACTATGTTGTTAATTTTATTAACTGCGTGGTTGTGACAGCCATAGGCTGAATACATATATAAACTGCGTGGTGATTGATTTTATTTACTGTTATTATTCCAGCCGCCTGTGGCTGAGTATTTAGTGCTTGTAGAAAATTTTTGATTGTCCGTCGTACAGGGGAGATGCTGCCGAAATTTTCTCGGACAGGGACTCTTCTGGGGGCATGACAGGAAATAAACAATAGAAACGATAAAGGAGAAGCAAACCTCAACACGAAGATGTAACGAGGTTCGGAGATGATACTCCTACTCCTCGGCGTGTCCGTAAGGTGGACGAAGCCTATCAATCCGTCGGTGGATGAGTCCCCGGAAAACCGGCTAATAAGAACACTCCTTCTGGGTGGAGAAACCTCGCCACAGAAACTTCTTGCAACAGCAAGAAAGGTGTACAAAAATACAACACAAAACAGAAGACAATATGAATGTACAAAACAAAGCTTGTCTACTGTTCTTGTCGACTGGAATCCGAAGCAGCAACTTCAGGAAACTCACAGCAGCAGCTGATCAGTCGAGGAAAGCTCACCCGAAGTTTCAAGAAGGAGCGAGCTCAGCAAAGCTCAAATCACAGTAGTGAAGAAGAAGAAGCAGAAGCTTTGAAGAGAGGTAGAACTGTAGAAAGCCCTCGATCTCCTTTTATAACCTGCGCAAAGAAGACAGCGAAGAAGACGGAGATAGCCATTGTCACTCACAACGGCTATACCTGGACCGATCAGGCTCCACCCTGATCGGTCCAGGGTGCTACTGATCGGTCATGGGGACCGATCAGGCTCTATGCTGATCGGTCCCCAGACCGATCAGAACGCTTACAGAGAGTTGTCTGTGCGTACCCTGATCGGTCCCGGGTGTTGGTGCGGTTAGCACTAACGGTCTAACTCAGGTTTTGATGAATGACAAATCAGGTTAAGTTAGGTTTGTTGTTGTCTGACACTTTTATCAAGTGTGCAGGAAAAGTCCAGGTAGGTCGACGGGCTGACCGGATAGCTGGCGAGAAGTCCAAGCGGGTCGACGGGCTGACCGGACGCTTGGCGAGAAGTCCAGCTAGGTCGACGGGCTGACCGGATAGCTGGCGAGAAGTCCAAGCGGGTCGACGGGCTGACCGGACGCTTGGCGAGAAGTCCAGACGGGTCAACGGGCTGACCGGACGTCTGGCAGGTAAGTGAGGTAAGTCACTGGAGGGGAGTGACTGCGAGGACGCGTTCCCGGGTAGGGAACATTAGGCGTCGATCCGGCTTAGATCCATTTCGGATATCTGAGTCGAGATCGTGACTAGATTCCGGTCTCGGAAAGACGGAATCTAAGTCATACTTTGCTCATCTATAAAACTGTGCTAACATTCTTTGCTGCAGGGTACATTTGCCTCGGACTAACCTTTTCTTGCAGGAGAAGGACTTTCTGGAGAAGAGGGGTCCGGGCGCCCGGAGGTCCGGGCGCCCGGAAGGGATCCGGGCGCCCGGAAGGCAAATTTCATCCAGCCGAGTCGTCGCCACGTGGAGCATCATGGGATCCAGGCGCCCGGAAGGGATCCAGGCGCCCGGGACAGCATATAAAAGAAGCCCCAGGCAGGAGCTTCAAAATAATCATTACTGAGAACTCTTCGACTGCTGGTCCTGCTGCTCCACGTTCCTGCGACGCTAACAAAGCTCCGACAAAGTGCTTCTTCGTCTTTTTGGTTAATTTCCTTGTCGGTATTACTTTGTTTCATTAGCATTCCTTGTACTCATTTTGTAATTATATTCGAATTGCTAGTGATTGCCCAACGAAAGTGGTCAAGGACCACGGGCCTTCGAGTAGGAGTCGTCACAGGCTCCGAACGAAGTAAAAACAACTGTGTCTACTTTTCTTTTCCGCTGCGCTTATACTCGATATTTTCGAATCGATATTCACCCCCCCTATCGAACATGTGGTATCGGAGCAGGTACCGCTCTGATTTGGTGCAACCACCAATCAGACAGGGGGTGAAATATTTTTCAATTCCAAACTGATATTATTATCTTTTTGGAAGATTTTTTTCGTTACACTTAGAGTTCTTTTTTTTCCGCACTGCTAATCCAAGACGAAGTCTTGGGATTTCCTTTTTTCCAGTTAATTTAGTGTGTGCAGGATAAGATGTCTCAACAAGAAGGCTTCAGCACAGTTCGTCCTCCCCTATTCAACGGGGATGACTTTTCGTACTGGAAGAGAAGAATGGAGGTCTACATGAAGACAGACTACGACCAATGGATGAGCGTCACAAAGGCTTATAAAATTCCAGTAGACAACTCCGGGAAAATAATAGACCCTGAAGAATGGACAAATGATTTAAAGAAAAAGGCATCAATTGAAAACAAAGCCATCAACACTCTACACTGCGGACTAACACGAGAAGAACTGAACCGGGTCGGACCGCATGAAAACGCTAAGGAGCTCGGGATAAATCGAAGCTGCACGAAGGAACAAGCGACGCGAAGGTAACAAAAAGAGATTTGCTGTTAAATAAAATTTTTAATATAAAAATGCAGGAAGGAGAAACGGCAAGTCAGCTCCACGCGAGGGTCAAAGATATCCTCAACGGTCTCCACGCGATAGGACACCAAATGGAGAACCGAGACTTAATAAGGTACGCGTTAAATGCTTTTCCGCGAAATAATTTGTGGGCATCAATTGTAGATGCCTACAAAATTTCAAAAAATTTATCTAAATTAAAATTGGATGAACTCTTCTGTGAATTAGAACTTCATGAGCAAACTAACGCCGGGGTCGAGAAAGGTGTAGCTTTATTCGCAGGTTCATCTAAAGAAAAGAAGAACAAACCCGAATCTAAAGAAGATTCCGATCAAGACTCTGAAGACGAAGAACACCTGGTGAACCTGGTAAGGAAAATGTTCACTAGGAAAAAGAGAAACTTCAGCAAACAGGATCTTCAGAAGATCAGTTCGCCAACCGACTCAAGAAATGTCACATGTTTCGGATGCAACAAAAAGGGGCACTACAAGAACGAATGCCCAAGATTGAAACTTGACAAACCAAAGTCAACAAAGAAGAAAGCCCTCAAAGCAACATGGGACGATTCCTCCTCAGACGAATCGGAGGGAGAAAGGCAAAAGCACCAAAGTCACCTCGCGCTGATGGCTCGCGAAGCTGAAACGGAAGACGAATCAGAGGAATCGGAAGACGGGTCCGAACCCGAATCAAGCCACGAGTCCGCACTCGTTTCCGAAGGTTCCGAAGAGGTATACCTAAACTTAAATCGTAAATTCTTTAGAATTATCTCGTGTTTAAATAAAAAATTAGTTAAATTGGAAAATGAAAATAAATCACTTCTTGAAGAAAATCAAAACCTCAAGGAACAATTAAAAAATTCGAATCCAACTCAAGACCGAACACTTGAGGAGGAGAATTTATCATTAAAAAGTGAAATTAATAAGTTAAGAGAATTGTTGGAAAAATTCACAACAAGATCTAAAAATCTAGATTTAATTCTAAATAACCAAAAGGCATGCTATAATAAAACCGGACTTGGATATAAGTCAAAATCAAACAAAACCTTTAAATCATTATTAACCCAACACAAAGTAACTAAACAAGCTTGGGTCCCGAAAGCGTGCTTAACCACGCAAGTAGGACCTAATCAATTCTATATACCTAAAGATAAAATACATTATATAAACTTGAATAAATCAGATCAAAAACTAAAAAATAAATTTAACTTGAAATCAAAATTCAAAACTCAACAAAATTTAGACTATCACCAAGTTGATTATAACTATAAAAAGAATCGACACAAACCCAAAATCTAAATTAATGGCCAATAATTCAGGGGGAGGCTCCAGAATAGCTGGCACCTCCAAAACTAACATACCCGACAGGGTAACCCAAAACAAACTAACCCGACAGGGTAATTAGGATTAGTTAAAAAGAGACCGAGGTTAACTTGACTCATGGTACTGGTGAAGTTTTTGGATGATAGTACGTTAGGGAAGCTTGGGCATCGCATGTCTAGAAAGATATGGCTTCGATCTGGTGCATTTGGCCAAGTGGAACTGACCGAAGCTACCCTTAAACGAATCCTAACCAGTTAGACCAAGATTTAGTACTAAGTTCCGTGGATAGGACTATTCGGAAAACTTCGAAAGGTTGGTTACTTCTAATGATGTCCCTGTGACTCACCAAGCTTAGAAGTTTATCCGAAGAATGCCTATTTGTGGAAACCAAAACTAAATCTGAATCTAACACAAGTCAAACCAAAAGTCTGTAATCAAACCAATTTCATCTCACAAAATCATAGGATTCCCTGATTGATAACATAGATCGGGTGAGATGAATTAGGCTTATTTTAAGTTTAAACTTAAAAATTAATTTCAAAAATTTTTTTAAACTTAAAAATTAATTTCAAAATTTTAATTTTAAACTTAAAAATTAATTTCAAAAATTTTAATTTTAAACTTAAAAATTAATTTCAAAAATTTTAATTTTAAACTTAAAAATTAATTTCAAAATTTTAACTTTAAACTTAAAAATTAATTTCAAAATTTTAATTTTAAACTTAAAAATTAATTTCTAAAATTTTAATTTTAAACTTAATTTAAAATTTTTTTTAAACTTAAAAATTAATTTCAAAAATTTTAATTTTAAACTTAAAAATTAATTTCAAAAATTTTAATTTTAAACTTAAATTAGTTAATTAAAAAAAAATTAATAATAATAATAATGATTGATTAAAAATTGATAAACTAAGACTAACATAAAAATCCTACGTGTTGTAGGAAACCAAGTGGATTTTGGACAGTGGCTGCTCCAAACATATGACTGGAGATCACACCAAGTTCACTCAATTAACCTACAAAAGCCTAGGAACAGTTGCCTTTGGAAACAACGGTAAACTCAAGGTAATTGGTATAGGTAATATTGAATTAAAAATAGATTTCATAATTTCAAATGTTCTACTTGTTGAAAATTTTAAATACAATCTTCTGAGTATAAGTCAATTGTGTGACACTAGGTATAAGGTAAAATTTCTATCCACAGAATGTTTGATCAAACATCTAGATAATCCAACTATAAGCCTAAAAGGCTTTAGAAAAGACAATATCTATGCCATCAACTTAACCACTTCTTCAGTCAAATGTTATTTAACGCAAAAAGAAGAAACCTGGTTATGGCACAGAAGAATGTCACACACCCATTTCAGAAACATAAGTAAATTAAATGGTCTAGTTAGAGGCTTACCAAAATTACCTAACTTAGATTCAACAATATGTAATGCTTGTCAACAAGGCAAACAAACAAAATCTACCCACAAACCAATTAATGAATCCCAAACCAACTCAGTCCTAGAACTTTTACACTTAGATTTATTTGACTCCCACGGGGTCAAATCAATAAATGGAAGTCTGTACTGTTTAGTTATAATAGACGACTATTCTAGGTTCACTTGGGTCAAATTCTTAAAACATAAAGATGAAACCGTTGAAATTTTTACGAATTTCTGCAAACAAATTGAAAATGAAAAAGGCATAAAAATTAAAAGAATCAGAAGTGATAATGGAGGAGAATTTAAAAATCATAATTTTGATAAATTTTGCCTTGAAAATGGCTACCATCATGAATTTTCCTGCCCTAAAACTCCCCAACAAAATGGAATTGTAGAAAGGAAAAATAGAACCTTACTTGAAGCATCTAGAACTATGCTAAATGAATACAACTTACCTAAATATTTTTCGGTCAGTACAGCCTGCTATGTACAAAACCGAACAACACTAAACAAAAACCACAATAAAACATTTTTTGAAATATTTTATAACAAACAACCTAATATAAAGTACTTTAAGGTATTTGGTTGTCCAGCATTTATCCTAAATACTAGAGAACACTTAGGCAAATTCACTTCCAAAATAGAAAATGGAATTTTTCTAGGTTACTCTCTGAATAGCAGAGGCTACAGAATTTATAATAAAGTCACTTTAAGAATTGAGGAAACCACCAATGTAAAATTTAAAGAATCCAATCAAAACCTAGAACAAGCCCAACCTCAACCAGTTAACTCTGTTAACGAACATATCAATTCTGAGGGAACAAACCAAACCCAAAACCATGAAGAAGAAGAACAACTACAAGAAAGTCAACCTCCTAGAACCATAAGAGTCAACCCAAACCATCCTACTAATCAAATAATTGGTGACCCAGACCTGAGGGTTCAAACTAGGTCATCTTTCAGAAACCTAAGTCAAATCTCGTTAATCTCAAATATTGAACCCAAAACTGTAGCTGAATCTCTACTTGACCCAGACTGGGTCATAGCTATGCAAGAAGAATTAGCTCAATTTGAGCGCAATGAAGTTTGGGACCTAGTACCTCCACCTAACGATAAGAAAATAATAGAAACCAAATGGGTATTTCGAAACAAATTAAGTGAAACTGGAGAAATTACTCGGAACAAGGCCAGGTTGGTTGCCAAAGGGTTCAGTCAAGTTGAAGGACTTGACTACGATGAAACTTATGCCCCGGTAGCTAGATTAGAGTCCATTAGAATGTTACTAAGCTATGCAGCACATAAAGGATTCAAACTATACCAAATGGATGTCAAGTCTGCCTTTCTTAATGGATTGATAAAAGAAGAAGTGTATGTAGGTCAGCCGCCAGGTTTTGAAAGCCTAGAACACCCTGATCATGTCTACAAATTAAAAAAGGCATTATATGGACTTAAACAGGCACCTAGGGCATGGTATGAAAGACTAACCTCTTACTTAACCTCTAAAGGGTTCAATCAAGGTCAAATTGACCCAACACTATTTGTGAAATCAATAAAAGAAGATATTTTTATAGCTCAAATTTATGTAGATGATATCATCTTTGGTTCAACCAACTCAGAATTTTTAAACGAATTTACAAACCTAATGGAACACGAATTCGAAATGAGTCTGGTAGGAAAATTAACTTATTTTCTAGGGTTACAAGTCAAACAAACAAATGAAGGAAATTATATTTATCAACAAAAATATACTAAGGAGTTACTTAGAAAATTTGGAATGGAAAATACTAAAGAAATAAAAACACCTATGGCCATAAACACAATCCTAGATGATGATCCTAATGGAAAGTCAGTAGACTTAAAACATTATCGGAGCGCGATAGGTAGTCTGCTTTACTTAACTGCAAGCCGACCTGACATTTTATTTGCAGTTAGTATGTGTGCTCGATACCAAACCTGTGCTAAAGAATCTCATTTGACTCAAGTCAAAAGAATCTTTAGATACCTCAAGGGAACCACGAATGTAGGTATTTGGTATCCTAGAACCAACAACTTTGAATTAATAGGATATTCTGATTCAGATTATGCCGGATGCAAATTAGACCGCAAAAGCACAAGTGGTGGATGCCAACTACTTGGTCCATCCCTTGTCAGCTGGTTTAGTAGAAAGCAACACTATGTTGCACTATCTACAACTGAGTCAGAATACATAGCTATAGGCGAGTGTGTTGCACAAATACTATGGATGATGCATACTCTAAAAGATTTCAACTTAAATATCACAAATGTAAAAGTATTAATTGATAATATAAGTTCAATTAACTTAACCAAGAATCCTGTGCATCATTCAAGAACCAAACATATTGAAGTTAGGCATCACTTCATCAGGGATCATGTTACTAAAGGTGATATTGAACTCAAGTACATTGAGTCTAAATCAAATTTAGCTGACATTTTTACAAAACCCCTCCCTGAAAGTGAATTTAGCAACTTACGACGACAATTAGGGATGTGCTCAATAGACTAGGATCCTTCAAAAATACTTTCAAAACTGATTTTATCAACTTATAGGCTAAACTTGTTTGATTTCAAAATTTCCATTTTTAGACTTTCAAAAACAGTTTTGGCCTTAGACTAGTCTTACATCCTTAGAAAGCATGTACCCATAGGTTTAGTTCTTGAGCATCTCACCAACACCGTAGGTTTACCTTGCTTGTGGTTGATAAACATAGAAAGGGGTGAAATGCATAGGCCATCTGTCTGGACCTAAGATGCTTATTTCAGTGCATCAGTATCAGTCTGGACGTTAAATACAATTCAAATATTAATCAGATCAAAGTTCATCAGTCAAATCAAACACTGACTGATTATAATTAACTTAATCTGACTAACCAAGTGAAAGCTACTATTTTCTAATAGTTAGTTAGTACCTAATTGGTTAGACAGCTGGTTAGATATCAAATTCAGGGGGAGAAATAAACTACTTTAGTTTTCCAAATTGAATTTTCAACTTAATTTTTAAAATCAAAGTTTAAAAATAATTTGTTTAAAATTGTGAAATTTTTAATCTCACAAACTTTTTACCTATTCTTTGAAAACTGAACTTTTCAAGTAAAGATTTAAACTTAATCTTACTTTAAAAAAAAAAAAAAATTGTCCTGAGTCCATTTCTTAAAAATTTGATTTTACTTAATTTTCACAATTTAATTTGAAAGATAAATTTTACAAAGTTTAGTTTACAAACTAAGCTTCTCAAAATTATTTTCCTTGATTTTGAAAATTGAATCTTATACACTTAGTGTTGAAAAATAAATTTCAATCAGTTTTGAAAACTAGACTTTTCAAACTTAGTTTTGGAATTTTGGTTTTGAAAACTTATGTTTAAGTAGCATTTCAAAGTTGAAACTTGTTTTGGACCTTATAGACGTATGTTTGAAAATTAACCTATCTAAACTTAGCATTTTTTTTAAAAACTAAAAGCTAATGCTTTAAACAAAATTTCAAAACTTTATACTCCCCCAAGTCAATTTGATCTTCTCTTGGATTTAAAAAACACAGTTATTGTTCAAGGTATTATTGTTTTCGGTATTTCTCACTGTGTATCTTTACCCTTGTTTTTTGATGAATGCCAAAGGGGGAGGGTTAGGTTGGTTAAGTTAGAGCAACTTAATGCAAACTTGAAAAACTAACTTAAACCTTAAAAATCATGCTTGATTCTTGCATATTTTTTATCACTAACTTAACCAGGTTGTCATTCCATCAAAAAGGGGGAGATTGTTGGTGCGGTTAGCACTAACGGTCTAACTCAGGTTTTGATGAATGACAAATCAGGTTAAGTTAGGTTTGTTGTTGTCTGACACTTTTATCAAGTGTGCAGGAAAAGTCCAGCTAGGTCGACGGGCTGACCGGATAGCTGGCGAGAAGTCCAAGCGGGTCGACGGGCTGACCGGACGCTTGGCGAGAAGTCCAGCTAGGTCGACGGGCTGACCGGATAGCTGGCGAGAAGTCCAAGCGGGTCGACGGGCTGACCGGACGCTTGGCGAGAAGTCCAGACGGGTCAACGGGCTGACCGGACGTCTGGCAGGTAAGTGAGGTAAGTCACTGGAGGGGAGTGACTGCGAGGACGCGTTCCCGGGTAGGGAACATTAGGCGTCGATCCGGCTTAGATCCATTTCGGATATCTGAGTCGAGATCGTGACTAGATTCCGGTCTCGGAAAGACGGAATCTAAGTCATACTTTGCTCATCTATAAAACTGTGCTAACATTCTTTGCTGCAGGGTACATTTGCCTCGGACTAACCTTTTCTTGCAGGAGAAGGACTTTCTGGAGAAGAGGGGTCCGGGCGCCCGGAAGGGATCCGGGCGCCCGGAAGGCAAATTTCATCCAGCCGAGTCGTCGCCACGTGGAGCATCATGGTTTGTGCAGCTACGTCACGTTCCAGGCGCCCGGAAGGGATCCAGGCGCCCGGGACAGCATATAAAAGAAGCCCCAGGCAGGAGCTTCAAAATAATCATTACTGAGAACTCTTCGACTGCTGGTCCTGCTGCTCCACGTTCCTGCGACGCTAACAAAGCTCCGACAAAGTGCTTCTTCGTCTTTTTGGTTAATTTCCTTGTCGGTATTACTTTGTTTCATTAGCATTCCTTGTACTCATTTTGTAATTATATTCGAATTGCTAGTGATTGCCCAACGAAAGTGGTCAAGGACCACGGGCCTTCGAGTAGGAGTCGTCACAGGCTCCGAACGAAGTAAAAACAACTGTGTCTACTTTTCTTTTCCGCTGCGCTTATACTCGATATTTTCAAATCGATATTCACCCCCCCTCTATCGAACCTATCGGTCTTACACCGGGGACCGATCAGAGCTCCCTCTGATCGGTCCAGGGACCGATCAGCACCCTTTTCTCCCGAACTTCTTGCCTTCTGATCGTTGTTTCCTGATCGGTCTACAGACCGATCAGATAACACTCAGTAGGCTACTGTTTGGTTACTGATCGGTCACCAGACCGATCCAGATACCCAGTGTATCACTGGATCGATCCACTGATCGATCCAGAGCTTGGTTTTTGCCCAAACCAAGTCCCAAGCCTTCCAAACCAACATCCGGTCAACCTTGACCTGTTGGTACATCATGCTTAGCATCCGGTCACTCCCTTGACCTGCTAAGACTCCCCACCAAGTGTCCGGTCAATCCCTTTGTCCCACTTGACCTTCTCAACACCAGATATCCGATCATCCTTGATCCATCTAGATTTTTCCTTGCCCGGCTTCACTCACCAGGACTTTCACCTAGCTTCACTCACTAGGGTTTTCACCTGTCTTCACTCACCAGGATTTCCAATCTACCCGGCTTCACTCACCAGGACTTTCCCACTGCCTGGCTTCACTCACCAGGACTTTCCCACTGCCTGGCTTCACTCACCAGGACTTATCCGTCTGCCTGGCTTCACTCACCAGGACTTTCCACATCCGGTCCAGAGAACGAGCTACCGAGCCCTCTCTGACCACAGTTCGGAGAACGAGCTACCGAGCCCTCACCGACTTCCACTTCCGGTCCAGAGAACGAGCTGTTGGTGCGGTTAGCACTAACGGTCTAACTCAGGTTTTGATGAATGACAAATCAGGTTAACTTAGGTTTGTTGTTGTCTGACACTTTTATCAAGTGTGCAGGAAAAGTCCAGCTAGGTCGACGGGCTGACCGGATAGCTGGCGAGAAGTCCAAGCGGGTCGACGGGCTGACCGGACGCTTGGCGAGAAGTCCAGCTAGGTCGACGGGCTGACCGGATAGCTGGCGAGAAGTCCAGCTAGGTCGACGGGCTGACCGGATAGCTGGCGAGAAGTCCAAGCGGGTCGACGGGCTGACCGGACGCTTGGCGAGAAGTCCAGACGGGTCAACGGGCTGACCGGACGTCTGGCAGGTAAGTGAGGTAAGTCACTGGAGGGGAGTGACTGCGAGGACGCGTTCCCGGGTAGGGAACATTAGGCGTCGATCCGGCTTAGATCCATTTCGGATATCTGAGTCGAGATCGTGACTAGATTCCGGTCTCGGAAAGACGGAATCTAAGTCATACTTTGCTCATCTATAAAACTGTGCTAACACTCTTTGCTGCAGGGTACTTTTGCCTCGGACTAACCTTTTCTTGCAGGAGAAGGACTTTCTGGAGAAGAGGGGTCCGGGCGCCCGGAGGTCAGGGCGGAAGGCAAATTTCATCCAGCCGAGTCGTCGCCACGTGGAGCATCATGGTTTGTGCAGCTACGTCACGTTCCAGACGCCCGGAAGGGATCCAGGCGCCCGGGACAGCATATAAAAGAAGCCCCAGGCAGGAGCTTCAGAACAATCATTACTGAGAACTCTTCGACTGCTGGTCCTGCTGCTCCACGTTCCTGCGACGCTAACAAAGCTCCGACAAAGTACTTCTTCGTCTTTTTGGTTAATTTCCTTGTCGGTATTACTTTGTTTCATTAGCATTCCTTGTACTCATTTTGTAATTATATTCGAATTGCTAGTGATTGCCCAACGAAAGTGGTCAAGGACCACGGGCCTTCGAGTAGGTCACAGGCTTCGAACGAAGTAAAACAACTGTGTCTATTTTTTCCGCCGCGCTTATACTCGATATTTTCGAATCGATATTCACCCCTCTATCGAACCTATCGGTCTTACAAGTGGTATCAGAGTAGGCGCCTCGATTTGGTGCAACCACCAATCGAGTGGGTGAAATATTTTTCAATTCCAAACTGATATTATTATCTTTTGGAAGATTTTTACACTTAGAGTTCTTTTTTCCGATGTGCTAATCCAAGACGAAGTCTTGGGATTTCCTTTTCCAGTTAATTTAGTGTGTGCAGGATAAGATGTCTCAACAAGAAGGCTTCAACAGTTCGTCCTCCCTATTCAACGGGGATGACTTTTCGTACTGGAAGAGAAGAATGGAGGTCTACATGAAGACAGACTACGACCAATGGATGAGCGTCACAAAGGCTTATAAAATTCCAGTAGACAACTCCGGAAAATAATAGACCTGAAGAATGGACAAATGATTTAAAGAAAAAGGCATCAATTGAAAACAAAGCCATCAACACTCTACATTGCGGAGTAACACGAGAAGAACTGAACCGGGTCGGACCGCATGAAAACGCTAAGGAGCTCTGGGATAAACTGATCGAGCTGCACGAAGGAACAAGCGACGCGAAGGTAACAAAAAGAGATTTGCTGTTAAATAAAATTTTTAATATAAAAATGCAGGAAGGAGAAACGACAAGTCAGCTCCACGCGAGGGTCAAAGATATCCTCAACGGTCTCCACGCGATAGGACACCAAATGGAGAACCGAGACTTAATAAGGTACGCGTTAAATGCTTTTCCGCGAAATAATTTGTGGGCATCAATTGTAGATGCCTACAAAATTTCAAAAAATTTATCTAAATTAAAATTGGATGAACTCTTCTGTGAATTAGAACTTCATGAGCAAACTAACGCCGGGGTTGAGAAAGGTGTAGCTTTATTCGCAGGTTCATCTAAAGAAAAGAAGAACAAACCTGAATCTGAAGAAGATTCCGATCAAGACTCTGAAGACGAAGAACACCTGGTGAACCTGGTAAGGAAAATGTTCACCAGGAAAAAGAGAAACTTCAGCAAACAGGATCTTCAGAAGATCAGTTCGCCAGCCGACTCAAGAAATGTCACATGTTTCGGATGTAACAAAAAGGGGCACTACAAGAACGAATGCCCAAGATTGAAACTTGACAAACCAAAGTCAACAAAGAAGAAAGCCCTCAAAGCAACATGGGACGATTCCTCCTCAGACGAATCGGAGGGAGAAAGGCAAAAGCACCAAAGTCACCTCGCGCTGATGGCTCGCGAAGCTGAAACGGAAGACGAATCAGAGGAATCGGAAGACGGGTCCGAACCCGAATCAAGCCACGAGTCCGCACTCGTTTCCAAAGGTTCCGAAGAGGTATACCTAAACTTAAATCGTAAATTCTTTAGAATTATCTCGTGTTTAAATAAAAAATTAGTTAAATTGGAAAATGAAAATAAATCACTTCTTGAAGAAAATCAAAACCTCAAGGAACAATTAAAAAATTCGAATCCAACTCAAGACCGAACACTTGAGGAGGAGAATTTATCTTTAAAATGTGAAATTAATAAGTTAAAAGAATTGTTGGAAAAATTCACAACAAGATCTAAAAATTTAGATTTAATTCTAAATAACCAAAAGGCATGCTATAATAAAACCGGACTTGGATATAAGTCAAAATCAAACAAAACCTTTAAATCATTATTAACCCAACACAAAGTAACTAAACAAGCTTGGGTCCCGAAAGCGTGCTTAACCACGCAAGTAGGACCTAATCAATTCTATATACCTAAAGATAAAATACATTATATAAACTTGAATAAATCAGATCAAAAACTAAAAAATAAATTTAACTTGAAATCAAAATTCAAAACTCAACAAAATTTAGACTATCACCAAATTGATTATAACTATAAAAAGAATCGACACAAACCCAAAATCTAAATTAGTGGGCAATAATTCAGGGGGAGGCTCCAGAATAGCTGGCACCTCCAAAACTAACATACCCGACAGGGTAACCCAAAACAAACTAACCCGACAGGGTAATTAGGATTAGTTAAAAAGAGACCGAGGTTAACTTGACTCATGGTACTGGTGAAGTTTTTGGATGATAGTACGTTAGGGAAGCTTGGGCATCGCATGTCTAGAAAGATATGGCTTCGATCTGGTGCATTTGGCCAAGTGGAACTGACCGAAGCTACCCTTAAACGAATCCTAACCAGTTAGACCAAGATTTAGTACTAAGTTCCGTGGATAGGACTATTCGGAAAACTTCGAAAGGTTGGTTACTTCTAATGATGTCCCTGTGACTCACCAAGCTTAGAAGTTTATCCAAAGAATGCCTATTTGTGGAAACCAAAACTAAATCTGAATCTAACACAAGTTAAACCAAAAGTCTATAATCAAACCAATTTCATCTCACAAAATCATAGGATTCCCTGAATGATAATATAGATCGGGTGAGATAAATTAGGCTTATTTTAATTTTAAACTTAAAAATTAATTTCAAAAATTTTAATTTTAAACTTAAAAAATTAATTTCAAAAATTTTAATTTTAAACTTAAAAATTAATTTCAAAAATTTTAATTTTAAACTTAAAAATTAATTTCAAAAATTTTAATTTTAAACTTAAAAATTAATTTCAAAATTTTAATTTTAAAACCTAAAAATTAATTTCAAAATTTTAAACTTAAAAATTAATTTCAAAAATTTTAGTTTTAAACTTAAAAATTAATTTTAAAAGAAACTTAAATTAATCTCAAAATTTAATTTGAAACTTAAGTTTTCAAAATCTTACTTAATAATAAAAAAAAAAAAAAAAAAGGTCAAAAACCAGGGGCGGGCGCCCCTGGTATTCTCCTCGGGGGCGCCCGGAAGGGGTCCCGGGCGCCCGGAGTGCCCTATAAATAAGGGGCAGCAGGCGCCCCCAACCTCTGCCCCACTCATTCTCACTTTTGCCAAGGTTCACTTTGAACCTCAGTGCGAAAGTACTCTAAATTAAATTTTCGTGCGGTGAAGACGCTGTTGCGATTCAACCGAGGTCGTCAAATCTATATTTTTTCGATGGCTCCTCGGTAAAATATTCTTCCCCTCTCTAAAATAATTTTTTTTGTTGTCTTCTAAATTTTTTTTATATTCTTTATATACAGTAAGAAACGAACAAATACTGGTGCTGGACCCTCCAATGCTAGTACAGACCCTAGGTTTCCCACAGACGAACATAGGATTAAATTTGAGTCCACCATCTATAAGGCCATTAGGACTACCTGCATAGATAGAGCCTTCTTCCTAAGGTCATGTCCCTCTGCCTTAGAGGTTATAGGCCACTACAATTTAAGGAACCTTGTAGAATGTACCAGTCCAATAAACATAAGTCTATGTGCCGAATTTTGCAATAACTTAGTAAAAATAGATGACTTCACCTATACCACTAGGGCAGCAGGCACTGATATCGTATTTTCCCCTACGACTATTAGAGAGTTTTTAGAGTTGCGTCCTTCTACTTGCCCCTTTTTGTGCTATCCTCCGAGGGATCTACCGTTCGACGATCCCTACTCACATATTACTCTCGATACGATGTATTCGTATTTTTTTGGGGGAGAGAGAGATCCCACTGTAACACAGTTTCGGTCAGTAGAACTTAGAGTCCATGACTACGCTCTTTATAGGGTTGTAGTTCTTTGTATTTTACCACTGACCACTCGGGACATCGCTGTGATGCGCCCATTCCATTCATTCCTACTTTATGCCCTGATTCATAGGTTGGAGATTGACATTAGCCTACATATCTTCTCCACCATCACTTACGCAGCCGGATACGTGACTGACAGTCGAGTCCATATGTCATTTGGTCACATTCTGACAGCCTATATGTCCTCACTGCACATTGATGTCACTAGAGGAGACGTTGCCCATATGACCGAGTTCGATGTTATATCCTCTCGGAACTTCTCCTTAGCCGACATTCACGTAGATAGAGATGACGGGACTATGACTTGGCGGAGGGGGGCACAGCACCAGCCCGATCCAGACGCACAGATGGACGAGTTCATGCTCGCACTATTTCCGGAGGAAGCCGCACCGGCTCCACCACCACCCCCAGCTCGAGCACCACGACACGCTTCCTGCACTCTAGCCGACCGTATGACCGGACTAGAGAGAGCCATGGCGAGTCTCCAGCAGGAGAACTCCGATTTTCATCGGGACATGCGGCGAGAGGTTGCCGAGTTACGAGCTGCCGGGGACACCCGCCACACTGAGCTGATGACACTTCTTCGATCCTTGGGGTCTGGACCACCCTCTTCATCATCTCAGTAACTTTAGTGATGACCTACTTCTGTAGCTACACTATTTGTAAAATATTTTTGGAGTTATCTAGTGATATTTCAAACTTACATTGAATATGTTCTTACTCAATAGACTAGGAAATTAAAAAACAAAAAAAAACAAAAACAAAAAAAAAAAATTCAAAAAATGATTTTATCAACTTGTAGGCTAAACTTGTTTGATTTCAAAATTTCCATTTTTAGACTTTCAAAAACAGTTTTGGCCTTAGACTAGTCTTACATCCTTAGAAAGCATGTACCCATAGGTTTAGTTCTTGAGCATCTCACCAACACCGTAGGTTTACCTTGCTTGTGGTTGATAAACATAGAAAGGGGTGAGATGCATAGGCCATCTGTCTGGACCTAAGATGCTTATTTCAGTGCATCAGTATCAGTCTGGACGTTAAATACAATTCAAATATTAATCAGATTAAAGTTCATCAGTCAAATCAAACACTGACTGATTATAATTAACTTAATCTGACTAACCAAGTGAAAGCTACTATTTTCTAATAGTTAGTTAGTACCTAATTGGTTAGACAGCTGGTTAGATATCAAATTCAGGGGGAGAAATAAACTACTTTAGTTTTCCAAATTGAATTTTCAACTTAATTTTTAAAATCAAAGTTTAAAAATAATTTGTTTAAAATTGTGAAATTTTTAATCTCACAAACTTTTTACCTATTCTTTGAAAACTGAACTTTTCAAGTAAAGATTTAAACTTAATCTTACTTTAAAAAAAAAAAAAAATTGTCCTGAGTCTATTTCTTAAAAATTTGATTTTACTTAACTTTGACAATTTAATTTGAAAGATAAATTTTACAAAGTTTAGTTTACAAACTAAGCTTCTCAAAATTATTTTCCTTGATTTTGAAAATTGAATCTTGTACACTTAGTGTTGAAAAATAAATTTCAATCAGTTTTGAAAACTAGACTTTTCAAACTTAGTTTTGGAATTTTGGTTTTGAAAACTTATGTTTAAGTAGCATTTCAAAGTTGAAACTTGTTTTGGACCTTATAGACGTATGTTTGAAAATTAACCTATCTAAACTTAGCATTTTTTAAAAAACTAAAAGCTAATGCTTTAAACAAAATTTCAAAACTTTATACTCCCCCAAGTCAATTTGATCTTCTCTTGGATTTAAAAACACAGTTATTGTTCAAGGTATTATTGTTTTCGGTATTTCTCACTGTGTATCTTTACCCTTGTTTTTTGATGAATGCCAAAGGGGGAGGGTTAGGTTGGTTAAGTTAGAGCAACTTAATGCAAACTTGAAAAACTAACTTAAACCTTAAAAATCATGCTTGATTCTTGCATATTTTTTATCACTAACTTAACCAGGTTGTCATTCCATCAAAAAGGGGGAGATTGTTGGTGCGGTTAGCACTAACGGTCTAACTCAGGTTTTGATGAATGACAAATCAGGTTAAGTTAGGTTTGTTGTTGTCTGACACTTTTATCAAGTGTGCAGGAAAAGTCCAGCTAGGTCGACGGGTTGACCGGATAGCTGGCGAGAAGTCCAAGCGGGTCGACGGGCTGACCGGACGCTTGGCGAGAAGTCCAGCTAGGTTGACGGGCTGACCGGTTGGCGAGAAGTCCACTAGGTCGACGGGCTGACCGGATAGGTGGCGAGAAGTCCAAGCGGTCGACGGGCTGACCGGACGCTGGGCGAAGACAGGTCAACGGGCTGACCGGACGTCTGGCGGTAAGTGAGGTAAGTCACCGGAGGGGAGTGACTAGGACGCGTTTCCGGGTAGGGAACATTAGGCGTCGATCCGCTTAGATCCATTTAGGATATCTGAGTCGAGATCGTGACTAGATTCCGGTCTCGGAAAGACGGAATCTAAGTCATACTTTGCTCATCTATAAAACTGTGCTAACATTCTTTGCTGCAGGGTACATTTGCCTCGGACTAACCTTTTCTTGCAGGAGGACTTTCTGGAGAAGAGGGGTCCGGGCGCCCGGAAGGCAAATTTCATCCAGCCGAGTCGTCGCCACGTGGAGCATCATGGTTTGTGCAGCTACGTCACGTTCCAGGCGCCCGGAAGGGATCCAGGCGCCCGGGACAGCATATAAAAGAAGCCCCAGGCAGGAGCTTCAAAATCATCATTACTGAGAACTCTTCGACTGCTGGTCCTGCTGCTCCACGTTCCTGCGACGCTAACAAAGCTCCGACAAAGTGCTTCTTCGTCTTTTTGGTTAATTTCCTTGTCGGTATTACTTTGTTTCATTAGCATTCCTTGTACTCATTTTGTAATTATATTCGAATTGCTAGTGATTGCCCAACGAAAGTGGTCAAGGACCACGGGCCTTCGAGTAGGAGTCGTCACAGGCTCCGAACGAAGTAAAAACAACTGTGTCTACTTTTCTTTTCCGCTGCGCTTATACTCGATATTTTCGAATCGATATTCACCCCCCCTCTATCGAACCTATCGGTCTTACACGAGCTACCGAGCCCTCTCTGACCTAGTCCGGAGAACGAGCTACCGAGCCCTCTCCGACTTCCACTTGCCAAGTTCCCATACTTGGACTTCTCCGTGCCAAGTCTCCATACTTGGACTTTCTCCCGTGCCAAGCTCTCTGCTTGGACTTTTCCCGTGCCAAGCTCCCTGCTTGGACTTTTCCCGTGCCAAGCTCCCTGCTTGGACTTTTCCGAGTCAGGTCAACTCACCTCGGGTCAACCAGGTCAACCTTGACCAAGGGTTGCACCCACAACCTCCCAAGTTTCTGTTCTTGTCAAACATCAAGATACAACTTGAGTCAGGTCAATTCGAGTCAGGTCAACCAGGTCAACCTTGACCTAAGGTTGCACCAACAATCTCCCATCAAAATACAACTCTTTTGTTCTTGTCAAACATCAAAATACAACTCGAGTCAGGTCAACTCGAGTCGGGTCAACCAGGTCAACCTTGACCTAAGGTTGCACCAACACAAGTCACTACTAGCTCCAAACCCAAAGCAAAGACATTCAAGTGAGACAAGATCCATATTATACCTCATCACTACAAGAAAATTGGGATTCTACAATACTTAAACGACAACGTTTTTTTTAAAAAACGTTGTCTTTTTTTTTTTTACAACGCTTTTAATGAAAAGCGTTGTCTATTTCATTATTTTCTTATTAATAGACAACGCTTTTCTAAAAACCGTTGTCAATTAGTGATTTTTATGGGTCAAAGACAACGCTTCTTAAAAAGCGTTGTCTATTAGTCATTTTTTTTAGTGTCTACGACAACGATTTTTAAAAAGCGTTGTCTATTATCAAGTTATCATCTCAATCTTAAGTGATCTAGACCGCTTATCTCAAGATCTGACGGTTGGATCTTCATCCATCTTCATCACAATATGGACGGCCCAGATTAAAGGAGGAGAAAACTTCGTTTCCTTTTCCCCATGCGACGACACAGTGCCTTTCTGTTCGCGACATCTCCTCTCGCGCGGCTAGGGCACGCGACCTCCCACCGCCAGTCGTCTCTTCTTCCTCACCACTAGCCAGCAGCTCTTTCTTCTCTTCACTGCCGCTCAGACCCCTCTCAGGAATCGGGAAGTGCGTTGGTGAATTTCGCCGGCGATGACGACGCCCAACAACCTTCCCAACGGCTGCCACCACCAGCGCCCACACCCTCCGCCCGACCCTCGGAGGCAGCGCCACTACCTCGGCACGCCCATCGCCACCCCTTCCTCCTCTTCCTCCGCCGCCTCCTTCAAGGGTTGTTGCTGTTGCCTCTTCCTACTCCTCCTTCCTCCCTCCTCTGCCATCGCCGCCGCCTCGTCATCGCCCTCCAGACCGCCGAGGGCCTCGCACCTCCAGGTGGTCGTGCAGTACCTCCTCGTCGCCCCAGTTTCAGCTGAATCAGGATGAAAGCTGAATAGATAATGGTTGAGATGGAAAATGAAAGCTGCATGATCGGTAGCTGGCTTCCTCTAAATCCAAGCTCGAGAACCCTATTGTCAAGCTCTTGACTGAAGATTTTGGCTCTAGATCGTTACCAACTTTCTTGGTAGAGAATGGAAATTTGGGGCTTTCATGGAACCCTAGAAACCAAACGGTGGGTGTGAGCTCAAAAACAGAAGGTGAGGTTGGAGCCATTTTCTCTACAATATGAACCTTCTTGGGCTCAAAAACGAGGTGGTTCTTTCTTCTCTTCTCTCCATTTTCTCTACAATATGAACCTTCTTCTGTTCTCGCATGATCCTTCTTCTGTTCTCGCATCTGATTGCTTTAAATTTGCATTTTAATTTCTATTTGGCTCACTTTTAGTCATCATCTGTTCAGGAGTCGAGGAAAGTCTTCAAGTATAAACAAAAAGGAACAAAAAAAAAATCATGGATTATACTTGCTCCAAAACATGTTTGTGTGTGTGTGTATGCATGTCAGTATTTTACAATTCTACTAATAGCTTTTGCTGATCGGACTTTGCATTGTTAATCAATCTTCTCCCATCTCAACTTCTGTGATTGCCAAAATGCCTTCAATAAGCATTTGCTATGCACTAAGCAGAGGTGTTTATTTGCTTCAATAACCTTTCCAGGCAGAAAACTACATACTTGAGGTCGTGGGAACTGATGTCTCCATTTTGATTCAGCAATTTCAATTGATAGTTGTTCATGCTTTATTTAACCATTTGCAGCAAATTTGTTGTAATAACTAAGAACTAAGATCAAATTTTGATCGTGAGTCCGTGACACAAAGAAGAATTAGGACTAACATCATGATTATATCTTTCTTTTTTATTTTCCGAGTGTAAACATGGATGAATTCTACTGTTTCAGTGTCCAATTCCAATCAAAAGTGCAATCCTACAAAGTTTGTGACAGGGGACTGTGGTGGATCTACCAGCAAATATCGCACTCTTATTGCTGGTAATTTTCCTTGTTTCTGCTAGCTTATGTAGTGTTGCGTTACTGGTGGTAGTGTTGTGTTACTGATTGAAGGGGATGTTCATTATTTTTAAATAATATAATCTGTAGATGTATCTTACTGTTGCTTTTTCAATAGATGAGGACTACTTATTATCTTGTCAAACATTTGATAATGAGAAAGAATTTCAGTAATGCGAGAAGAATATATCTATGTGATTTATAGTATTAATATGTCTGTTAAAGAAATGTAGCCAATAAAATATAAAACCAATCCAAGATATCATTCTAGGTTCTATGTATAGAATCATGTGTGGCTTTGGTTGTCTTTTTTCTTGCTCACTAATTTACCTGCCAAAGATCCATTTCTTTCTTCTGTCTTTCTCAATCCAAATTTTCTCATTGCTGTATGGTGTGAACTGTGACATTTGTTTTCAACTTTAAGAGTGAAAATTTCTTTTGCATAATACTGATGGTATTGTTTTCTGTGGCAGATACACAGTGGTAGGTGTTTTGTCCAAGTCTCAAGCCAACAATCCTTTTTGATCAGTATATCTAGTAGAAGTAAGCATGCAGATCGTTGTCTTTGAGGCCGACTAGCTATTTTGTGCTTTTTTTTGTTTTAAATTCGAATGTCACTATCTACTTTGAAACAGAACTATTTAGTCTTTTGTGTATAGTTGAATTCTCCTGTAAATACTAATACTTTGTAATTGAATTATATTGTTTTGGTACGAGTTTGAAATCATTAGTTGAGCTAATTAATGTTATTTTATATGTCAAATTCAAATCTAGACATGGTAAACGAAAATTAATAGTTTTGTAAATATAAAAAAAATGATTTTGTAAATAGATTTTTTTTTAATTTTTATTTTAAAAAGACAACACTTTTAAAGCGTTGCACAAGTGTTGTCTTTGCCAAAAACAACAACGCTTTTAAAGCGTTGTAAAGATGATATTTTTGCAAAAAATACACAACGCTTTTAAAGCGTTGTCTTCGCTACAAACGACAACGCTTTAAAAGCGTTATCGTTGAGCAGACTTTTAACAACAGTACCTTTAACAACGCTTTTTCAGGCACAAAGACAACGTTTTAAAAGCGTTGTCTATTAGCTTTTTTCTTGTAGTGCATCTTGAATTAGCTTTAGCTAATCGTCCAAGACTTATATAATTTAGGTAGGTAATGTATACCAATTGGACAAGGTCTATATTATACCTCATCCTAAGTTAGCTTTGGCTAATCACCCAAGACTTGTATAATTTAGGTAGATAACGTTTACTAATTATATCATATGTAACTCTTGTAGAGTTAGGTGAACAAAGCAATTTATTTGTTTTTCTCATCTCATGAAATTTATACTATAACTCATCTTGAGTTAGCTTTGACTAATCGTCCGAAACTAGTATAATTGAATTATATCGTATGGGATATACCTCCAATTTCTTAATCCAATTGAGGTAACTTCGTAAAGTCGCACCCAAAGTCCAATAGTCGGGCATCACATTTGTCTTGTCTCACTCTACCAAGATAAATTAAGTCACTTTACTTTGGTAAAACCTAACTACAATTGATCAAGGTAGTAGTGAGTACCAAACTTTGATAGGCATATTAAAATGGCCTAATTACAATTAAACTATAGAATCGTTGTACTATAGGGGGTGAATAGCGCTCGTGGTTTACACGTTCATTTAAAAACTTTTGAGAGACAAACACAGCGAAATAAAGACAGAAAGAAACAATGCTAACGAATCCTGTTTTACTTGGTTCGGAACCTGTGGCGACTCCTACTCCGAGGCCCGCATGTGAGAATACTTTCATTGGGCAATCACTAGTTAATCGCAAAGTTACAAAAAGCAAATTACAATTTAGAACACGTAATTTTTGGAAATTTAAACAATACCGATGCCTTTAGAAACGAATCTTGAACATATAAGATTTCTTCCTCGAAATACTTAATTTCAAGCTGCTGTGAAGCTCGTCTTGGAATGCTATAATGCCTAACTTGGAGTTCAATTTAAACTTTTTGAGAAAAGTTTTTCCTAGCCAACTCAAACTAGTGGCTCTATTCTCACTGTGCCAAAATCATCCTTTGTGTTCTGATTTGAAAGTCTTTATCTGCCAACAACTATCACGACCCATTGGTGACACATGAATCATCCAATCACAACCTTCATCTTGCACCGACCCCTAAGCCTCTTCTTATCAACTTTAACAAACTTAACAGTCTTTCCCTGTCTAATGCAATGACTTTCAATTGAAAATTTAGCCTCATTTTTTGAGCTAAAAGTCATTCCAACTTTCAAGTTAGGGTTCTTGCATCCTTGATTGGTTCGAACAGTGAAAATTTCTGGGATTAATATCACCATCATCAGAATCCAAATTACTGTATAAGTCATTACTATCAACAAAATTATGATCACCTTCTTCATTCTGCATCTCAGCTAAAACCTTCTTAGGAATTCATTGATAATCAACCATCACCATATCATTCAACATTCCCACGTCATGATCGACATGACTATCAAAAGTCCTATCATCTTCCTCAAACTCATAGTCACTATCATGAAACTCTTCTTCTTTCTCATAATCATCATTATCCTCTAATCCACTTCCTTCCTTTTCTGAACATGTTTCACCATTGCTAGCAATCTCATCATCACATTCATATGCTATATATATCTCCACTTTGGTTAATTGGGATGTTATCTTTAATTGTCGATACATTTGCATCATTCCCCAAATATCTATCCTTGCTCGAATTAGGCCCTATTTTGTGCCAAAATAGAGGAACCTCTATCTCTTTGAAACATAATTCCTTGACAAATAAATACAAATGAAGTATTTTCAGTTTATTTGCATCCATCCAGTCATAATATTCAATGTTTCCCCCAACATATTCTTTCAATGCACTTGTGCCCTTCATTTTTCCGTTATAATATAGTTCAAACTAAAGAATGAATCATCTCCAATGTTACCTGTAAATAAATACAAAAATTCAGAGGTTTGGTCCAACAAATAGTTAAATAAAATAGTTGTATATAGTTCATCAATAATTAAACAATAAAGATAACTTCTTTTTATCAAAGAAGTATAAATATCATAGTCCGGGGTGCAACTCAAGCTTCTTAGTTTCTCTAAGGATCAATAGAAGGAGCTTTTCTTTACTTTAAACTACAAAGAATAACAAAATCAGTGTCAAATAACCAATAAACAAATGATCTAGCTACAAAATAATTAAGACAAAGTTACCTGTATTTCAAAATTATCCTATCATAATTTTTTAAACTACCCATTATTTGAATTAAGAAAATACCAATTTAGTAAATTAATAAATGTTTCAATAAATGTTCAACACAATATGTTTTAGAAAAATTATTGTAAAAAATCGGACCTTACTTTTCAAAATATATTGAAGGACTTTGATACAAGAAAAAATATATATATTGAAGTTAATCGCACAAAAATCTGGTCTCGCCAACGTTAAAACTGAGTAACAAAAATAAAAAAACATCAAAAAACTTACAATTAAGAAATTGCGCATCGCGCAGGAGATCAATTAATAGCCATTTTTTTTAATTTTTTTATTTTTTTAATATTTTAAATTAAAAAAATTAATATTTCCTTATATAAATTTTTAATATATTAATATATCCCCTCAACATATTACAATACTCAATAAATACTTAAATTAATTTAATTTATTTTTTTTTAAACCAAACACTATAACCTAATTGGGAAGTCTGAATCCTAAAGGTAAAATCTAAAAAAAAAAATAGCTTTGATACTATAACCCAAAGCCTGAACCCTAGAGGTAAAATCTAAAAAAAACAAATAGCTTTGATACTATAACCCAAAGCGCGAACCCTAAAGTTAAAATCTAAAAAAAAAAAGTTTTGATACTATAACACAAAGTCTAAACCCTAAATAGCTTTGATACTATAACCCAAAGTCTGAACCCTAGAGGTAAAATCTAAAAAAAAAATAGTTTTGATACTATAACCCAAAGCCTGAACCCTAGAGGTAAAATCTAAAAAAAATAATTTTGATACTATAACCCAAAGCCTGAACCCTAAATAGCTTTGATACTATAACCCAAAGCCTGAACCCTAGAAAAAAAATTTTAAAAAAATATTTTAATTATTTTTTTAATTCAAATTTTTTTTTTAAAAAAACTAAAATCAGTGATATCCTGCGCGCGCACACAGTCACACATTGTGCGGGCGCGCAGGATATCAAAAATGTATATATATATATATATATATGTAATTTTTTTTCTTCTAATTCACTAATCTTATTCATGGAGTTTGTTTATGTCCAATTTTATTTTTCAAATAAAAAAACCATGAATTAAGTTAACAGGTAACACTCATGACTTTAAATTCATGGATCTAAGGTACATGTTGGCAAAAAGACGAATACATTCGTCTCAGTACTCTCGTCAACCCGTCCAAGGTCAACACGGGTCTAAGGCACATGCAACAAGAAGAAGCATGTTAATTATTCGGATACACACCACACTATCATCTCCTTCCAAACACAACATGCACACATAATTAATTAATTAATTAACAGTACTGCTCGAGTGCTTTATGATTATTATTCTTATTCTTATTTTCTTAGGCATATATATAGTAGTGGTTCTAATCAGCCAGCCAGCCAGCCAGCCAGCCAGCTTCATTATTCAGCAGGAGCTTCCTCATCGGCTTCATCAACATCATCCACATACTTGGAATCAAGCGACTGCGAGACGACGCTAACATCACTGGCCATCGCCATAAAATTGGATCCCAAACCTTCCAGGGACAAGATTCCAACAAATTCCGGTGAACTGCCTGCGCCAATCGACGCACTGGCGAAGCCTCCGAGCGCGGTGGTAGAGTAATTATTCGTTTGACTATCCATCTTACTATCAATGGCGTTCCAGTTCGCCGAACCAAAACCACCGGCCGTATGGATTTCAGCGTACACCTGCATTAACGAACATTAAGAATCAATATTAATCTTAATTAGTTGAAAATTTATCGCTTATATATATATATATATATATATATATATATATATATATATATATATACTCACGCGATTCTGATAATTCATGCGGGATGTGTTCCAAGCCAGCATCCAATCACGGCCGGCTCCATCATTGTTCTCCCCTCTATACACGATAGCTTCTTTGGAAGGACCGATGAGCCTATCACGGACGTGAAGAAATCCAGCCCATTGCCCATTTTAAATGATTTGAGGGTAAGGAGATTGCCAAACAGCACCTTCCCAAGTGTGATTGAGAACGAATGATAGGTTTCCTCCGGTGGCATTGTAAATCATGCAGAGTGTCGAGGTTCCAGTGCCGTAAGCCTCCTTCAGGTTGTGCACAAACCGACTCACGTTCGTCGCTTTCTCGTCTGCGTTCATATACTGCAAAGCCACTCCGGCTCTGTCTCGGGCTGTGATTACAGTGATATTGGGAAAAACTAGTCTCACCGTGTCGTCCGTCACTGGATTCCCAAACACGTTGGTCGCCATGCTTAATTCTGTATCTTGACAAGAGATCGAAAATGTTTGTTTTATGTTATTGTTTTTGGGTTGCTCTGCATGCATGGATTGTGTGTATTTATAGAGGAATTAGATGCTCAATTAATTATTGTTAAACTAACGTGACAATAACTTTCTAAAAATAATTGAAATGGGAAAAACAACGTAACGTGACAATAACCTCTCCGAAAATAATTGAAATGGAAATAATTAAAATGTGAAAAACAACGTGACAATAGCTTCTCCGGAAATAAATGAAATGGAGGGACCACTTGCTGATAAATAATTAATTGAAATGGGAAAAAAAACGTGACAAATAACTTCTCCGAAAATAATCGAAATTGAAATGGAGGGACCACTTACTGATAATAATACAATATCTTCTCCGAAAATAATTGAAATTGACATGGAGGGACCACTTACTCATAGATAATACAATAAATTCTCCGAAAATAATTGAAATTGGACTGATAAATAATTGAAATGGGACAATAACGTGACAATAACTTCTCCAAAAATAATTGAAATAATAAACGAAAGGAAGCAAAAATATGACAAAGTTTTCAATTAAAGACCAGACCATATATTTTAATTAATTTATAACAGAGAGATCATGTTTATGGCTCTTGTGGCTGGTTAATGCGTAGATAAGGAGACTGATGAATGAAAAGATGAGTTGTCACTATATATATAGGCAATTCACAAGATAAGGCTAATAAAACCCCATATTGATATATAAAAAAGGATCTTGCGTGATTTGAATCCAAAACTTAGCCATCGAAGTAAAAACTGGCTAATTTTCTTATATATTATATTATCCAAAAGTATAATGTTTTTATTATTAATTATAATTATAAATTCAGTTAACTATCCTGAGATAATTGGTTCGATGATTGATCTGGTCCTATAAAAATTTTTCATCGACCATCAGATAAATCGAGAAGCGCATATGGTGATCAGCCCAGAAGTTCAGTATCTTTTGGTTACGTTCTATATTTGGAGAAAAAATTCCTATAAATATGTCATACCTGAAAAATCCAATTGTGAATACTAAAATAATAACTTAAATATTTTATCATGGTACCATACCCCCGGGGACTATCATTAATTATAGAGGAATCGTAGGCTAGCTGAAAGCTAAACAAACCTAATTTTATGCTCAAGTAATTATGATACGTGACAAGTTACCTAGGATCGGACCATAGGCTGATAAATATATAATTTAAATGGAGCACCAGTTTCTGAAATAATTGAAATGGAAAACAATAATGGAAAGAAACAAAATAAAAGTGCAATGCCGCGAATAAAAAAAGACAAATGATTAATTAGACTGGGTAACACACGAGTCTAGCATGATTAATTTAATTCTATGGAAGTTTTTTATCGGTTATCAAGATAAATCGAGAAGCACATATAGCGGATGACCTAGAAATCTAGTATCTCTTAGTTGTAAGTCTTATTTAGAGAAAAAATTATTATAAATATATCGTAGTTGAGAATCGAATCGTAAATACTTAATTAGGAGATAACGGAGTGTCTTTACTGCTCTACCATAGCCCCAGCTTAAGGCCGTGAATAAGAGGGAACGAAGAGAAGCCATTAGATGTAATCCAACGGACAGGATCCACTGCTCTAGAATGGCGCTTCATTTTGCATGAGAACAATACTTGTGGCGGTGAATTAAAAAATGACTTGTATGGAATCCGTTGGGAATTCCTCTCTATTCCGTGGCACGCCATATTATTCAAAATATCCGATGTATGTGGCAATGACGTGTCCTGTCATTGCCTAATGATGGTGGCATTGTTGCAAAAAAGATGAATATGTTTGTTCCTAGTGTTTCCGTCAATTTGTCTTAAGTCAATACGGAGGAGATAAATTATGGACGGCTACTAGTTTTTGAAATAGTGACTAGCACATAAAAGAGATATTTACCTCGTCTTTATCAAAATTCGAACCCTAAATCTCATTGTGATAATACTTCATGCGCTAACCACTAGAGTCATCCGAGGGGATATCATTGTCAAATGATTACCACATGGGATGATGGCATGTCGGCATATTTGGCCTATAAATATAGCTTCAGCTTCTTGCAATTTGGTATCGAGAAAGAGAGGGGTACAAAGTTTAGAAGAGATAGTGAGAGTATTTAATTTGCTTCTATATATATTAATATTATAATTGCCTCCTCTGCAGTTATTGTTTTCCTGAAAGATGAGAGGCTCCGGCAGCTCGCCCAGCTGATTCGCAACCACGAAGTTAACAACTTATACCACATAACTTTCCAAAACTTAGGGGACCAACTCGAATACCTGAGGATGAGCAACAATAACATGACAACCGTTAACACACTCCTGGACAACTGCAATGCGATAGTGATCAGGTACAAGGACGACGGTGTTCGCCGGCCCATCGCCGAACAGATTCTTGCCTATACAGAGCACTGCCTCAACAACGCACTTCAGCTCATCAGGAACTACACGCTGCGAAGGAGCTATCTCGACAAAATGACGGATCACCAACTGCAACTCTTCCAAGCGCTGGAGGAGTTGGACACTTCGAGTGGAGATGCTGTGCTTGATTTCACCGAATCCATTCAGGAACACGACCGATTGGTCATGAGCTACATGAGGTTGAATCTCAACTCTCATGCTTCAGCAGAATTCTCAAGATATCTCAGGAACGTCGGCATTGGCTTTGACGAACTAGTTCGAAGGTGAGGTTAATTAATTAGACATATATATATCTTTAATTCAATTTAATTTTTATTGTATGTATGCAGTTACCAAAGTAGGCTTGGGTATACGGGACGGTTTGAGGACTTGGAAATAGAACAAAAGCTAGAGGTATATGCCGCAATAATTGAGGCATCGGGCCGGCTAAGTGTGTTATTGCCTGAGCAGGGGAAGGGAGACGACACAGTACTGAAGGCTTCGTCGATAACATATCGAGAGAAGAAACCTAATTATGGTTCGGCAGCCATGTTCCTGATAGATGTGGGACAGATAATCTGGGACGTGTATTCGTCGGACCACCCAATCACGACGGCTACGAGAGAGGCCTTAGTTCTGGCAGCAGAAACAGGTGGAGCAGCTTTGGGAAAGCTTGTGGGAGTTGCTATAGCGACTCAGTTAACTGGTCAAGCAGCTACTACGTTGTTCGTCACGGCCGTCGGACTAATCGGAGGATTTGTGGGAGGTTTTATTCTTGGAGCCGTTGCCGGGTTCTTGTTCGATCGGATTTTCAGCTCCGGTGGGGCAGCCGTCCTTCCGACTGATGGATTTATCCTCTATGTTGCTGCCATGCCTAATGGCCACGACTTGGCCAAACAAATTGCCCATATTTAAGTTAATAATCAATACCACCAGACAATTGTAAATAAATAAATCTGTTTTTATATACAATGATATGCTGGTGATGAAATAAAAATAAATATTCAGTGACTGGAATAGAAATTATATTCCCATGTATCTTGAGTTGAGTGTGTAATCCAAAGGCTCTACTGCCTGAGCTTTTAGGAAAATATTGTAATATTGCATTTCAAATATATATTAGTTTGATGTCGATCAACTCTTGCCGCTGAGACGTCCTTTGATGTCGATCAACTCCTTGATATTCTTTCCTATGTCGACCGTTCGGCCGGTGATACTATCGACGGTTGGGAGACAACAAATATTGATGGTATCCTTGTTTAGCAGTCTGACAATTTTTCCTCGATTGTAATGATAATAATCTTGGGTATCGTGGGTCGTTGAGTTGTGATATGTAATAAATTTAGTTGGAGTCCATCTAAGGGGCTCAGGGCATTCCACCCGCTCGACCTCCACATGTTGCACACAGAAGAATTACATTGATCAAATGTCTACATTTATGCTAAGTGTAGTTGTCCATTTAATTTATATTATAGATAACATAGTGTAAGATGACACACAGAAGATCATATTATCAATTCCTTATAAATTATAAATAGTAGCTCACAACCAAGATGGAATGAGACAAACCATTAGAGTGGTTGCAGTGTAATTTGGTATTAGTTTATCTTGACTATAAAATTACACTAGTACACTATGAGTGTATTTAGCAGGACCATTTGAGGTAGTTTCTTTTTATACTCACTATACAAAAGAACAAAACCTCTGTTATTATGGAAGTGCGTACTCTTAATCATGATATAATAACAAGCACGTATACTTAATATTTATTTCTTTAATTTATCAAAGGGTGAGATTTAGTTCGTTAAATCAATAGGCACGATAAGTTGAGAAATGATATTATTTATATGGTGTGTTATTGATTATAGAATGAAATTGTGTCCTAGTAATCTAGGTTGATGATGTCCCCTTGAGGAGCTCATAAGGATTGTCATGTAAACCCTGCAGGTGGACTTAGTCCGACATGACAATAAGGTTAAGTGGTATTATTCTTGGAGCTAAATATTAATTAAGTGAGTTGTCAGTAACTTATTTAATTAGTGGACATTCGATATCTTAAACATAGGGAGACTAACGCACTCATGATATGAAGGACCCCATATTGTAATATGGGATTAGTGCGGTAGTGCAATAATAACTCTTTAGTGGTATGAGTTATTATTGATGAACTTGAGTTGGGTGTTCGGGGCGAACACGGGAAGCTTAAGCTCATCGGGAGACCAAAATCACCTCTCGGTCTATGTTGTAGCCTCTTATTTATAAAGTCTTATATCCACTTAAAGTCAAGCTTCTTACCCATCTTGTTGTGGCCGGCCAATCCAAGCTTGGAGCCCAAGCTATGGTCGGCCAAGCCAAAGATTGGAGCCAAGTTGTGGCCGGCCAAGCTTGAAGCCCAAGCTAGGTGGCCGACCACATAAAATTAAAAGGGTATTTTAAATTTTAAAATCTTTTCTTTTGTGGAAGCCATGGTTTTAAAAGAGAATTTTTAAATTTTAAAATATTCCCTTTTATAGCTATCTACAAAGGATTAAGAAAGAGGTTTGATATCTTTCCTTATTTGTAGTTAAAAGAAATATTTTAATTTTTGATAAAACTTTACTTTTTTATAACCATCCACATATTTTAAAAGAGAGATTTTAATTTATAAAATTTTTCTTTTATAACCAACAAGAGAAATTTTTATTAAAATTTCTTACAGGAAATAAATAAGAAGGTTTAATTTTATGTTTAAAACTTTCCTTATTTTGGAGTACAAGTATATGACCGGTCATGACAAGCATTAAAGAAAGTTTTAATTTTTTGTTTTAAAACTTTCCTTTTTAGTCATTGGCAAGGAATATAAGGAAGTTTTAATTATGTTTAAAACTTTTCTTTTTTTTTGCCAAGACCAAGGATTATAAAAGAGATGGAGGGGTGCCTCATGAGATAACACATCTTTTATTCCTCTCTTCCAATCCTTTGGTGGCCGATCCTTGCCCTTTTCTCTTCTCCTTTTGTTTTCTCTCTTGGAGGCCGGCGACATCAAGCATTGCTTTCTCTTGGTGGCCGGTTGCTTGAAGGAGAAGAAGAAGAGAAGGAAGCTCTCTTGTCTAGCATCCCTTGGAGGTTAGTGTAGGATCGAAAAGAATTTAGATATCTCCACAATAGCATGATATTGTCCACTTTGGGCCTAAACCCTCATGACTTTGCTCTTGGGCTCTCCCCAAAAGGCCTCATGCCAATGGAGATATCTTTTCTCTTATAAACCCATGATTTTTCCCATGTGTTTCCAATATGGGACTATGTTTGCAACCTTGCAACCCCAACAATCCCCCCCTCAAACAAAGGACCATAGGCTTCCCACGTCCGATCCTAGACCCACCAGGTCTTCCTGCCCCTCGGTCCACCCGACCTACTAGGACTTCATTGCCTAGTCGCAACTAGGACTTCCTGCCTGGTGTCTGGTCCTCTTGATCTGAACATAGGAGCCCCTACTTTCTTTGTTCGAGGTCAATATTGTACCCACATGGCTCAATCAGACCATAGCTCTTGTGCACAGTCGGCGGTTAAACCTTCTGGCAGTCTGGGCTCTGATACCAATTGTAGGATCGAAAAGAATTTAGATATCTCCACAATAGCATGATATTGTCCACTTTGGGCCTAGACCCTCATAACTTTGCTCTTGGGCTCTCCCCAAAAGGCCTCATGCCAATGGAGATATCTTTTCTCTTATAAACCTATGATCTTTCCCATGTGTTTCCAATATGGGACTATGTTTGCAACCTTGCAACCCCAACAGTTAGTTGGTGGCCGAATCTAGGAAGGAAAGAAAGAAGTTTGGGTGGATTTCATGTTGGAAGATCGTCACCCACACGACGTCCAAGAGAATGAGAGGAATACAGCAAAAGAACTAGACGTCTATAAGCTACAAAAGGTATAACTAGTTATTAGTTTTCGTATCATAACTAGTTCATTTTTTGTATAGATCTTGAAAAATCAAACACAAGAGGTTATCGGTTTTAGGTTATCGTTTATGTTATCAATTTTATTGTTCAATTTCATGTTTCGATATTGTGCTTCTATTCTGGTCTCTATAGTTAAACCTAGTTTACTGTAAGAAGTTAAATATCCGATTTCTTTGAAAAGCTTTGTCTATGAAGTGGTGGATGATCCCATACCCAAGAAGGCCTAGTGCCTCGCCATGTTTAACCTGGAAGCCGATCTTTGAAATAGATATTTGATTAATTTCTGTAATATAGTTTAACTTAGGAAGATCACATCAGTTAAACTTGGAGTAAAAATGTTAAGTATCGTTTCCAATCCAAGTTTAACTTCTGAAGGATAATTTGGATTAATAATGTTAAGCATCATTTGCAATCCAAATTTAACTTCAGTAGAGCACATGAGTAGCTAGGATAGTTCTATGCTTGTACAAATTTTTGTACAGGGGAACTAGGATGGTATTCCGAGTAACAACCAACAATTGGTATCAGAGCAAGGTTTTTAGCCTCTGTGTGTTCGATTTTTAGTTTAATTATGCACATGTCATACATATTTTAGGCAGGATAATAGTAGGATATGCAAATAGATTAACTCTGTGGTTGCAGGCTCCAACTATTATGGCCTATTGTGATTGTGTGTGATTGGACCCTAAGACATGTTGAGGGCATTTTATGTGTGTGCATGATTGTATTTAATTTATTAAATACAGCAGGAGCTATATTAGTTTTAGGATTTTACATTTTGTTTGATCTAGACTTTATGTACATTCCTTTGTGAAATATAGGAACGATATATGTAAAATTTTATTTTTATCGCGGATCGTATCCTTGCGAGGCGTGGTGCTATTTGAGGACCAGAGGCGCAGCAGAAAAGGAAGCTCGATGGACGCGACGACATGAGCCCTAGGGTTGGCGGCTAGTTTTGATGACTGCTAGGGTTCGTGGCACACGGAGGACAACTATGGATAAAGGCCATAATAGTTGAATTTTTTTTCTTATTTATTGCCTTTTATGCTGTGTGTGCTTGTGTTTGTGTGCTTGTGTGCATGTTAAAATTCCTCGTTCTAAATAACTAAGTGAGAGAGGAATTTAATTAAATTCCACGGTCTCCATTACTGGTTTATGTAAGTGATACATTCAATATTGTGCGTTGGCTCTGAGTGCCTTCCTCCACATCGAATGAGTTTGTTTGCAGATCACTAGATCAAACTTCCTTAATGGATGATTATAGGAAATTATTTAGGATGTGTATGATCTTCTCCATCTGAAGGGGCACAATCCTATTTAGTGGACTTAGTATCAAGTAATGGTATACACTTTGGCACATTTAATAGTATCATCCCCATCGGAGTCACTGTTATTATTTGTGTGACCGAAGAAAGACCAACTATTAATTTGTCATAAAGCTAGGAAAACCCCCCTCTTATAAATTATTGAATTTGTATACGTCCACACTATCGTGACATACAAAATTCATGGTGTTTGAGGTAATTTTATTTGACATAAAGTTAGGTTGACAAAATAAAATTAATGGGAAAACCCTCTTCTTACAAATGATCGAATTTGTATACGTCCACACCATTGTGGCATACAAAATTCACGGTGTTTGAGGTAATTTTAGGTTGACAAGATAATTAATGGGTAAAACTCTCCTCTTACAAATGTTTGAATTTGTATACGTCTACACTATCATGGTATACAAAATTCACGGTGTTTGAGGTGTTGGTGAATTTAAATGATATTGTTTGAGGAATCAATATTATTTTAAATTCTAAAGTTTTGACCAAATATTTGATCGAAGATAGATCAACTATTAATTTTATTTATCATAAAGTTAGGTTGACAAGATAATAAAATTAATGTTTAAATTTGTGTATATCAACACTAACGTGGCATACAAAATTCACGGTGTTTTGAGGTGTTGGTAAATTTAAATGATATTGAGGAATCAATATTATTTTAAGGTCTGGATCAAATATTTTGTGATTCTTAGGATTTCAAATAGTTTTCAATCCCCTAGCTGTTATATTAGAGAATACACTTACAAGTCCCAATTATATTAATTGGAAACAAAAAGTAGACTGCCCTCACAATATTGAGAACAATAAATGTGTATTCTATTCATTAGTTGTTGAAACATGTTTAGTGGTGTTATTTATCGGTACCTGGTGTGTAGATACGGGAGCCACTGATCATGTCTGTAATTCATTACAGGGGTTCCAGGAAACCCGACAACTACATGAAGGGGAAATCACCGTCTACATGGGCAATGCTACGAAAGTGGCGACCGTTGTAGTGGGAGATGTTTATTTAGGAATAAAATATTGATTTTAAGAAATTATCTTTATGTACCAAGTTTTAGAAAGAACTTGATTTCAGTTTCTAAATTTTTTAAGGATAGATATTCTATTTTTTTTATGACAAAGTGGTTGTCAAGAAAAATAGGAAGATTATCTGTTCTGGTACATTGGTTGGCAATTTGAAAACTCTAAATCCAATAACTCCTATGATGCAATAAAAGGAAATTAATAACACATTTTCTAATTCTAATAAGAGAAAGCAACCTTCGAAAATGAACCAAATATATCTTTGGCATCTAAGGCTAGGTCATATTAACTTGAGTAGGATTCAAAGGTTAATAGCCGATGGACTTTTGGGTTCATTGGTGGTGGAAAACTTTCCAACCCGCGAGTCTTGCTTGGAAGGAAAAATGACCAAGAGACCTTTTAAGGTTAAGGGGTATAAAGCCAAAAATATGTTGGAATTGGTTCATTCTGATTTGTGTGGACCTATGACTATCCATGAAAGAGGTGGTTTCAAATATTTCATCTCTTTTATAGATGACTATTCGAGATACGGGTACATTTACTTGATGCGCCGCAAGTCTGAGTGCTTTGATAAGTTCAAAGAATACAAGGCTGATGTGGGGAATGGTAAAAGTATCAAGACACTATGGTCTGATCGTGGTGGAGAGTACCTCTTAGGAGAGTTTAGAAGTTACTTATCAGAGGTCGGGATTCAATCCCAATTGTATGCACCTGGTACACCCCAACAGAATGGTGTAGCAGAACGAAGGAATATGACTCTTAAGGAAATGGTTAGATCGATGATGTGTTATTCAGAATTACCAAATTCGTTCTGGGGATATGCTTTAGAAACGGCTGTTTACATTCTGAACTTGGTACATTCTAAATCAGTACCCTTTGCTCCCACAGAATTGTGGAATGGGCGTAAGCCTAGTCTGAATCATGTTCGGATTTGGGATAGTCCAGCATATGTGCTGAAGGGAGATGCTGATAAGTTGGAATCTCGTACAGAAGTTCGCCGGTTTATAGGTTATCCTAAAGGAACGAAACGTGGTTTGTTTTATAGTCCTAAAGATTAGAAGGTCATTGTTAGCACTAATGCTCAATTTTTAGAAGAGGACTATGTAATGAACCATAAGTCCATGAGTGAAATTAGTCTAGAAGAAATAAGAGAGGACACGTCTACTTTAGTACCAATAATGCAAGGTGAAATATCACAAGAAACTGCAACACGTATCACAAATGATACACAACTACAGATAGTGCCTCGTCGTAGTGGGAGAGTTGTTAGGCAACTTGAAAGATTCATATTTTTGGGAGTCTTTAGACTTGATCCTAGGTAAACATGAACCTGATCCCCGAATATATGACGAAGCACTCCAAGATAAAGATGCAGCATCTTGGCAAAGAGCAATGAATTCCGAAATAGAATTTATGCATTCTAACAAAGTCTGAGAGCTAGTAGAACCATCAAATGGTGTAAAATCTATTGGATGTAAATGGATCTACAAAAGAAAAAGAGGGACAAACGGGAAGGTGGAAACCTTCAAAGCAAGACTTGTTGCGAAGGGGTATACTCAGAAAGAGGGAATTGATTATGAGGAAACCTTTTTGCCAGTAGCTATTGTTGGTGCAACATCCCTCAGGTCAAGGTTGACCTGTTTGACCAAGCTTGAGTCTTGGTTTGGGTTTCGATGTTTGACAATGCAAGGTTGATTGAAGAAGAGTCAAGTAGGTCAAGGATGATCGGATACTTGACTGGGAAGTCCTAACTGGGATGTTAGGCAGGAGAAAAATCCTGGTGAGTGAAGCCAGGTGAAAGACCTAGTGAGTGAAGCTAGACAATTGGGAAAGTCCTGGTGAGTGAAGCCAGGTGAAAGACCTAGTGAGTGAAGCTAGGCAATTGGGAAGTCCTAGTGAGTGAAGCTAGGCAGGAGGAAAATCCTGGTGAGTGAAGCCAGGTGAAAGACCTAGTGAGTGAAGCTAGGCAATTGGGAAAGTCCTGGTGAGTGAAGCCAGGCAAGAGAAATCCAGATGGGTCAAGGTTGACCAGACATCTGGTGAGAGTCCAAGTAGGTCAAAGGGATTGACTGGATACTTGGCACGAGGAAGAAAAGTCCAAGTAGGTCTTAGGGAGTGACAGGATACTTGGCAAGAAGAGAAAAGTCCAAGTGGGACAAAGGGATTGACCAGACACTTGGTGAGAGAGTCCTAGCTGGTCAAGGGTGACCGGATGCTAGGTCTTATGTACCAACAAGTCATGGTTGACTAGATGTTGGTTTAGGGGGCTTTGGGCTTAGTTTTGGGCAAAAACCAAGATCTGGATTGATCAGCCGATTGATCCAGCAGGTTTGGATTGATCCGTGGATTGATCCAGCAGGTTTGGATTGATCCGTGGATTGATCCAGCAGGTTTGGATTGATCCGTGGATCGATCCAGCAGATCTGGATCGATCAGTGGATCGATCCAGAAGATCTGGATCGATCGGCCGATCGATCCGGTGAGTCCCCGCGAACAGAACCCCTCTGGATCGATCGGTGGATCGATCCAGAGGTCCCAATCGATCAGTGGATCGATTGGGACACTGCTACTTCGCGTGATAAGCGCTGGATCAATCCGTGGATCTATCCAGGCGTTTTTCCAGAGCACAGAGGCGCTCTGGATCGATCCGTGGATCGATCCAAAGCCTCCCCGATCGATTGGGAGCATTCCAATCGATCGGGATTCGACCGTTAGCGTCGATTTAAGCCGCAGGCGTTCATTTCCTTCGGCAACTCTTCACCGATTCATTCCGGATTCATCACAGCTCCTCCCCAGCACTCTCTAAGCTCCTCACTGCCAGTTCTTGAAGGTTCTTGGAGGTTCATCCAAGTCAAGAGGCGAGTTGCAACGAGAAGAAGAAGAAGCTAGGGTTTTTACTGCATCTCTTGTAAGCTTTTGCTTATTCTTTACTACCCTTTCTTCTACTTGTATTGAGAGTCTTGTAGGGCTTCTCCGCCTTCGGTAGTTACCGAAAAGGAGTGTTTATTAGTGGAGGTGTGTGTGTGTGCGTGGATCCTTGGACTAGTCACCTCTTGTGAGGTGGATACCAAGTAAAATCCCATTGTTAGCATTGTTGTAGTTTGTTTCTTTGTATTCCGCTGCGCATCACTTTGAAGAAACAAGCAACGAAGCACGACGAGCGCACGCGAAGCTATTCCCCCCCCCCCCCCCCCTCTAGCTACTTTTCGGTCCTAACAAGTGGTATCAGAGCGAGACCGCTCTTCACCGAAATCATCACCGGAAGGGTCAAGCATAACAAGAAGAGCTAGAGGGTGAAGAAGTTGAAGCAAAATTGTCAAAGCCAAAGAAATTCAAAAGCTCAACTTCTACAATGGAATTCCGAGATGGGCTCGGATTCGACACGAGGGTGGCTCCACCATACACTTCCACGAGCTTTGATTCTTGGAAATCAAGAATCGAAAATTTTCTTATGATGGAGATAGAGCAATGGTTTGCTCTTATGGAAGGCTTCAAGACTCCAACAAACTCAAAGGGCAAAGTTCTCAAGAGGAGCAAGTGGAGTCAAGAGCAAGTCCAAAGGTGCGAGGCCAATGACAAAGTGACCAAGCTTTTGGTCAATTTATTGCCAAGCACCATCCTTTGCAAAATTGGAGAATTTGAAGATGCAAAGGAATTGTGGAGTAAATTGGCCAAGCTTCATGAAGAGATCCCCTCCACTTTACAAGAGCAAGAAGAATCCAGAGAGGGTGACTCTTTGGAGCAAGACCAAGAGGAGGACTCCAAGGTTGAGAGATGCTCAACCTCCGAAGAAGAAGTCCAAGAAGAAGCTTCATCTTCAAGGGAGTGCAATGAAGAGAACAAGGAGGGAGCATACTCCTTGTTCCGTGTACAAGATGATGAAGCCTCCACCTCTAGGATTGAGGGGGAGTGTAGATCAATGAACCCGGAGCAAGAAGAGGCCTCCACATCCGGGTCAAGTGAAGAAGAAGAAGATGGTGCCACCTCCAAAATTCAAGAAATATCAAATGGAGGAGCAAGTGCCATCCCTACACAAGAAGGTATAAATGTCTCAATTAAAAATAAAAATCATATAATATGTTTTGAGTGTAGGGAAAGTGGGCACTACAAGAGCAAGTGTCCCAACTTGGCCAAGAAGAAGGGTCAAGTGACACAAAAGGGCAAGGAGAAGCCCAAGGAGACCACCCCCGGGACAAAGAAGAGCAAGGAGCACATTGTGTGCTTCTTGTGTCAACAAAAAGGGCATTACCGAAGTCAATGCCCCAAGGGGAAGAAGATGGTCAAGGGTCAAGGAGGCACTAGTTAAGGGGGAGCCTCCAAGGTAAAGAAGAAGGTAACATTTATTGAGCCTACCCCTTTACGTTATGGTAAAAAGCATGATAGTTCAAATTTTTATCATTTTAATGCAATTTACCATAAGAATAGAAATCATGAGGGCATTAAGGAAAAGCATGTGGCCCTACATGCCAAGACTACCCAACCTAAGGTTAGGAAGGTAGATAGACATTTGGGCAAGAACACTAAGGAAAATAGATACAAGCCCAAGAATAAAAATGCTCATGGATCAAATGAAAAATCAAATACTAAGGACTTAGTGAGGGAAAATCAAGTCTTGAGGTCAAGACTTGATAAATTAGAAAAGACCCTAAAAAGATTGGAAAATGTCCTATTAGGGAAAAATGAGCATAACCTAGGTTTAGGGGTACAAAAGCCATCCAATTGCCATAGAGGTTGGGGGTACAAACCCAAAGCTAAAATGGATGTGCCTAGTTATCATAAGGTTTCATATAGTTATGGAACAAACCCTAGGTCTAGAGGTCAAGTCAAGGATACAAGGGAAGATATCCCTAGAAGTATCTTTGCAACCAAAGTGACTAAGACTTCTAAGAAGTCTAAGAAAGTCGCTAACAAGGTCACAAGGGAGGCTATCCCTAGAGTTGACCTAGAAAATGTGACCAAGGCTTCTAAGAAGCCCAACAAGGTCACTAGGAAGGTATCTAGGGAAGTTATCCCTAGTGAGTACCTAGAGCATCCAAGGAGCACCAATAGGTGTTGGGTTCCTAGGAGCATCTTCTCTACCCCATAGATGGGTTAGAGAGTGTCAACTCTGATTAGAAGGGTAGTTAACCCAACTTTGAGGAAATTGACACTCAAGGAGCATTTTCAAGGTTTTTGTTAACCTTTGAAAATGAAATGGAATTATTATTTACTCCTTGAAAGAGTAAAATGTGCCTAATGGTGGAAAAATTGATTTTATCTTAAAATGGCATAAATTGGGAAAACCTAGAGAAATACCAAGTTGAGATTTTGGTATTCTCTTAGAAATTTAAGGCAATCCGGGCCTTGATTTATGTGATTACTCCTGAGGAAAAATGGAATATGCCAACATTTGAGGAAATGCTTAATTTTTAAGTGGCATAAACAAATCAAGAGAAATAGAAATGTCAATTTAAGTTTTGGCATTTCTTTGAAGCATTTAGGGCAATCTAGGTTTAACGTTTTAAGTTAAAACACGTGGTATATTTTGGGTTAGCTAAGTGGGTAAGGATACTTAGAAAGGTAATTTAGGTATATTTTATTTATGTTAAACCTTGCCATGATTGTTTGCCCATTATATGCCATGGCATCATGGTTTATTTTTTTTTATTCATGTTTTATTATGAAAAATCCAAAAATACCATGTCATGACATTCATACATCATGTAGTTATAGGATATTTTCTTTTGAAAATTATTTCCTTTTGATGTATGCCATAACATAATCATGCATTAAGTTTAATTCCTTGTAATTAAGGACAAATGTCATTTAACAACACTTATTAACAAGTGACATCCTAGGTGGATGTCTAATATCTCTAAAATACCTAGATAGATATGCATGATTCCTAGAATAGGGCAAAACCAAAATCTCACATCTCACAAGGACTATAAGGTGACTTGTATGTGTTTTAGTGCACATTAGATACAAGTGAGATGTTAGGAAGATGAATAAAACTCATGATGTTGATTTAGTGCATTCTTTTGAGTTTTAGGTTCATCAAAACACATAGTTATGTGTTTTCTCATCATTGGGAAAGCTAATGTACAAGTCATGTGCATTAAGCCCAAGGAACATGGTGGGATATTGGTTTTGAAAATGTTTTCAAAATAATTTTGGAAAACCTTGGTGAAGGCTATCTTTTGATAGTAATCACCATTGAATAGTTAGACACAAACTTGAAGAAAACACTAAAGTTTTTGCAAGTTCTCAAGTTTGTGTCAATCTTTGAAAATATGATGTATTTTCATAGAAAACTATTTTCCCATGATAAATTATACCCTAAATAATGTCTACACAAATTTTTACGAATTTTAGAATTTTGTAGAATTTTCTAGGGGTTTCTGAAATTGGCTGAAATTGAATTTCAGCAATTTCAGGCCTCCAATCGATCAGTGGATCGATTGGAGTGCCTCAATCGATCAGCCGATCGACTGGATCGATCAGCCAATCGATCCAAGAAGATTGAATCGATCAGTGGATCGATTCAGCAGGGTTCAATCGATTGGAACCCAACTCCAATCAATTGAAGATGCTGATTTTGGCTGGGAAAACTTATTTTCAGCATTTTGAACCTATTTTAGTCTAGGTAACCATTCCAAACCCCTGAAAATACATTTGTATACATAAAAAGGGTGTTTTCGTGTGGAAAACAAGGATGGATTGGTTAAGGAAGGCTAAGTTGAAGTTTAGGTTGAGGTTTGTTTCAAATTTTGAATATTTGAACCTCAAAACTTCTAAAATTGGGTTTCCTAAAGTTTTGGGGATTCCAAGTCATTGTTGGTGCAATGACAGAAGTTACCACCATGTCTTTATGGGGAGGGACTCTTTAAAGACATAAAAATTATTTTTTCATGAACCTTGGAAGGTGGTTAACCTTCCGTTAAAAACATGCTCAACGTTGAGCGTTTGAACTTTAATGGGGAGTGGATATCCTCATTGTTCAAGTGGTTTCAAGTGGATAATGCTCAAGGATGAGCATTTGCCTACATTGGGGGAGAATGTAGGGTTAAGGTTAATGAAGGGTATGAGACCTTCATTATCGTGCTGATCACAACGAGTAAAGTTGTGAACGACGATGAGCAACTCTTCAGGGGGAGAGTTTTCAACAAGTGAATCTGTTGATGTGTGCCCAAAAATAAGGCATGGTTTGATGTGTGCCAATAGGGGGAGAATAAAAGGGAGTAAGTTAGGCTTTTATCACCTAGAGGGAGTTTGCCCTCTTAAGGGGAGAATGAAGGGCTTAACTTATGTATTCATTACCTAGTGGCATGAAGAAGGTTTAGGCTATGGAATTAGCCTAACTTACATGTGGTATTGTAAGTGATAGTGTTGGTATTGTCAAACATCAAAAAGGGGGAGATTGTTGGTGCAACATCCCTCAGGTCAAGGTTGATCTGGTTGACCAAGCTTGAGTCTTGGTTTGGGTTTCGATGTTTGACAATGCAAGGTTGATTGAAGAAGAGTCAAGTAGGTCAAGGATGACCGGATACTTGACTGGGAAGTCCTAACTGGGATGTTAGGCAGGAGAAAAATCCTGGTGAGTGAAGCTAGGTGAAAGACCTAGTGAGTGAAGCTAGGCAATTGGGAAAGTCCTGGTGAGTGAAGCCAGGTGAAAGACCTAGTGAGTGAAGCTAGGCAATTGGGAAGTCCTAGTGAGTGAAGCTAGGCAGGAGGAAAATCCTGGTGAGTGAAGCCAGGTGAAAGACCTAGTGAGTGAAGCTAGGCAATTGGGAAAGTCCTGGTGAGTGAAACCAGGTAAGAGAAATCCAGATGGGTCAAGGTTGACCAGACATCTGGTGAGAGTCCAAGTAGGTCAAAGGGATTGACCGGATACTTGGCACGAGGAAGAAAAGTCCAAGTAGGTCTTAGGTAGTGACCGGATACTTGGCACGAGGAAGAAAAGTCCAAGTAGGTCTTAGGGAGTGACCGGATACTTGGCAAGAAGAGAAAAGTCCAAGTGGGTCAAAGGGATTGACCAGACACTTGGTGAGAGAGTCCTAGCTGGTCAAGGGTGACCGGATGCTAGGTCTTATGTACCAACAATTCATGGTTGACTAGATGTTGGTTTAGGGGGCTTTGGGCTTGGTTTTGGGCAAAAACCAAGATCTGGATTGATCAGCCGATTGATCCAGCAGGTTTGGATTGATCCGTCGATTGATCCAGCAGGTTTGGATTGATCCGTGGATTGATCCAGCAGATCTGGATCGATCAGTGGATCGATCCAGAAGATCTGGATCGATCGGCCGATCGATCCGGTGAGTCCCCGCGAACAGAACCCCTCTGGATCGATCGGTGGATCGATCCAGAGGTCCCAATCGATCAGTGGATCGATTGGGACGCTGCTACTTCGCGTGATAAGCGTTGGATCGATCCGTGGATCGATCCAGGCGTTTTTCCAGAGCACAGAGGCGCTCTGGATCGATCCGTGGATCGATCCAAAGCCTCCCCGATCGATTGGGAGCATTCCAATCGATCGGGATTCGACCGTTAGAGTCGATTTAAGCCGCAGGCGTTCATTTCCTTCGGCAACTCTTCACCGATTCATTCCAGATTCATCACAGCTCCTCCCCAGCACTCTCTAAGCTTCTCACCGCCAGTTCTTGAAGGTTCTTGGAGGTTCATCCAAGTCAAGAGGCGAGTTGCAACGAGAAGAAGAAGAAGCTAGGGTTTTTACTGCATCTCTTGTAAGCTTTTGCTTATTCTTTACTACCCTTTCTTCTACTTGTATTGAGAGTCTTGTAGGGCTTCTCCGCCTTCGGTAGTTACCGAAAAGGAGTGTTTATTAGTGGAGGTGTGTGTGTGTGCGTGGATCCTTGGACTAGTCACCTCTTGTGAGGTGGATACCAAGTAAAATCCTATTGTTAGCATTGTTGTAGTTTGTTTCTTTGTATTCCGCTGCGCATCACTTTGAAGAAACAAGCAACGAAGCTCGACGAGCACACGCGAAGCTATTCCCCCCCCCCCCCCCCCTCTAGCTACTTTTCGGTCCTAACAGCTATGTTTAAGTCTATCCGGATACTCTTATCTATTGCTGCTCATATGAATTATGAGGTTTGGCAAATGGATGTCAAGACAGCTTTCCTTAACGGAAGTTTTGAAGAAAACATCCATATGAAGCAATCAGAGGGGTTTGTTACAAAGGGCAAAGAGCATCTTGTATGTAAGCTCAATCGATCTATTTATGGACTGAAGCAAGCTTCAAGATCTTGGAACATCCGGTTTAATGAAGTAATCTAGTCTTATGGATTTATTCAGTGTCCGGATGAGTCTTGTGTATACAAGAAGTATGACAGAAACGTGGTGGTATTTCTTGTACTATACGTAGATGACATTTTGTTAATGCGGACTTGGGAGAATGCGGGCATATTCGATATGTCCAAGCAATTCGATATGAAGGATTTGGGAGAATGCGGACATATTCTTGGGATTAAAGAAATAAGGGATCGCAAGAAAAGAATGTTGTGCTTATCCCAAGCTTCATATATCGATACTATCCTAGCTCGTTTTAGCATGCAAAACTCTAAGAAAGGTTTTCTACCTTTTTGGCATGGAGTATCTTTATCTAAAGAGATGTCTCCTAAGACATCAAAAGAGATAGAGGAAATGAAGGCAGTTCCTTATACTTCAGTTGTAGGAAGTCTAATGTATGCAATGTTATGCACGAGACCGGATATCTGTTTTGCCGTGCGCATGGTTAGTAGATATCAAAGTAATCCAGGACATGGACATTAGACTGTCGTAAAGCATATATTAAAGTACTTGAGAAGGACTAGAGGTTATATGTTGGTTTACCAAGCAGATGATTTGCTCCCTGTGGGTTACACGGATTCTGACTTCCAATCAGATAGGGACAATAGTAAGTCTACCTCAGGTTATGTGTTTACTTTAGGAGGTGGAGCCATAGCATAGAGGAGTGTTAAGCAGAAATGCGTTTCAGACTCAACCATGAAGCTGAGTATGTGGCAGCCTCTGAGGCAGCCAAAGAAGCTGTATGGCTCAGGAACTTTTTGATGGAGTTAGATGTGATTCCTGGTTTGCCCAAAATCATCACAATTTATTGTGATAATAGCGGTGCAGTAGCAAACTCGAAGGAATCACGAGCCCATAAGGCGAGTAAACACATTGAGCGCAAGTATCATCTGATACGAGACATCGTAAAGCGAGGAGAAGTTGTTGTCACCAAGATTGCATCAGCAGATAACCTGGCAGATCCTTTCACTAAGGTCCTTCCGGCGAAAGCTTTTGATCGACATGTTAAGGGGATGAGAATCAGATGTATGGCAGTGTTTATGGCAGCATAATCTTTTAGTATAAGTGAGAGATTGTTAGAGTGTATATTAAAAGTCTAGCTTTTTGTATAAATATTTATTTTGAAATAAGAATCACATTGGTCAAATGTTTACATTTATGCTAAGTGTAGTTGTCCATTTAATTTATATTGTAGATAACATGGTGTGAGGTGACACACAGAAGATCATGTTATCAGTTCCTTATAAATTATAAATAGTAGCTCACAACCAAGATGGAATGTGACAAACCATTGGAGTTGTTATATTGTAATTTAGTATTAGTTTATCTTGACTATAAAATTACACTAGTACACTATGAGTGTATTGAGTAGGATCATTTGAGCTAGTTTCTTTTTATACTGACTACATAAAAGAAAAAACCTCTGTTATTATGGAAGTGCGTACTCTTAATCATGATATAATAACAAGCACGTATACTTAATATTTATTTCTTTAATTTATCAAAGGGTAAGATTTAGTTCGTTAAATCAATAGCCCGATAAGTTGGGAAATAATATTATTTATATGGTGTGTTGTTGATTATAGAATGAAACTGTGTCATAGTAATCTAGGTTGATGATGTCCCCTTGAGGAGCTCATAAGGATTATCATGTAAACCCTACAGGTGGACTTAGTTCGATATGACAATAAGGTTGAGTGATACTACTCTTGGAGCTAGATATTAATTAAGTGAGTTGGCAGTAACTCATTTAATTAGTGGGCATTCGATATTTTAAACACAGGGAGACTAACACACTAATGATATGAAGGAGCCCATATTGTAATATGGGATTGGTGCGGTAGTGCAATAATAACTCTTTAGTGGTATGAGTTATTATTGATGAACTTGAGTTGGGTGTTCGGGGCGAACACGAGAAGCTCAAGCTCATCGGGAGACCAAAACCAATTTCTCCTCTCGGTCCCTCTTGTAGACTCTTATTTATAAAGTCTTATATCCACCTAAAGCCAAGCTTATCACCCATCTTGTTGTGGCCGGCCAAGCCAAGCTTGGAGCCCAAGCTAGGGCCGACCAAGCCAAAGATTGGAGCCAAGTTGTGGTCGGCCAAGCTTGGAGCCCAAGCTAGGTGGCCGATCACATAAAATTAAAAAGGTATTTTAAATTTTAAAATATTTCATTTTGTGGAAGCCATGATTTTAAAATAGAGTTTTTAAATTTTAAAATATTTCCTTTTATAGCTATCTACAAAGGATTAAGAAAGATGTTTGATATCTTTCCTTATTTGTAGTTAAAAGAAATATTTTAATTTTTGATAAAACGTTCATTTGTTGTAACCATCCACATGTTTTAAAAAAGAGATTTTAATTTATAAAATTTTCCTTTTATAACCAACAAGGGATTTAAAAGAGAAATAAAATTTCTTACCAGAAACAAATAAGGAAGTTTTAATTTTATGTTTAAAACTTTCTTTGTTTGGAGCACAAGTATAGAGCCAGCCATGATAAACATTAAAGGAAGTTTTAATTTTTTGTTTTAAAACTTGCATTTTTAGTCATTGGCAAGGAATATAAGGAAGTTTTAATTATGTTTAAAACTTTCCATTTTTTTTTTTTGCCAAGACCAAGGATTATAAAAGAGATGGAGGGGTGCCTCATGAGATAACACATATTCTATTCCTCTCTTTTAATCCTTTGGTGGCCGCGACCCTTGTCCTTTTCTCTTCTCCTTTTGTTTTCTGTCTTGGAGGTCGGCGACATCAAGCATTGCTTTCTCTTGGTGGCCGGTTGCTTGAAGGAGAAGAAGAAGAGAAGGAAGCTCTCTTGCCTAGCATCCCTTGGAGGTTAGTTGGTGGCCGAATCTAGGAAGCAAAGGAAGAAGTTTGGGTGGATTTCATCTTGGAAGATCATCACCCACACGACGTCCAAGAGAAGGAGAGGAATACAGCAGAAGATCAAGAGGTCTATAAGCTACAAAAGGTATAATAGTTATTAGTTTCCGCATTATAACTAGTTCATCTTTTGTATAGATGTTAAAAAATCAAACACAAGAGGTTATCAGTTTTAGGTTATCGTTTATGTTATCAATTTTATTGTTCAATTTCATGTTTCGATATTGTGCTTCTATTGAAGTCTCTATAGTTAAACCTACTTTACTGTAAGAAGTTAAATATCCAATTTCTTTGAAAGACTTTGTCTAAGAAGTGGTGGATGATCCTATACCCAAGAAGGCCTAGTGTCTCGCCATGTTTAACCTGGAAGCCGATCTTTGAAATAGATATTTGATTAACTTTTGTAATATGGTTTAACTTAGAAAGATCACATCGGTTAAACTTGGAGTAAAAATGTTAAGTATCATTTCCAATCCAAGTTTAACTTCTGAAGGACAATTTGGATTAATAATGTTAAGCATCGTTTGCAATCCAAATTTAACTTCAGTAGAGCACATGGGTAGCTAAGATAGTTCTATGCTTCTATAAATTTTTGTACAAGGGAAGTAGGACAGTATTCCGAGTAGCAACCAACACTCCACATGTTGCACAGCTTGATGTCGAGGCTTTGGGTAACTTGGGGGAGGACCCACTCGAGGCCCCTTATGAGGAAGAGGAGGAGGAGGCGCTCGGCGTTCTAGAGCTGTGATCGAGCAGATGCAGTGACCTCCTTCTTCCAAGCGAACTGTGCTTCTTCTACATTTCTTGATCACGGAACAGAAAAAATCACCGTCGGCGAGCTCTTGAGAAAAGGCACTCACTAAAATTTCTGGGATAGCCGAAGGGGCATCCATGACTACCTGATTGAACTTCTTAATGTAGGCCCTAAGCGTCTCTTTAGGCCCCTGCTTGAGAGAAAAGAGACTCAAGGCAGTTTTTTGGTACCATCGGCTTCTGGAGAAGTGATGAAGAAAAGTCTTGTGGAAATCCTTAAAACAACCAATGGATTCGTCGACAATCATCTAAACCACTTCTGTGCCAAGCTAGAGAGTGTAGTGAGAAACACTCAACATTTCACGCCATATGTATATATACTCATGAAGGAGGACGACATTATCAAACTTGAGGGCGTGGCCCTCTGAGTTAGTTGACCCTGCATATTCCCCGATCATTAGGGAATTATAGTGCTTTGGTATTTTGTCCTTCTGTATCTCTTGGGAAAAATGACATAATAACCCATTCAGGAGAGTCACTAATCATAGAGGCTTTTCCTTTGGGAAATCGACATACTCCGGCCTAATTCTTACATAAAACATTATTAAACATTCATAAGCCTTTCTAATATATATCCTTAATCATTTCAAACATATATCATAGATTGAGATGTAATAAACGTAACATAAAACACATATATAGTGACCGTGCATGGGGTGTTCGGACATTAAACTAAGATTACATTTGATTGGGGTAATGTAATCAAGTTTATAATATAATATAATACAATGTAATCTTGATTATATTACTACGTTTAGTAATATAATGTACGTAATTTTTTATGATTATATTTTTTATTTGATGTCTAATATTTTTTATAAAGAATGTAATTCGTATTATTATAAAATGATAAAAATATCCTATAACATCTATCGGAGGCCAGGGGCGCAGGGGCGGATTTACCTTAGGACATGAGGGGGCCACGGCCCCCCTAAAATTTTTTAATAACATAATTTTATATAGAAGTTTTTTTAAAAAATTTTATTCGTATATATATTATTTTACCTTAACATAAAATATATGTGTAGTTGGTGTATTGGTAAATTTTAATTTTATTATGGCACACCTCTTGAGGTCGAATCTTCATAGATTGAATTTAAGTTTTTTTTCTCTTTTATTTTTCACATTTCAACAAAATATATATTATGTATTTTTAAAATTTGGAGAGGTCATTATTATATAATACATTTAATAATTATTTTCGTCACTTAGTATACGGCCCCCGTAAACTTAAAATCCTAGATCCGCCCCTGCAGGGGCGGATCCACAAGGGGGGCGGCATCGGCGGTCGCGCCCCCCCCCTTGCCGACAGTACAACTCGTAGTAGTATAGAGTTCCACTGGTGAAGATAGAGGATACCGCCCCTTGTTCCGTGTAAAAATTGGTTATGCTCAGATCGTGATCGCTCCTCCATGCTTAAATTCCTGGATCCGTCACTGTCGGAGGCCACTGTCGCACCTCTTCCGGAGGCGGTGGCTGACGGTGTTCGGAGGTGGCCGGCGACAGTCGACGGTAGGCGATCGACGACTACGATCGACCGATGACCAATTTAATCATCAGTGGCATCTGCATTAGTCTAATATTATATTACAGTTTTAAAATGTAGCCTATAAGAACATGAATTACATCCTACCAAAAATGTAGCCTAACAAACTAACTAATTATTTAATTTTGTTTGTGGCATCTGCATAATTAGTGGAGTTCTGCAATACTCTTTAATTATCCATTGCCTTAATCTAGAAATTAAAGGGAGTGCATATATAATTTTCTTAATTACTTTTATCAGGTACGGTTGGCTAGCTTAAACAACAGGCATGGTAACAAGTAATTAATTATCCTCTCGGATGAGTCTAGTGACTAGCACATGAGGTATTATCATCATGAGATCTGATATTCGAATCTCGACAAAAGTCAAGGTAAATGTCTCCCTTATGTGCTAGTCATTATTCCAAAGACTAGTAGCCGTCTGTGATTTACCTCCTTCGAGTTGACCCTGAGAAGGATTGACGGAGACTTGAGAGCGTGCGTATTCGCGCGTCTTCTTGCCACCATGGTAGCAAGTAATTAATTAAAACTTGCAGGTTAATTTATATAGTTTTGTTTATTGAATTTATAATGTAATTAAGCGTACAAATTTAGCTTGATTAAGCAAAATATTTTAGAAAGATTTTTTTTTAAATTGACCAATTTAATACTACCCATTGAAAAAAATTCACACAGATCAGAGGATCGGAGGAGTTTTCATTTTACTAATATAAGAATCGAAAGGTACATGCAACAAGAAGAAGCATGTTAATTATTCGGATACACACAACACTATCATTTCCTTCCAAACACAACACACATAATTAACTAATTAACAGTACTGCTCGAGTGCTTTATGATTATTATCATTCTTATTATTTTATTTTCTTAGGAATATAATAGTACTTGTTATTTTATTTTATTTATTCGGAGATTACTTTTGTATGTTTTATATTTTCAGGAGTCGAATTTGGAGAAGAATTAATGTCTCTGGCTAATTCTACAACCAAACGGAGGGAAAACAACTTTGACAATGAGTGCCACCCGGCCTTGCAAAGGGGAATGACCCTGGCCGTGTGGTCATGAGAGGGCCGTGCAGCATTGGCAGCAAGGGAGAGTACCTGGGCCGTGTGAAGTTACACGATCGTGCTACCTTCTTCAGCCAGCCAGTGCACGACCGTGTATGGTTACGTTACACAGCCGTGTAGCCTTTCCAGTGACAAAGATTGCCCTGGTCGTGTATGATTAAACAACGATGTAGTTGTTCCAGAGTCGAAGAGTGGCATGGTCGTGTGTGCCACACGACCGTGTAACCCTTCCAGAGACAAGAACTGACCAGGCCGTCTGGTTTCACACGCCCATGCAAAGCAAGCAGGAATGGAACATGGCACGACCGTGTGACCTTGGCCGAGAGGAGAAACGCCCTGGCTGTGTGGATCTCACACGGTCGTGTTCTAGGTCGTGTGTCGCCTAAATGCCCTCCTCTATATATAGAGCTTCTTCCCATTTGAAAAGGGGAGGCTCTCCCTTTGGGGAGATATGTTCTTGGGCGAATTTCCAGCCATCGAAAGGAGATTTCTGTCCAAGATTCAACTCCAAGAGCGGAGGATTGGTTCCGAAGATCACTCATCGTATTGAGATAAGCATTCCCTTCTACTTTCTTGATTTGGATCGGGATGTCTTTAATCTTATTGTCTTCGATTCTTTCCTCAGTTTCTATGGGGTAGATTCTTTATTCTAGGAAGGAGGGAGTATTTGTGATGTAATTTGATGTAAGATTCATGGATTTGTCATCTTCTTGATTTGAGGATATTGTTATGTTTTGTATCAATCAATCTTGTATGGATTGTTGTGTTTTGTGCCTAATTACCATTCTTGATTGGTTGTTTGTATTTCTTGTGGAATCTTGCCTAGAATTCACTAAATCGTATGACCGAGGGACGTCATGATAGGGCTGCCCCGCTAACGGACCTTTTAGGGGATCACCTTTAGGGATAAAGCAAGAACATACAAAGAAGTAGGACAGATTGATATGCTTAATTCTATATCTTAAGGTGAATTTATTAGTGATGCGTTTCTATGTTGTATGACCGAGGGGCGTCTTGGCAGGGCTGCCCCGCTAACGGACTTCTTAGGAATCTTGACTCTTTGATTTCTTAGGGTTTAGATGTGAGTCCTTGACCGGTGTTTTCTGCAGAAGATAACCGGTGACTTCTTATGAATACATTTCAATTGAGGACAAGAATTGGTAGATTACTTTACATTGATGAATATCATAAAGAAATCAAGACTCGTAGAACCTTATCAAAACTGAATTTATGCATTTAACTCTTACATCTAATCTTTAGTTGTGAATGATCTTTTAATCAATTTTTTAGCTAGTTCGCTTTTGAGACATCTTTAGTGATTATAATCAGTCCCTATGGATACGATATCTTTTATTATTACTGACGACGTAACCGAACACTTGTGGTTCGTAACAGTGTCTATGAGCGTTTTTCTTGTAGCGAGCCTAGTAGTTTAGCCGAGTGGACAATTGTATTTTGTCCTCTGGTGATATCATAATTATTCCTATCCCAATGTCCTATTGGGTGGATGATTCATCTACATATATCTTTCAAGTTTCATCTGACTCAGGGTTTTGTATTTCGGTTAAAAAATCAGCCAAGGCTTGAGCTTTGATGGATGCTTGAGGTTGATACTATATGTCATACTTGTTGGAGGATCGGTGGTCGGCTTGAAGGGGGTTGGATAGACGGCCCCCCAAATAATCGCTTCCTACACTATTGTTAGCCTGCGCAGTGGAATAATACAAAAACAAACAAGCTAAACACTAAAAGAATGAAAAACAAGCAAACCGCTAACACATTCGTTTAACGTGGTTCGGAGATTAGGGCTCCTACTCCACAATTGTCCATAAGGTGGACGATCACTATCCGTCGGTGGATTAGCCCCCAACAAACTCCGACTATCTCAAGTCGCTCCTTGTGGGTGGAGAAACCTCACCACAACACTCACAAACACTTGAGAACTAGTAGACTACTAATTAGGGTTTACCACCACTAATTTCGTCGGCCATAACCAAGCTCCCAAGTCTTGGTTATATAGGCCGCGAGTTGGAAAACCCCACCTACTAGTCGACTGCCAAAACCATCAGTCGACTACACTCTTGTGAAGATTCGACCGTTACATCTCAACGGCTATTTACCAGTCGACTGGTAAAAGTACCAATCGACTGCTCCACACTGGTTGAGCGAACAAAAGTATTTTGTTCACTCTCAATCGACTGCACCAGTCGATTGATGAAATCACCAGTTGACTGGTACCCGAGTACATTCACTCGGCACTCAGACCCATACTCTTACGACTCACTTCACGCTTCTTTGTAGCCTTGCCCCTTGCTTTCAAATCTACTTCCTTTGGCTCTCATCCCTCGGATGCATTCAAGCCCGCAGCTCATCCCCAATGTCATCTTTCGCGTATGCTTCGAAGTCTCTTCCCTCGGCCCTTGTCCTCGCTGCCTTGTCCACGATCCCTCGGATGCTCCATTCTTCATCGGACCCGAAGCCATCAACCTGAGTCAAATGTGTATCCTGCAAACCTGCACAACTCAAATACATATATCAAATACAAGGGTGAACCTAACTTAAACTCTTTGCCCAAACACCAAAATACATGGTCACACAGGTCCATTGGGATTGCTTCAACAATACTCACTAAGCTCCATGGTCCACTTGATTAACCCTCCTGAAGCCTCCTGGTTGACAAGCACTGGGTCTAGGGTGATATTAGTCAGTACAATAATTGGATGAGAAAGAGAAATAAGGGTGTAACCTCCGAGCGGCGTTGGCCTCCATCTTAATGATATCAACGTTGCACTTGCGTGCTACTAGTTGATTTCCTTTGACTTCCCTGACCTGGTTGTCCATGGAAAATTTTATTTTTTGGTAGAAAGTTGAGACAACTGCTCGGAATTCATTTAGGGTTGGTCGACCCAAAATGATATTATAGGTTGAGGGTGCGTCTACGACTATAAAAGTCATTTTGTGCATCCTCATTAAGGGTTTCTCCCCTAAGGATATAACTAACTTTATTTGGCTAAGCAGCTGAACTTTGTTGCCCGTGAAGCCACATAGTAGCATCACCATGGGCTAGAACTCGCTCGGCTATATCTGTAGCTGCTCGAATGCCTATTTGAAGATGATGTTAACCGAGCTGCCTGTGTCAATAAAAGTGTGATGGATATTATAATTGTCTATAACAATATTAATTATTAAAGTGTCATCATGGGATACTTCTGTAACACCCGAAAATTCTCAAAACTATTTTAGAAATATTCTATGATTTTTCTGGAATTTTAGGATATTTTTACAGAATTTTTAGAGTAACGGAAGTGGCAAAAATAAATAGAAAACAAAAACGACCTAAGCGGGAATGGAACCCGAGACCTACGGTTTACGGATAATGTTAGTAACCAGTTGAACCCAGCAGGGCCGTGCTGAAAGGAAAGGGAGGCAATTAGATTTATATTAGAGTTGGGCTGAAGTTACCCACTTAATATAAATAGAAATTATTACGTGAGGGTTTTGTTTTTAATCGGCAACCTCTCTTTTCCTCACCCTAGCCACGCCGCAACCCTCCCTTCTCCTCTCTTCCTCTCAGCGCCAACCACAAGAACAAGCAAGGGTTCTGTCCCAAGGGTTCCAAGGGCACGAGGACGCTCCCCTCCGCGAGAGGAACGCATAGACGCGAGAAGATCGTCGAAGAGATCTCTCCTCCGTGAAACCTAGCGATTAGAATCGTAAGAAATTACGAACAGGAGGTAAGAAACCCCTCACCTGCAGTATAAGTAACTTTCGTTTGATTGCATGCCTTTAGTTTAGCTATATGCAGATTTTTCGGCACTCAGGGTGGGTTTAAACCCTCCTCGCAGATTAGGGATCTAGTTGAGCACCTCTAGATGGGCCAGACACGTTGTTCTCCTTCAGTTGGAGGCTCTAGACGTTGTCGGGTGCCTAGAGGTGGTCTCCCTATTAGAGGGGAGAGTTGGAGCACACCAAGTGTTCCGACAAAATGACTAGTGTAGCTAAATACTACTTCAGATATTTTTAACAGCTCAGTTAAATGCATTAGTAGCATTTAAATCAGTATATTAGTCTAGTTTCAGCTTACATGGGACTACGGTCCAATGGGTGGGCTCCCACAGTCGCCTCTATTTTTAGATAACCTAGCTCTAGGTTCAGATAACCTAGAAACAGCAAAATAGGCAATTAGTAGCTATATTCAGTATTTTATTTTCAGTGGCACTGTACTGGATTAGATATCCATTGGGTTGGGCTCCCACAGTCGTCCCTAGGTTTAGCTAACCTAGTAAACCCTACTAGATTCAGAATTTGCAACCCCGGGTCTAGTTAGGGATGCGCGCACAGCAAGTACAGTTGTCGGGCCCAAACAGCAGCATGATTATTATTTTGATCTACTATGTATATAGTTTTCAAAAGTTCATAAAATAGTTATATGAATTCAGTACAGTTTTAGTATCAGATCAGTAATAGCTTAGCTCAGTATCATGCTCCAGCTTAGTTTTTCCCTGTGAATATGCGTGATAACTCCATGTTCAGTTTGATTTACATGCTTGGATGATTATATGCCATGCCATCTTTTACATGTTCAGCATATGTTTTAAATAACATGTTTTAAAAAGCATTACTAGCATCGTATGCATGTTTTTGTGAGGTAGATGGTTTCTTACTAAGCTTTAAGCTTGCAGATTCTACTTTCCTTATACTACAGATAAAGGTAAAGGAAAGATGGACTAGCAAAGGAAGCTGGAGGACAATGCAGAGATGGTGTGTGTGGCAGGAACTTGGAATAAAAGATTCTTAGGGGATTTAGCAAATTCTAACAATTGAACTCTCAGTATTTCTTTTTCCATGCACTTTCGATTTGTTAAATGCCACGAACTAGTAAACCCTGTTTTATATCAAGTTTAGAATGCTAGCTTTTTGTTATTAGGATACATTCTATGCATAGTATGAGTGAAATGTGAGATTTTGGCACGAACAAGTGTTGAAATCAGGGGTTCTGATTCGAAATAAGAAACCCAGATCGATCTACAGATCGATCAAAAGTGGGTTGTGCCACTGGATCGGTCAGCTGATCGATCCAGTCGCGAACAGCGAGTTTATGGATCGGTCAGCCGACCGATCCAGATGCGATCAGGGAAGTATAAAGCTCACTGATCGGTCAGCCAACCGATCAGTGTACTCCTGGATCGGTCGGTAGACCGATCCAGCCGCATACAGAAGCAAAATAGTTTATGGATCGGTCAGCCGACCGATCCAGAGTTTTTCTCCGTGCCAGTATCAAGCTGGATCGATCACGAGATCGATCCGACAGCCCAATCGATTCATGGATCGATTGGAATGCCTGGGTACAGCTAGCAGGACCACCGAGAGGCATAGATTATCTTCCCAGCATGTGTACAACTCCTAGGTACACCTAGAACATTAAGTTCAGGTTTTATAGTAATCAGTTTAGTAAAATTTTAATTAGCTCAGATTTTCGCAATAGTAGTTTAGCACAGCATTACGTAACGATTGGCCTTACAGCCTAGTCAGTAGAAGGCGGGTCGTTACAGAGTGGTATCAGAGCAGTTTCATACTTCCTACACACACATCAGCATTGTACCTGCAGCTTCCAAGTAAGAGCATCCCTCACTTTTCTTATGTGCTCGTTTCATGTTTTGTTTATATATATAACTGAGGAATGCTTGTTATGATAGTAGTTAACATGATAACAGTAGTTACCCTATTATGATTGTATTAGTCATATGTATCCTCTATGTCTTTAGAATGGCACGAGGACGCCCAGTTAAGAGGGCACCAGCTACTGAGCCCCAGCATGAGGCAGGCAGTTCAGTGCCTCCCCCAGACCTTACAACACTAGTGGCTCAGTTACAACAGCAGCTAGCTGAACAGCAACAGGAAATAGCAACCTTAAAGGCTAGTCAGCAGAATACTCTCACTGTCACCCTGGAGCCAAACTTGGCAACACCAGTAGTCTTAGAGGTTCCACCAGTCCAGCCTACGGCACCAGTAGCTCCAGCAGCAGGAGCGCAGAGAGAAGCCTATCTGATCCAGTGGCAGAGAGTCAAGCCTGAGAACTTCTCAGGCACCAGTGAACCATGGGATGCACAAGCCTGGTTCAAAACACTGGAGAGTACGATGGAGCTTCTGGACTAGCCAGAACACGAGAAGGTGAAGTGTGCCTCCTTCTGCCTGACAGGGGATGCACGCATGTGGTGGGAGAGAATCAGAGCGAAGCGCCCAGTGAACCAGATGTTGTGGGCTGACTTCGAGAAGGAGTTCTTTGAGGAATTCTTTCACATGCGGGTCACGAACCGCCACTATGACGAGTTCACAGAGTTTCGTCAGGGCAACCTATCAGTTGAGGAAGCCATGAAGAAATTCAACAAGTTGGCTCTTCTATGCCCAGAATTAGTCAGCACAGAAAGGGAACGGATCCTGTTGATGCTCAAGATGCTGAGGCCGGAAATAGCAATGAACGTGGCTGGTGGCGTTCATAGGCCACAAACCACAGAAGAATTAGTGAGCAGTGCTCTAATCACTGAGCATTACCAGAATAGCATCAGGCAGCAGAAGCAAGTCCTCTCAAAAGCTAAAGGTCAAGGAGGCTCAGGTACTCAGAAACACCAGGGCCACAGCTCTAACTGGAAAGGGAACTCCAGCAACAAGCGCAAACCAGGGAGTTACCCAAAAGGAGGACCAGCCAGCAAGCAAAGTGTGCTACTTGTGGGAAATTCCAACCTGGAGTTTGTCATAAGGGCACACGAGGATGCTTTGAATGTGGACAAGAAGGGCACATGGCTAAGCAGTGCCCAAACAAGACCAGTCTTCCTCAGCTACAGCCGATTCAGTACGGAGGCCAGCCAGCTCAGTTACATCAGATGCAGGCTGCTTTAGATGGTCCACACCAGCCAGGGCAGATTAGAAGCCCCTCCATCTATGACCAATGCGAGGATCTACTCACTCACCAGAGAGGACGTAGCAAATGCCTCGACAGTTGTTACAGGTCAGATTAATATTTTCCAGCAAATAGCAACTGTCTTATTCGATACTGGGGCAACCAATTCATATATATCCAGGGCATTTGCCGAGAAGTTAGCAATACCTCCAGAGGTACTCAGTAGTCAGTTTCTGACGACACTACCTACTGGAGAAATTATGGCATCCACGCACTGGCTCAGAGCAGTGCCAGTCATTATAGCAGACAGAGAACTCTTCTGTGATCTGATCGTGCTAAATATAACTGACTACGATGTTATTTTTGGAATGGACTTCTTGATCAGATACGGTGCTTCCATCGAGTGCCGTAAACAGAGAGTCATATTCCAACCCGAAGCAGAAGCACAGTTCAAATTTGCCAGAGAACCTAAGAGAAAAGCCGAGAAGTTTCTCTCAGCTATGAAGGCACAGAGGTTGATGGATTCAGGATGTACGGGGTTCTTAGCACACGTAGTCAGTACCAGTCAGGACAAGGACCAACAGCTAGCAGAGGTCCGAGTCGTATGTGACTACCCAGCAGTCTTCTCTGAAGAGTTACCAGGCCTAGCACCAGACATGGAGATCGAATTTGAGATAGAGCTCATTCCCGGTACAAATCCTATCTCCAAAGCACCTTACCGCATGGCTCCAGCAGAACTGAAGGAACTTCATGAGCAATTACAGGAGCTGCTTGACAAGGGCTTCATACGTCCTAGTCACTCACCATGGGGAGCACCTGTATTGTTCGTGAATAAGAAAGACGGGAGCATGCGCCTGTGTATAGACTACCGGGCACTGAACTAAGTCACAATCAAGAACAGGTATCCTCTTCCCAGAATAGATGACCTGTTTGATCAGCTAAAGGGGGCAGCAGTGTTCTCTAAAATAGACCTCAGATCAGGTTATCATCAGGTGAAGGTTAAAGAAGGGGATATACCTAAGACAGCTTTCAGGACCAGATACGGACACTACGAGTTCGTAGTCATGCCCTTCGGTGTGACAAATGCTCCAGCTACTTTCATGGACCTTATGAACAGAGTATTCAGAGAATACTTAGATAAGTTTGTTATCGTATTCATTGATGACATCCTTATCTATTCGAGAACTCAGGAAGAACACGCAGAGCACCTGAGAATAGTGTTACAGACCCTTCAGCAGAATCAGCTATATGCCAAGTTCACGAAATGTGAATTTTGGTTAGATCAGGTGTCCTTCCTGGGTTACATCATCTCAAAGGATGGTATCATGGTAGACCCCAGTAAGATAGAAGCTGTGAGCAACTGGAAAAGACCCAAGAACGACAGTGAGATCATAAGCTTTCTGGGATTAGCAGGTTACTACAGGAAATTCATAGAGGACTTCTCCAGGATAGCCTCCCCACTGACAGCTCTTACCAGAAAGAACAGAAAATTTCAGTGGACAGAGGACTGTGAGAACAGTTTCAGCGAGCTGAAAAGGAGATTGACCAGTGCACCTATTCTGACTCTACCAGAGAACGCAAATAGCTTTGACATATATAGTGATGCCTCGAAGTTGGGACTAGGAGCAGTGCTGATGCAAGATGGCAAGGTGATTGCCTATGCCTCCAGACAACTTAAGGATTATGAGAAGAACTATCCTACTCATGACCTTGAGCTTGCAGCAGTGGTGTTCGCTCTCAAGATTTGGAGACATTACTTGTATGGAGCTCAGTGCAGAGTGTATTCAGATGATCAGAGTCTGAAGTACTTCTTCACTCAGAAGGATCTGAATATGCGACAGCGTAGATGGCTAGAACTGGTCAAAGACTACGACATAGATATCCTCTACCATCCAGGAAAAGCGAATAGGGTAGCAGACGCCCTCAGCAGAAAGTCCAGCTCTACTCTATTATCTCTAGCAGCCATGTTACCGCCCCTACAGAAGGAGATCTCAGATTTCGGTCTCGAGCTCATAGTCGGACAACTCTCTACTATGACATTAGAGTCTACCTTGCTCGGTGACATCCAGACAGCTCAGTAGCAGGATCCTGAAATTCAGAGAATCAAGCAAGGTTTAGCAGAATCAGAAGGTGGAGAGTTCAGAATATCAGATAGCGGGGTATTATATTTTGGTGACAGATTATGCGTTCCAGATAAGGAGGAACTACGAAGAAAGATTTTAGATGAGGCTCACAAGACTCCCTATGCGATGCATCCTGGATCCACCAAAATGTATCAGGACTTGAAGAAACGTTTTTGGTGGCCTGGGATGAAGAGAGACGTCGCCCGATATGTCAGCACCTGCCTAACCTGTCAGAGGGTTAAGACAGAACATTAGAGATCAGGGGGAGTTTTGCAGCCCATACAAATACCAGAATGGAAGTGGGAAGATATTTCTATGGATTTCATAGTGGGATTACCCAGAACCACGAATGGTTTTGATACCATCTGGGTAATAGTCGACAGATTGACCGAATCAGCCCACTTCTTAGCTATCAGGATATCCTACTCTATGGAACAGCTAGCACAGTTATATCTCAAGGAGATCATTAGATTACATGGAGTCCCACGAACCATTATTTCAGACAGAGATAGCAGATTCACATCACACTTCTGGGAGTGTGTACAGTCAGCTTTGGGCACAAAGTTGAAGTTTAGCATAGCCTTCCATCCGCAGACAGATGGACAGACGGAGCGAGTAAATCAGGTATTCGAGGATATGCTCCTAGCATGTGCCCTAGATTTCAAAGGAAGTTGGTGCAAATATCTGAGTCTAGCAGAATTTGCATATAACAATAGCTATCAGGCCACTATCGGTATGGCACCTTACGAGGCTCTCTATGGGCGGAGGTGTAGATCTCCAATCTGCTGGTATGAGAGTGGTGAACAGAAAGAACTAGAACTTCAGACAGATCTAGTGGCAGATACCACAGCAGCTATACAGCAGATCCGCCAGAGGATAGAGACAGCTCAGAGCCGCCAGAAAAGCTATGCTGATACACGGCGCAGACCAGTTGGGGATTCAGTGTTCCTCAGAGTAGCTCCCATGAAGGGAGTAATGCGTTTCGGGAAGAAGGGCAAGCTAAGTCCCAGATATGTGGGACCATACCTTATCAGCAGAAGAGTGGGCAAGGTAGCATATGAGCTAGAGCTACCCCAGGAAATGTCAGCTGTCCACAATGTATTTCATGTCTCTATGCTGAAGAAGCATATCCCAGATGCCACCCAGGTGATTGAGCCCCAGTCGGTACAGATCCGCGAAGACCTCAGCTATGACAGTCGGCCTATTCAGATAATAGACCGAGCAGTTAAGAAATTGCGGAACAAGGAAGTACCATTAGTCAAAGTCATTTGGCACAGTCACACAGCAGAAGAGGCAACATGGGAGACAGAAGCCAGCATGAGACAGAAGTACCCAGAATTATTCTAAGTTCGAGGACGAACTTTTTATAAGGTATGGGGGATTGTAACGCCCGAAAATTCTCAAAACTATTTTAGAAATATTCTATGATTTTTATGGAATTTTAGAATATTTTTACAGAATTTTTAGAGTAACGGAAGTAGCAAAAATAAATAGAAAACAAAAACGGCCTAAGCGGGGATGGAACCCGAGACCTACGGTTTACGGATAATGTTAGTAACCAGTTGAACCCAGCAGGGCCGTGCTGAAAGGAAAGGGAGGCAATTAGATTTATATTAGAGTTGGGCTGAAGTTACCCACTTAATATAAATAGAAATTATTAAGTGAGGGTTTTGTTTTTAATCGGCAACCTCTCTTTTCCTCACCCTAGCCACGCCGCAACCCTCCCTTCTCCTCTCTTCCTCTCGGCGCCAACCACAAGAACAAGCAAGGGTTCTGTCCCAAGGGTTCCAAGGGCACGAGGACGCTCCCCTCCGCGAGAGGAACGCATAGACGCGAGAAGATCGTCGAAGAGATCTCTCCTCCGTGAAACCTAGCGATTAGAATCATAAGAAATTACGAACAGGAGGTAAGAAACCCCTCACCTGCAGTATAAGTATCTTTCGTTTGATTGCATGCCTTTAGTTTAGCTATATGCAGATTTTTCGGCACTCAGGGTGTGTTTAAACCCTCCTCGCAGATTAGGGATCTAGTTGAGCACCTCTAGATGGGCCAGACACGTTGTTCTCCTTCAGTTGGAGGCTCTAGACGTTGTCGGGTGCCTAGAGGTGGTCTCCCTATTAGAGGGGAGAGTTGGAGCCCACCAAGTGTTCCGATAAAATGACTAGTGTAGCTAAATACTACTTCAGATATTTTTAACAGCTCAGTTAAATGCATTAGTAGCATTTAAATCAGTATATTAGTCTAGTTTCAGCTTACATGGGACTATGGTCCAATGGGTGGGCTCCCACAGTCGCCTCTAGGTTTAGATAACCTAGCTCTAGGTTTAGATAACCTAGAAACAGCAAAATAGGCAATTAGTAGCTATATTCAGTATTTTATTTTCAGTGGCACTGTACTGGATTAGATATTCATTGGGTTGGGCTCCCACAGTCGTCCCTAGGTTTAGCTAACCTAGTAAACCCTACTAGATTCGAAATTTGCAACCCCGGGTCTAGTTAGGGATGCGCGCACAGCAAGTACAGTTGCCGGGCCCAAACAACAGCATGATTATTATTTTGATCTACTATGTATATAGTTTTCAAAAGTTCATAAAATAGTTATATGAATTCAGTACAGTTTTAGTATCAGATCAGTAATAGCTTAGCTCAGTATCATGCTCCAGCTTAGTTTTTCCCTGTGAATATGCATGATAACTCCATGTTCAGTTTGATTTACATGTTTGGATGATTGTATGCCATGCCATCTTTTACATATTCAGCATATGTTTTAAATAGCATGTTTTAAAAAGCATTACCAACATCGTATGCATGTTTTTGTGAGGTAGATGGTTTCTTACTAAGCTTTAAGCTTACAGATTCTACTTTCCTTATACTGCAGATAAAGGTAAAGGAAAGATGGACTAGCAAAGGAATCTGGAGGACAATGCAGAGATGGTGTGTGTGGCAGGAACTTGGAATAAAAGATTCTTAGGGGATTTAGCAAATTCTAACAATTGAACTCTCAGTATTTCTTTTTCCATGCACTTTCGATTTGTTAAATGCCACGAACTAGTAAACCCTGTTTTATATCAAGTTTAGAATGCTAGCTTTTTGTTATTAGGATACATTCTATGCATAGTATGTGTGAAATGTGAGATTTTGGCACGAACAAGTGCTGAAATCAGGGGTTCTGATTCGAAATCAGAAACCCAGATCGATCTACAGATCGATCAGAAGTGGGTTGTGCCACTGGATCGGTCAGCTGATCGATCCAGTTGCGAACAGAGAGTTTATGGATCTGTCAGCCGACCGATCCAGATGCGATCAGGGAAGTATAAAGCTCACTGATCGGTCAGCCAACCGATCAGTGTACTCCTGGATCGGTCGGTAGACCGATCCAGCCGCATACAGAAGCAAAATAGTTTATGGATCGGTCAGCCGACCGATCCAGAGTTTTTCTCCGTGCCAGTATCAAGCTGGATCGATCACGGGATCGATCCGACAACCCAATCTATTCATGGATCGATTGGAATGCCTGGGTACAGCTAGCAGGACCACCGAGAGGCATAGATTATCTTCCCAGCATGTGTACAACTCCTAGGTACACCTATAACATTAAGTTCAGGTTTTATAGTAATCAGTTTAGTAAAATTTTAATTAGCTCAGATTTCCACAATAGTAGTTTAGCACAGCATTACGTAATGATCGGCCTTACAGCCTAGTTAGTAGAAGGCGGGTCGTTACAACTTCAACCCCCTTTAAGTCCTTGGGCCTGAAGCTTATTTCATGTCCTTGGGCTTGCTCCTAACTGTATCCGACCGCATGGATCTCGAGTCAGTGGACATGTGAATTCCTCACTCGGTTGGAATTTCCATCGGTTGGGCATCCAACTATCATGCCAATATCTCCCTGAGCGGTGTTATTAAGATTTTCTTCTTATCGCGTCGAGAGTTACTCCTGCTGAACTTAGGCGGGAGGCTGAGCCCGGTCTTCCTACCGCTAAGACATCCTTTGATGCAGATTGACTCCTTGATATTCTCTCCTGTGTTGACCGTTTGACTGGTGATACTGTTGATGGTTGGGAGACAACAAACGTTGGTGGTATCCTTGTTTAGCAGCCTGGCAATTTTCCTTGATTGTAATGATAATAATCCTGGGTATCGTGGATCGTTGAACGGTGATATGTACAAAATTTAGTTGGAGCCCATCTAAGGGGCTCAGGGCATTCCACCCGGTCGACCTCCACATGTTGCACATCTTGAGGTCGAGGCTCTGGGTGACTTGGGGGAGGACCCGCTCGATGCCCCTTATGAGGGAGAGGAGGAGGCAGTGCTCGACGCTTTGGAGTTGAGAGCGAGCAGGTGCAGTGACCTCCTTCTTCCAAGCGAACTGTGCTTCTTCTACATTAATATACTCGGTTGCTCGGTCGAGTAGATGGTCAAGGTCTCTGGGGGGCTTCCTGATCACGGAACGAAAAAAAATCACCGTCGGTGAGGTCCTGAGAAAAGGCGCTCACCAAAATTTCCGGGATAACCAAAGGGACATCCATGGCTACCTGATTGAACTTCTTAATGTAGACCCTAAGCGTCTTTTTAGGCCCCTGCTTGAGCAAAAAGAGGCTCAAGGCAGTTTTATGGTACCATCGGCTTCTGGAGAAGTGATGAAGAAAAGCCTTGTAGAAATCCTTAAAACAACCAATGGATTTAGTCGACAATCGTCTAACCACCTCTATGCCAAGCTAGAGAGTGTAGTGAGAAACACTCGACATTTCACGCCATATGTATATTGGTGAAGGAGGACGACATTATCAAACTTGAGGACGTGATCTTCTAGGTTAGTTGACCCTGCATATTCCCCGATCGTTAGGGAATGATAATGCTTTGGTAGTTTGTCCCCTTGTCTCTCTTGGAAAAATGACATACTAACTCATTTAGGAGAGCCACTAACCATAGAGGTTTTTTCTTTGAAAAAATGGCATACTCTGGCCTAATTCTTATATGAAACATTATTAAACATTATTAAACCTTGGTGAAACGGTAACAAACCAGGACACTATACGCTACGCGCTCAACACGTTTCCAAGAACTCCGGAGTGGACATCAATCGTCGATGCTTACTACATCTCAAAAGACCTGGAGGTAAGTACTTTAGAAGAGTTGTTTTCTACCCTTGAATTACACGAAACTAGATATGCAGAGATATCAAAGGACACAACCCAGACTATGGCGCTGAACGCAACCAACAAGGATGAACCTGAGTCAGACTCCGAAGACGATCAAGAAGCGTACATGGTAAGAAACTTTAAAAAGTTTTTTAGATCTAATAAATTTAAAATGCAGAATAAAAAGAATCAAAAAGGTAGAAGAAATGTACGATGCTATCAGTGTCAGAAGGAGGGACACCTAAGGGAAGACTGCCCAGAACTCAAGAAGGTCAAAATGAAGACACCCAAGAAATACAACCTAAAAGCAACTTGGGATGACACTTCTTCATCTGAATCAGAAGCTCAAGAATATGCGGGGATTGCACTGATAGCAAGCCACGAAGGACAAAGTACATCAGAACCCAGCATCGATGAAGGGGGAGCGACCTCAGATGGAAGTAGCGAAGCAGGGGGAGATTCAGGCTTCAAGTCTGATATGGTAAGTGAGGTATGCCTCTTACCCCCTGATGAACTTTACTTTGGTATCAAAGCTATAACTAAATCCATGTATAAATTAGAAAATAAAAATGCCAAATTAGAAAATGAAATTTTAGAAACAAAGAGAATTTTGGCAAAATCATGTCTTATAGAGGATTTTGAAAAATTGAAAATTGAAAATGAAAAACTAAAAGGAGAAATAGAAAGATTGAAAAATCTAATGGTTCAAATATTTCTACTTTTAGAAATTATAAATGTTTAAATTGGTATTATAGATTTCATCAAAGTCAAATTAAAAATATATCAAAAATCTATATACCTAGGAAATACTTGGTTAATCCTGTAGGTAGGAACCTCTATTGGGTTCCAAAAACCTATTTAATTTAAAATTAAAATTAGAATTAGCATTTTCAGCAAGGAAATTAAACAACTAATTTCTTTATGAGGCTTTGTCTAAGGAAGTGGTTGTTGCTCCAATAACCAAGAAGGCCTAGTGCCTCGCCACGACCTGGAAGCCAAGTATCGAAATGAAAAGTTTAATTGACTAACTGAACAAGCATTAATTTAAATTACTTAATGCTTTAAAAGAGTTAACTTAGAGTGTTTTTTATAATATTGCCTTATTATTTTTTTTTAATTAGAAATTTTTTTTTTGGAATGCTGAGATAAGTTTTAAAAGTTAAATTTTTTTTAACACTTATGACTGTTCTTATCTGAAAAATATTTTTTTTCGAACGATAAATTCTGAAGAGTGTCTTTACTTAGTCATTATTAATTATTTTACACTTAAAAGTTCTTATTTGAATTGACCTTAGACTTGTTTATAACCCCAATTTTTATGTGATCAAAGGGGGAGAAGTATGTTAAGTCTAGGAGGAGGTACTATAATACTATGATTTTTTAATTGAAAAATATTTGGACTTATTTGAATATAAATTATTTTTATTGCATACGGTTACCCTAACTTAACTTGGGTTGCTCACATAAAAAAGGGGGAGATTGTTAGAATCCCAAGGTGTTTTGATGTGATCAAACAAGCTAAGTTAGGTCCTACGTTTGTTTAACCCTTGTGTCTAAGTGTGCAGGAGCTTAGGAACACAGGAAGTCGAGCGGAAGACGTGGCTAGTGAGAAGGACGGCACGGGAGAGAGCCGACGGGCTCGGTGCATCCGAGGGACGAGGTGTCCGCGGAAGAGTACACCGGTGGACGAGAAGAGCGTGCGCGACGCTCGAGGGACGAGAAACCGGGAAGGAAGGCTGCTCGAAGAGAAGGCCGGAACATGGGTTCGGGTGAGCCCTATTCCGGAAGGCCGAGATCACCCAAACTAGCGGAGCCGGAGCGAACAGACCTGGACCAAGACGAGCCGAACTGAGACGAGCTGAACCGGAGCAGAGAGCCTGGACCAGAGTCAACTTTGTTGACTTGACAGGTCCGGGCGCCCGGAACCATTCCGGGCGCCCGGGGGTTCATATTTTGACCAGATCGAAGCTGATCGCGAGCTGACTGTTGGGGGATAAAATTTATCCCCCGGGGGCGCCCGGAACCCCTTCCAGGCGCCCGGACCAGTACTATAAATAAAGTAATGATCCGTACATTCAAAAGCAACGAACTTGTAATCAATTCCTTCTGTGCTTTCAATTCTGTTCTTTTCATTTGTGCTGTCAACGTTGTAAAGAGGCTACTCCGCCTAGAGGAGAATCAGATAGTGCGCTTACATTCCTTGGATTAGCAATCCCCTGATTGCAAACCAAGTAAAACTCTGGTGTCTACTTTTCTTTACTTAGTCTCTTTTATTTATTTATTACAAGTGTTCATTATATAGTTGAAATCCGAGAAAGGTTCGAGTTTTATTTTGTAGGGCAATTCACCCCTCCCCTCTTGTCGGCCTGCAAAGGGACCTACAAGTACCACCTGATACGAGATATCGTGAAGCGAGGAGAAGTTGTCATCACCAAGATTGCATCAGCAGATAACCTGGCAGATCCTTTCACTAAGGCCCTTTAGGCGAATGCTTTCGATCGGCATGTGGAGGGAATGAAAATCAGATGTATGGTAGAAGATATGGCAGCTTAGTCATTAGTATAAGTGGGAGATTGTTGGAGTGTATACTGAAATCCTAAGCTTTGTAAACATTCATTATGAATAAAGAATCACATTTGGTCAAATTATCGACATTTAGTTGTAGTTGTTCAATTAATTTATACTGTAGATAACATAGTATGTGGTGCCACATGCAGAAGATGATGTTATCAGTACCTTATAAATTATAAACAGTAGCTCACGACCAAAATGGAAAGGAACAAATCATTAGAAGGTCGTAGTGTAATTAGGTATCAGTTTATTATGACTGTATAATTACACTAGTACACTTAGAGTGTAATGAGTAAGACCATTTGAGGTCGTTTCTTTTATACTGACTTTATAAAGAAACAAAGATCTCGGTTATTATGGAAGTGTGTCCTCTTAATCCTAATATAATAACAAGCACATATATTTGATATTTATTTCTTTAATTTATCAATGAGTGAGATTTAGTTCGATGAATCAATAAACCCGATAAGTTGGGAAATGGTATCATTTATAGTGTGTGTTGTTGATTATAGAAGGAAACTGTATCCTAGAAATACTAGGTTGATAATGTCCTCAAGAGGAGCTCATAAGGATTGTCATGTTAAACCCTACAGGTGGACTTAGTCCGACATGATGATAAGGTTGAGTGGTACTACTCTTGGACTAAGATATTAATTAAATGAGTTGTCAGTAACTCACTTAATTAGTGGACATTCGATATCTTAAACACAGGGAGACTAACACACTCATAATAAGAAGGAGCCCAAAAATATAATTTGGGATTAGTGCGGTAGTTCAATAATAGTTCTCTAGTGGAATGAATTATTATTGATAAAATTAAGTTGTGTGTTCAGGGCGAACACGACATGCTTAATTTTATCGGGAGACCAAAACCAATTCCTCCTCTCGGTCCCTATCGTAGCCTCTTATTTATAGAGTTCTATACCCACCTATACTCACTTTCTATACCCACCTAATAGGGGTCGGCCAAGCTAGCTTGGGAACCAAGCTAGAGCCGGCCTAAGCATAAATTGGTGTGGCCGGCCCTAGCTTGAACCCAAGCTAGAGGGGCCGGCCATATTAAATTAAAAAGGATTTTAATTTTAATTTTTATTATGTGGAAGATATAATTTATTAAAGAGAATTAAAATTAAAATATCTCTCTTGTAAAAGATCTACAAAAGATTAAAGAAAGAGATTAGATCTCTTTCCTTATTTGTAGGTTGGTGAGATATTTTATTTTCTCTTTAAAAATTATTCACATGTTGTTAAATTAAAATTATAGAAATTTCTTTTTATCAACCATGAAGAGATTTTTGAAGAGAAATTTTATTTTTAAAATTTCCGGAAACAAATTAGGAAGTTTTAATTTGTTGATTAAAACTTGTCTACTTTATTTCTTTTGATGTTGCCGGCCAATATTGTTTTAATTGGAAATTTTATTTTATTTTTCTCAATTAAATCATGTCAAGGAAATTAAGAAAATTTTATTGTAATTAAATTTCCTAATTTGCCTAGGCCAAGGAATATAAAAGAAGGGGTGGAGGTGCCTTCATGAGATACAACCTCTATTATTTCTCTCCCTCTTTTGATCCTTGGTGTGGCCGGCCATCATCATCCTCTCCCTCTCTTCCTCTTGTGGTGGCCGAACCTCTCTCTCCCCTTGGAGCTCTTGTGGTGGCCGGATACTACTTGGAGAAGGAGAAGAAGAAGAAGAAGGAGAGAAAGCTAGCATCTCTTGGAGCTTGATTGATGTTTTGATCTTCTTCCTTGGTGAAGCTTCCTTATTGTGGCCGAACCTAGCTTGGAGGAGAAGAAGGTGGTTGGTGGTTTCTCATCTCGGAAGATCGTTGCCCACACAACGTCCGAGGTTAGAAGAGGAATACGGTAGAAGATCAAGAGGTCTTTCTAGAAGGTATAACTAGTAGTTTTTCCTTTTCCGCATCATACTAGTTATTTATGGAAATAATACCAAATACAAGAGGCTTACGTTCTAGTATTTCGAATATGTTTTTCGGAGTTGTGTTCTTTTGTTTTATTTTTCCTTGTGATTTGATTGTTCTTTTCGGTTAACCTAAAGTTATTTTAGGAAATTAAATATTAGATTTCTATAAAAGGTTTTGTCTAGTCGGTGGTGGTTGCTCTCATATCCAAGAAGGTCATGTGCCTCGCCACGTCAGTACTGGGAACCAATTATGGAAATTAATATTTAATGGAATTAATAACTTAAGGTGATTTGGGTCGAATGTGTTAAGTTCCGCAGGAGATCCAAGTCAAAACCTAAAAGAACAAATAGATTAAGTTTTGGATCAAACGTGTTAAGTTCCGCAGGCGATCCAAAATTTAATTTAAAAGAACACATGGTAGCTAGGAAAAGGTTCAGACCTTTGTACAAAATTTTGTACAGTGGAACCTCTAGGCTTTCCGAGTAGCAACCAACAATGCCAACTCACAAATGAGGTGGCAAATGGTCAAGTCAAACTTGACCTTTCATCTTCCTTCTCAAGTCAAGTCAAACTTGACCAAATCTCTCTCATGGTTGATCTAATCTAACCATTTGATTCAAACCAATTTAATATAATGAATCTAATTCATTTAATTAAATTGATTCAATGAGTCATAATCTAAATTAGACTCATTGGACACATGAATCAACTTGAGTCCAACTCAATTAGCCTAATTAGGATTACTCTTAATCCAATTTGATTCATCACATGAATCTAATCCTCTTGGTTTATCATATGAACCTAATCTCCATCTAATTGTCCTTAGTGTGTGACCCTATAGGTTCTTGTAACGTTGACAATGCCCCTAAACCCATTTAGGAGCATAAGTAATGAGCGGTATCTAGCAACACATCATTACTACCCAAGTTACAAGAATGTTGAGATCCAACATCACCTTGTGACTACTAATTGTGACTCCTCACAAAATATGACATTGTCCTTCTATCCTAGACATCTAGATTGATCAATGTGAGGCATAGACAATGTCATCCTCTAATCAATCTAAATCTTGAACTCCAAGTAGACTCACTCAATCAAATGAGCTCAATATCTCATATTGACTCATTTGAGCATGACCATGCACTTCGTGGTCTCACTCTATCAAGAATATCGATGTCGCTCCCGTCATATAGGAGGGATAGATCCCATCTACATCACTCACATCCCTCTGCATAATTCGTTACATACCCAGTTACGGGTGACGTTTGACGAAGCCAAAGTATGTAACTCCTTATGTAGGGATTCATGGTGACTTCAGGTCCAAGGACTAGTAGTCATACTAATAGACACATGAGAAAGTATATGACACTCATATAACGATCCATGATACTTTCTCATAGCGGGTCATTCAGTATACATTCTCCAATGCATACCCATGTGCCAACTTAATATCTCTATATCCATGACTTGTGAGATCAAGTCATCGAGTTGACCTACATGCTGGTCTCGTCGCATTAACATTGTCCCTGAATGTTAATACTCGACTAGGAATGATTTAGAGTAGTGTTCCCTATATCATCTCACTATCGGTTCAACTAACCGATTGATATAGGTAAGAATCTTCTACTCAAGAACGCTATTATACTTAGTTTATTTGCACTAATACAAGTAAGTATAATAACCAAAAACAAATGCCTTTATTTATATAAGAATATGATACAACAAGTCCATAATACAATCATCAAATGACTGGCTCTAGGGCTCTAACTAACACTCAATCAGCTTCTCCCATAACTCCTTTGCACTTGAGAAGGGGTCGACGCGGTTCAGCTCTTCATTGGTTAAGCCGCATTGAAGAGTATAGGTTGCTTTAGCATTGGCCTCGACCTTCTTGATTATGTTCGCATCCCAGTTCTCGTATGGAGGAACTTCTTGATCATTGGTTAAGCCGCATTGAAGAGTATAGGTTTCTTTAGCTTTCACAATGGTTTGCTCTAATAGAGGAATTTCAAGTTTCGATGAATAACAAAGGGAAGCTTCTCAAGAAAAGCAAATAGATTGAGGAACAATTAAGAAAATCCAAGGCAAACAAAAAGATAACCAAAATTTTGGTTAATTTATTTCCTAACCATATCTTGTGCAAAATAGGGGCCTACACAAGTGCAAACGAATTATGGAGTAAGCTTGCAAAGTTCCATAAAGACCCCTCCACTTTGCCAAATCACGACAAATCTAAAAAGGGAGAATCATTGGATCAATAGGAAGAGGATTCAGAAGTTGAAAGATATTTAACATTTGAAGAAGAAATTTAAGAAGAATCCACCTCAAGGATTGAGGGGAAGCATAGACCATTAACGTCTGAACAAGAAAAAACATCATCATCATCTGAAGTCAATGGGAAGAAGAAAGTGTCACCTTTACAAGTGCAACTTGTGAAGGTATATCGATTTCAAATTATAAAAAATAAAAAACATATTATATGCTTTGAGTGTAAAGAAAATGGGCACTACAAGAGCAAGTGTCCAAAATTGGCTAAGGAGAAGGCTCAAATGACTCTCAAGATGAAGGAGAAGACAAAGGAGGTCGGCCCAGTGGTATGTAAAGACAAGGAGTACATTGTGTGTTTCTCTTGTAATAAAAAAATATTATCGGAGTCAATGTCCAAAGGGAAGAAATCCTACCAAGAAGAGAGGAGGAAGCTTAAGTCAAGGGGGAGCTTCTAAAGGGAAACCTAAGGTACCATTAGTTAATGATATTTCTTTAAATATGATAAAAAACATACTAGAAATAATTTCTATCATTTTAATACTATTTATCATGAAAATAGAAAGCATGAAAAATTGGAGGATAATTATAAGTCATTTTATGCTAGGACTACCTTACCTACGGATAGGAAGGCAGCAAAGGTCCCCTCGGGACGGTCTAGTGGATAGCGCATGAGGTGATGCCAACTTGAGGTATGAGATTCAAATCTTGACATAACCAAGATAAATACCTCCCTCACGCAACAGTCACTATTCCAAGGACTAGTAGTCACCCGTAATTTACCTCCTTTGTGTTAATCCTAGGATGGGTTGGCGGGGGCATTGGAGGCGAGAGTAGTCGCCTTTTACCAAGAAGGTAGAAAATGGTTTAGGCAATAAATCTAAGGACTTTAGATATATGCCTAAAAATAAAAATCCTTAAGAAAATCAAGAAAAACACAATTTAAGGATTTAAGAATTGAAAATTAAGTCTTGAGGTTAAGACTTGATAAATTAAAAAAGACCCTTAAAAGAATGAAAAACATCTTTAAGAGGTCAAATGAGCATAATCTAGGGATAGATAGATAAGAGTCATTCAATGGTAAAAGAGGTTTGAGATACAAACTAAAGCCAAGGAGAATGCGCCCTCGTACCATGGAGTTTCATATAGTTATATAACTAACCCTAGGTCTAGGAGTCAAGTCAATATAATAAGGGAAGTTATCCTTAGATGTAACCTTAAAAAGACTAGTGTGATTAAGGCTTCTAAGAAGCCTAAGAAAGCCACTAAGAGTATCACAAGGGAAGTTATCCCAAGAGTTGACTGTGAGAAGTCTAGTGTGACCAAGGCTTCTAAGAAGCCTAGGAAGGTATCAAGGGAAGTTATCCCAAGTGAATACCTAGAACACCCAAAGAATACCAATTGGTTTTAAGTTTTTAAGAATGTGTTCTCTACACCCTAGATGAGTTTAGAGTGTGTCAACTCTAATTGAAAAGGTAGTTAACTCAACCTTGATGAAGTTGATAATTTAGGGCATTATCAAGGTACTGTTACACCTTAAAAATGAGAAATTAATTTTTACTCTTAAAAGAGTAAAATGTGTCAAAATTTTAAAAATTACTTATAAAATTGGCACAATTAGATTAGAGATCAAAGAATTTCTAAGTTGAGATTTTTGACATTTTCTTAGGAGATAAGGGCAAACTTAGCTTTATTTTTAAATTTAGCGATTAGTTAGAGACACTTAGGTAGATAATTTAGGGATTTTCTTTATACTAAATTTCCATGATTGTATGTCTATCATATGTTATGACATCATATTTTACATTCATACTTATATTAAAAATATTATATGTCATGTCATACATACATCATATAGCTATGATAGTTTTTCTTTTAAAAAATATGTAGTTGATGTATGACATGATCATTTTCATGTATTGTTTTAAATATCCTTGTAATTAAGGACAATGACATCAATTGACATCCTACGTTAAATGATCAAAGTTTAAGTGTCTAGTTAGATATGCATGATCCCTTAGTTTTAAGAAAAATTTATTTTACATTTCACAAAGACCATAGGTTTGACTTGTATGTGTTTTTTAGACACATTAGATACAAGTGAGATGTTAGGAAGGTGAACAAAACTCAAGGTGTTGAATTAGTGCATCTTTTTGAGTTTTGGGTTCATCCAAATAACAAATTATATGAAGTCCAATCATTTGAAAAGTTAGTGTACAAGTTATGTGAATTTAGCCCAAAGAACATGGTTGAAAATTATGATTTAAAAAGTATCTCAAAATTACTTTGGAAAACCTTGGTGAAGTCTATTTTTTGATAGGAGTCACCATTGATTAGTTAAACACAAAGTAGAGTGAAACATTAACTTTTTTTAATGGTTTCTAATTTTATGCCAATCTTTAAAAATAGAAGTTATTTTCTTAGAAAACTATTTTTTGTTGATAGTATATGGTACAAGTAATGTCTATATGAAATTTTATGATTTTTCAATGACCATAGAATTATGTGTGGATTTCTGAAATTCGGTCTGAAAATTGAAATATAAAAATTAGAAATCCCAATTGATCAAGCATTCGATTAACCAAGACATGAATTGATTGGTCAATCAATTAAAGGGCATTTCACAGAAATTACATCTTAAAAGATTGATTGATCGATTAAGATGTATCTCAATCGATCACTTGATCGATTCCGCGAGCCTCTATTTTTAGAAATGCATGCATAAGTATTTAAGGGTAGTTTTCTTGATGAAACCAAGAAAGGACTGGTTAAATGAGACTAACTTGGAGTTTAGGAGAAGATTTAGTTTCAAAGTTGAATTTTTAATCTCAAACTTCAAATTTTAGATTTCCTAAAGCTTATCAAGAAGTATTTAATCGATCAGATGATCGATTGGGAGAAAAGGAAAAAGAGTCGTTGCGAGGTTTGGACGGATGGATGCACTCGGTTCTTACGTGACAATCGATTAAGAGTAAGGACAATCAATTGGGAGCCCTAATCTACGAGATATGAAGGCTTCGATGAAGATTAAAATGCGACTCTTCTTCTCTACTCTTCACCGCCGGTTCTTACTCTTCACCTCCGGTTCTTGGAAGATTCAAATGCACTCTTCACCTCCGGTTCTTGGAAGATTCAAATGCACTCTTCACCGCTAGTACTCCACTCTTATCCAGTCTCCACTCGTCACCATTCGAGGAATCTTCCATTATCCGTGTATACCCTTTTTGTAACTGACATCATTAATGAGTCGATTGAAGGAATATACTGTCATAATGTATTAGACGATGGAGAGTGTAAAGTCACCTTCGAGGAAAGTTCCATTGAATGCTCATGTTATAATAGAGAAATATTCTCTAACAAACGGTTGTTATTCTCTAACAGATTAGTGTGATTCTCTGACACTGTTGTCCTCTATAAACATATCTCGGTCGGATATTTAGCTCGACCGGTCATATATTAGCAGAGTAATGTACGAGCAGAGTGCCCAATATAATAGGCTTGTCCGACCATTAAACCGGGTGAATATATATTGTGTAATACTAGGATTCTGATACTGCAATAATGTGGAGCAAAGTCCCCTAGGTCCGGTTTGATCTATGATTGATTGACCATATGCTTGGGATATTTGGTTTTGATGGGGAACTTTCCCCAAAAATCTGGTCATTTGCTTTTATCCGGTCAGAAATGCAATGAGAGCTGCCCGGTTTGCCCAGTCTTCCCCACATATAATTGGGAGAAAAGAATGCCAAGTTATGTAAATCCACCTGGGATATTCTGGACCGACTGTTATGACGGAGAGCATGGTGGAGAGCTGCTTCGCAATCAGCTATGTGCCCGCCTGAAATTATGCTGGACCGCCTTTATGCAATTTATTCTTGACCGACTCGTGAGGTAGAATTGGTATATAAGAAGATCCATAAGTTTGGGTAGCCGTCGGGTCCACCAACCATATGTTGAAAGACATACTGAGTGGGAAGCTAGGTCCTCTAAATCCGGTCTGTTGTATAGACGACCGGGCTTATGGTAGACCGGTTATCCTTAAATCTGATCGGATGATGGCTAGTAGAATATATAGTAGGTGTCTTAATACAAATGGGGAGCACTAGGTCCAGGGACGGAACCAGAAATTTTATATCGAGGGGGCGAAATATATGTGTTTATATTGAGGGGAGGTGGCCATATATGTTGTTGCCTCCCATTTGCCTCTCTTGCATTCCTTATTCCTATACCTTATACACTTCTTATACTTAAAAATTGAGGAGGGGGCGGCCACCGCCATGCCCCCTGGCTCCGTCCTTGACTAGGTCTTTTTGGTCTGATCGGTCGTTGGGTCGGATGTCCTTGTTCTGAGGGCCTTAGCATTGGGCGAGGAGTCATGCCCTGTTAAGAGTGACCTTGGACCGTCATCTCCTATTGACTTGGACCGTCATCTCATCTTGACTTTGATTATATTGTCTCTTCATCTTGACTTTGACTGTCACGTCATATCTGAGTTCGTTCGTGACACGCCGTATCACATAATATGATTACTACATCGAATTCTTACTCATATTTTAAATAATGAACCCAACATTTGGAATTGAACCTAAAGTTAAATATTGATAGAACTCCATACTTGGTCATGTAGGAAGAGTTCTCGACCTTTAATTTGTTGTTGCCTCGATTTTTCGTCTTTCGTTTCGGGTCGTTTCGAGATGCTACGTTATGGTTTTCCGATACTTTCAAGCCTCGTGAACAATCCTATATATGGAGCCAAAACTTAAATTAAACTATCATAGGTCATATTTTTACTACGTTGAAAAATCGTCCCTTTCAGTTACGTTCAGAAGACCCTTTGGCATATTGACATTAAATCGACGCAAAAGCTAGCTATATCTGATACCAAGTATGACTCCGGCCTAATTCTTACATGAAACATTATTAAGCATTCATAAGCCTTTCTAATATCCTTAATCATTTCAAACATATATCATAGATTGAGATGTAATAAACGTTACATATATAAAACACATAGAAATGAAACAGTCTTTAATTATCCATTGCCTTAATCTAGAAATTAAAGGGAGTGTATATATAATTTTCTTAATTACTTTTATCAGGTACGGTTCGTTAGCCTAAACAACATGCATGGTAGCAAGTAATTAATTAAAACTTGCAGATTAATTTATATAGTTTTTGTTTATTAAATTTATAATGTAATTAAACTTACATATTTAGCTTGATTAAGCAAAATATCTTAGAAAGAATTTTTTTTTTTTTTTTGAAAATTGACCAATTTAATACTGCCCATTGAAAAAATTCACACAGATCAGAGGATCGGAGGAGTTTTCATTTTACTAATATAAGAATCGAAAGGTACATGCAACAAGAAGAAGCATGTTAATTATTCGGATACACACAACAGTATCATCTCCTTCCAAACACAACACACTTAATTAATTAATTAACAGTACTGCTCGAGTGCTTCATGATTATTATCATTCTTATTATTTTATTTTCTTAGGAATATAGTAGTGCTTGTAATCAGCCAGCCAGCCAGCCAGCCACAAGGTGGTAGCTTCATTATTCAGCAGGAGCTTCATCATCGGCTTCATCAACATCATCCACATACTTGGAATCAAGCGACTGCGAGACGACGCTAACATCACTGGCCATCGCCATAAAATTGGATCCCAAACCTTCCAGGGACAAGATTCCAACAAATTCCGGTGAACTGCCTGCGCCAATCGACGCACTGGCGAAGCCTCCGAGCGCGGTGGTAGAGTAATTATTCGTTTGACTATCCATCTTACTATCAATGGCGTTCCAGTTCGCCGAACCAAAACCACCGGCCGTATGGATTTCAGCGTACACCTGCATTAACGAACATTAAGAATGAATATTAATCTTAATTAGTTGAAAATTTATCGCTTATATATATATATATATACTCACGCGATTCTGATAATTCATGCGGGATGTGTTCCAAGCCAGCATCCAATCACGGCCGGCTCCGTCGTTGTTCACCCCTCTGTACACAATAGCTTCTTTGGAAGGACCCATGAGCCTACCGCGGACGTGAAGAAATCCAGCCCATTGCCCATTTTGAATGACTTGAGGGTAAGGGGATCGCCAGACAGCACCTTCCCAAGTGTGATTGAGAACGAATGATAGGTTACCTCCGGTGGCATTGTAAATCATGCCAAGCGTCGAGGTTCCCGTACCGTAAGCCTCCTTCAGATTGTGCACAAACCGACTCACGTTCGTCGCTTTCTCCTCTGCGTTCATATACTGCAAAGCCACTTCTGCTCTGTGTCGGGCGGTGATTTCAGTGATATTCGGAAAAATTAGTCTCACCGTGTCGTCCGTCACGGGATTCCCAAACACGTTGGTCGCCATGCTTAATTCTATATCTCAACAATAAGATAGAGAAAATGTTTTTTTTTTTTTCTGTTATAGTTTGTATGCAACATCGATCGATCGTGTATTTATAGAGGAATCAGATCATAACTTAGCTAAACTCCTTGGATGCTCAATTATATTAATTAGGATATATTTGATAATGGGTAATATAATCAAATATAATATAATTAAACGCGGCAACTTCAAAAACAATTGAAATGGAAGGACCATTTACTGATAAATAATTAACATGGGAAAAACGTGAGATCACTTACTGATAAAGAATTGAAAAAGGAAACAACTTCTACCAATAATGTACACCAAAGACCGCCGACAATTAACAAGATAAGACTTATAAAATCCCATATTGATATAAAAAAAGTATAAAATCCCATATTAATTAATCTTATGCTCCAATAATTATGATACGTGACAAATTACAGAAACTGCCCACCGGTTGATAAAAAAATGAAATGGAGGACGAATAATTGAACTGGAAAATAATAATTGAAAGAAACAAAATAAACGTCAATGTTGTGAATAATAAAAATAATTAATTAAACTAGATAAGTTTGGAATGACCGATCCGATTTTACAGGAGTTTTTTTTTTGATCATCCAGATAAATCGAGAAATACATACGATGAACGGTCTAAAAGTCAAATATCTCTTAATTGTAAATCTCATTTGGAGAAATTTTTTTTTATAAGTATATCCTAACTGAGGATTGAATCATGAATATTTAATTAGAAGATAACCGAATGCTCTTACCGTTATACCATATCCCGGGACAAAGGCCGGGAATGAGACTGAACGAAGCGAAATCAATCGATGTAATTCAACGGACTGTTGGAAATTAAACTTGATTTTTAGATAAAAGTTGTTGATAAAATTTTATGGAGATAGAATGGTGAGGTGGCAAGTCTTGACTAGAGATAGGATAGAGATAGAACTTGATAATTTTGATAAGAGTTCGTGGAGATAGAATTTAAAAAAAAAAATTATCATGATTATCTCATATTAGTGCTTATCCAATAAGCCTATAAATACGTATTTCTTTTCCATGAATGAACAAGTTGAGTTTTCTATTTTCATCTACTCCTCTTCCACATAGAGTTATTTCTCCTCTTCCATATTTTTCCTTCTATAATTCTTTTTTCTTCTCTCATAATTTCTATTTCCAACACGGACAGGATCCACTGTTCTAGAATGGTGCTTCATTTTGCATGACAATAATACTTGTGGCGGTGAATTAGAAAATGATTTGTATGAAATCCGTCCACATGGGATGACATGTCGGCATATTTGGCCTATAAATATTGCTTCAGCTTCTTGCAATTTGGTATCGAGAAAAAGAGGGGTACAAAGTTTAGAAGAGATAGTGAGAGTATTTAATTTGCTTCTATACATCATAATGGCCTCCTCTGCAGTTATTGTTTTCCTGAAAGATGAGAGGCTCCGGCAGCTCGCCCAGCTGATTCGCAACCACGAAGTTAACAACTTATACCACATAACTTTCCAAAACTTAGGGGACCAACTCGAATACCTCAGGATGAGCAACAATAACATGACAACCGTTAACACACTCCTGGACAACTGCAATGCGATAGTGATCAGGTACAAGGACGATGCTGTTCGCCGGCCCATCGCCGAACAGATTCTTGCCTATACAGAGCACTGCCTCAACAACACACTTCAGCTCATCAGGAACTACACGCTGCGAAGGAGCTATCTCGACAAAATGACGGATCACCAACTGCAACTCTTCCAAGCGCTGGAGGAGTTGGACACTTCGAGTGGAGATGCTGTGCTTGATTTCACCGAATCCATTCAGGAACACGATCGATTGGTCATGAGCTACATGAGGTTGAATCTCAACCCTCATGCTTCAGCAGAATTCTCAAGATATCTCAGGAACGTCGGCATTGGCTTTGACGAACTAGTTCGAAGGTGAGGTCAATTAATTCAGTGTTAACCGAAATAATCGATTCGTTTAATTCGATTTTAATAAAATTTTAATTTGATTCGGTTAATTAATACTAAATCGATTTTCGATTAATTTGATTAATTTATATACTGAATTAACTGAATACTCACCCTTGTTTGTATGTATACAGTTACCAAAATAGGCTTGGGTTTACGGGACGGTTTGAGGACTTGGAAATAGAGCAAAAGCTAGAGGTATATGCCGCAATAATTGAGGCATCGGGACGGCTAAGTGTGTTATTGGGCGAGTAAGGGAAGGGAGACGACCCAGTGAAGGCTTCGTCAATAACATATCGAAGGAAGAGACCGAATTTTGGTTCGGCAGCCATGTTCCTGATAGATGTGGGACAGATAATCTGGGACGTGTATTCGTCGGACCACCCAATCACGACGGCTACGAGAGAGGCCTTAGTTCTGGCAGCAGAAACAGGCGGAGCAGCTTTGGAAAAGCTTGTGGGAGTTGCTATAGCGACTCAGTTAACTGGTCAAGCAGCTACTACGTTGTTCGTCACGGCCGTCGGACTAATCGGAGGATTTGTGGGAGGTTTTATTCTTGGAGCCGTTGCCGGCTTCTTGTTCGATCGGGTTTTCAGCTCCGGTGGGCAAGCCGTCCTTCCGACTGATGGCTTTATACTCTATGTTGCTGCCATGCCTAATGGCCTCCACTTGGCCAAACAAATTGCCCATATTTAAGTTAATAATCAATACCACCAGACAATTGTAAATAAATAAATCTGTTTTTATATACAATGATATGCTGGTGATGAAATAAAAATAAATATTCAGTGACTGGAATAGAAATTATATTCCCATGTATCTTGAGTTGAGTGTGTAATCCAAAGGCTCTACTGCCTGAGCTTTTAGGAAAATATTGTAATATTGCATTTCAAATATATATTAGTTTGATGTCGATCAACTCTTGCCGCTGAGACGCCCTTTGATGTCGGTCAACTCCTTGATATTCTTTCCTATGTCGACCGTTCTGCCGGTGATACTATCGACGGTTGGGAGACAACGAACGTTTATGGTATCCTTGTTTAGCAGCCTGACAATTTTTCCTCGATTGTAATGATAATAATCTTGGGTATCGTGGGTCGTTGAGTGGTGATATGTAATAAATTTAGTTGGAGTCCATCTAAGGGGCTCGGGGCATTTCACCCGCTCGACCTCCACATGTTGCACACAGAAGAATTACATTGGTCAAATGTCTACATTTATGCTAAGTGTAGTTGTCCATTTAATTTATATTGTAGATAACATAGTGTGAGGTGACACACAGAAGATCATATTATCAATTCCTTATAAATTATAAATAGTAGCTCACAACCAAGATGGAATGAGAAAAATCATTAGAGTGGTTGTAGTGTAATTTGGTATTAGTTTATCTTGACTATAAAATTACACTAGTACACTATGGGTGTATTGAGTAGGACCATTTGAGGTAGTTTCTTTTTATACTGACTACATAAAAGAACAAAACCTCTGTTATTATGGAAGTGCGTACTCTTAATCATGATATAATAACAAGCACGTATACTAATATTTATTTCTTTAATTTATCAAAGGGTAAGATTTAGTTCGTTAAATCAATAGGCACGATAAGTTGAGAAATGATATTATTTATATGGTGTGTTATTGATTATACAATGAAATTGTGTCCTAGTAATCTAAGTTGATGATGTCCCCTTGAGGAGCTCATAAGGATTGTCATGTAAACCCTCCAAGTGGACTTAGTTCGACATGACAATAAGGTTGAGTGATATTATTCTTGGAGCTAGATATTAATTAAGTGAGTTGTCAGTAACTCATTTAATTAGTGGGCATTCGATATCTTAAACATAGGGAGACTAACGCACTCATGATATGAAGGAGCCCATATTGTAATATGGGATTAGTGTGGTAGTGCAATAATAACTCTTTAGTGGTATGAGTTATTATTGATGAACTTGAGTTGGGTGTTCGGGGCGAACACGGGAAGCTTAAGCTCATCGGGAGACCAAAATCACCTCTCGGTCCCTGTTGTAGCCTCTTATTTATAAAGCCTTATATCCACTTAAAGTCAAACTTCTTTACCATCTTGTTGTGGCTTGCCAGGCCAAGCTTGGAGCCCAAGCTAGGGTCGGCCAAGCCAAAGATTGGAGCCAAGTTGTGGCCGGCCAAGCTTGAAGCCCAAGCTAGGTGGCCGACCACATAAAATTAAAAGGGTATTTTAAATTTTAAAATCTTTTCTTTTGTGGAAGCCATGGTTTTAAAAGAGAATTTTAAAATTTTAAAATATTTTCTTTTATAGCTATTTACAAAAGATTAAGAAAGAGATTTGATATCTTTCCTTATTTGTAGTTAAAAGAAATATTTTAATTTTTTATAAAACTTTCCTTTTTTATAACCATCCACATGTTATAAAAGAGAGATTTTAATTTATAAAATTTTTCTTTTATAACTAACAAGGGATTTAAAAGAGAAATTTTTATTAAAATTTCTTACAGGAAACAATAAGGAAGTTTTAATTTTATGTTTAAAACTTTCCTTATTTGGAGTACAAGTATATGGCCTGTCATGACAAGCATTAAAGGAAGTTTTAATTTTTTATTTTAAAACTTTCCTTTTTAGTCATTGGCAAGGAATATAAGGAAGTTTTAATTATGTTTAAAACTTTTCTTTTTTTTTGCCAAGACCAAGGATTATAAAAGAGATGGAGGGGTGCCTCACGAGATAGCATATCTTTTATTCCTCTCTTCCAATCCTTTGGTGGCCGATCCTTGCCCTTTTCTCTTCTCCTTTTGTTTTCTCTCTTGGAGGCCGGCGACATCAAGCATTGCTTTCTCTTGGTGGCCGGTTGCTTGAAGGAGAAGAAGAAAAGGAAGCTCTCTTGTCTAGCATCCCTTGAAGGTTAGTTGGTGGTCGAATCTAGGAAGGAAAGGAAGAAGTTTGGGTGGATTTCATCTTGGAAGATCGTCGCCCACACGACGTCCAAGAGAAGGAGAGGAATACAGCAGAAGAACTAGATGTCTATAAGCTACAAAAGGTATAACCAGTTATTAGTTTCTGTATCATAATTAGTTCATTTTTTGTATAGATCTTGAAAAACCAAACACAAGAGGTTATCGGTTTTAGGTTATCGTTTATGTTATCAATTTTATTGTTCAATTTCATGTTTCGATATTGTGCTTCTATTGAGGTCTTTATAGTTAAACCTAGTTTACTGTAAGAAGTTAAATATCTGATTTCTTTGAAAAGTTTTATCTATGAAGTGGTGAATGATCCCATACCCAAGAAGGCCTAGTGCCTCGCCATGTTTAACCTGGAAGCCGATCTTTGAAATAGATATTTGATTAACTTCTGTAATATGGTTTAAATTAGGAAGATCACATCGGTTAAACTTGGAGTAAAAATGTTAAGTATCGTTTCCAATCCAAGTTTAACTTTTGAAGGATAATTTGGATTAATAATGTTAAGCATCATTTGCAATCCAAATTTAACTTCAGTAGAGCACATGAGTAGCTAGGATAGTTCTATGCTTGTACAAATTTTTGTACAGGGGAACTAGGACGGTATTTTGAGTAACAACCAACAATTGGTATCAGAGCAAGGTTTTTAGCCTCTATGTGTTCGATTTTTAGTTTAATTATGCACATGTCATACATATTTTAGGCAGGATAATAGTAGGATATGCAAATAGATTAACTCTGTGGTTGCAGGCTCCAACTATTATGGCCTATTGTGATTATGTGTGATTGGACCCTAAGACATGTCGAGGGCATTTTATGTGTGTGCATGATTGTATTTAATTTATTAAATACAGCAGGAGCTGTATTAGTTTTAGGATTTTACATTTTGTTCGATCTAGACTTTATGTACATTCCTTTGTGAAATATAGGAACGATATATGTAAAATTTTATTTTTATCGCAGATCGTATCCTTGCGAGGCGTGGTGCTATTTGAGGACCAGAGGCGCAGCAGAAAAGGAAGCTAGATGGACGCGACGACATGAACCCTAGGGTTGGCGGCTACTTTTGATGACTGCTAGGGCTGGTGGCACACGGAGGATAACTATGGATAAAGGCCATAATAGTTGAATTTTTTTTCTTATTTATTGTCTTTTATGCTGTGTGTGCTTGTGTGCATGTTAAAATTCCTCGTTCTAAATAACTAAGTGGGAGAGGAATTTAATTAAATTCCACGGTCTCCATTACTGGTTTCTAAGTGATGCATTCAATCTTGTGCGTTGGCTCTGAGTGCCTTCCTCCACATCGAATGAGTTTGTTTGCAGATCACTAATCAAACTTCCTTAATGAATGATTATAGGAAATTATTTAGGATGTGTGTGATCTTCTCCATCTGAAGGGGCACAATCCTATTTATTGGACTTAGTATCAAGTAATGGTATACACTTAGGCACATTTAATAGTATCCTCCCCATCGAAGTCACTGATATTATTTGTGTGACCGAAGAAAAATCAACTATTAATTTGCCATAAAGCTAGGAAAACCCCCCTCTTATAAATTATTGAATTTGTATACGTCCACACTATCATGACATACAAAATTCATGGTATTTGAGGTAATTTTATTTGACATAAAGTTAGGTTGACAAAATAAAATTAATGGGAAATCCCTCCTCTTACATATGATCGAATTTGTATACGTCCACACCATCGTGGCATACAAAATTCACGGTGTTTGAGGTAATTTTAGGTTGACAAGATAATTAATGGGTAAAACTCTCCTCTTACAAATGTTTGAATTTGTATACGTCTACACTATCATGGCATACAAAATTCACGGTGTTTGAGGTGTTGGTGAATTTAAATAATATTGTTTGAGGAATCAATATTATTTTAAATTCTAAAGTTTTGACCAAATATTTGATCGAAGACAGATCAACTATTAATTTTATTTATCATAAAGTTAGGTTGACAAGATAATAAAATTAATGTTTAAATTTGTATATGTCCACACTAACGTGGTATACAAAATTCACGGTGTTTTGAGGTGTTGGTAAATTTAAATGATATTGAGGAATCAATATTATTTTAAGGTCTAGATCAAATATTTTGTGATTCTTAGGATTTCAAATAGTTTTCAATCCCCTAGCTATTATATTAGAGAATACACTTACAAGTCCCAATTATATTAATTGGAAACAAAAAGTAGACTGTCCTCACAATATTGAGAACAATAAATGTGTATTCTATTCATTAGTTGTTGAAACATGTTTAGTGGTGTTATCTATCGGTACCTGGTGTGTAGATACGGGAGCCACTGATCATATCTGTAATTCATTACAGGGGTTCTAGGAAACCCGACAACTACATGAAGGGGAAATCACCGTCTACATGGGCAATGCTACGAAAGTGGCGACCGTTGTAGTGGGAGATGTTTATTTAGGAATAAAATATTGATTTTGAGAAATTATCTTTATGTACCAAGTTTTAGAAAGAACTTGATTTCAGTTTCTAAATTGTTTAAGGATGGATATTCTATTTTTTTATGACAAAGTGGTTGTCAAGAAAAATAGGAAGATTATCTGTTCTGGTACATTGGTTGGCAATTTGAAAACTCTAAATCCAATAACTCTCACGATGCAACAAAAGAAAATTAATAACACATTTTCTAATTCTAATAAGAGAAAGCAACCTTCGAAAATGAACCAAATATATCTTTGGCATCTAAGGCTAGGTCATATTAACTTGAGTAGGATTCAAAGGTTAATAGCCGATGGACTTTTGGGTTCATTGGTGGTAGAAAACTTTCCAACCTGCGAGTCTTGCTTGGAAGGAAAATTGACCAAGAGACCTTTTAAGGTTAAGGGGTATAAAGCCAAAAATATGTTGGAATTGGTTCATTCTGATTTGTGTGGACCTATGACTATCCATGAAAGAGGTGGTTTCAAATATTTCATCTCTTTTATAGACGACTATTCAAGATACGGGTACATTTACTTGATGCACCGCAAGTCTGAGTGCTTTGATAAGTTCAAAGAATACAAGGCTGATGTGGGGAAACGTCATGGTAAAAGTATCAAGACACTACGGTCTGATCGTGGTGGAGAGTACCTCTTAGGAGAGTTTAGAAGTTACTTATCAGAGGTCGGGATTCAATCCCAATTGTCTGCACCTGGTACACCTCAACAGAATGGTGTAGCAGAATGGAGGAATATGACTTTTATGGAAATGGTTAGATTGATGATGTGTTATTCAGAATTACCAAATTCGTTCTGGGGATATGCTTTAGAAACGGTTGTGTACATTCTGAACTTGGTACATTCTAAATCAGTACCCTTTACTCCCATAGAATTATGGAATGGGCGCAAGCCTAGTCTGAATCATGTTCGGATTTGGGATAGTCCAGCATATGTGCTGAAGGGAGATGCTGATAAGTTGAAATCTCGTACAGAAGTTTTCCGGTTTATAAGTTATCCTAAAGGAACGAAACTTGGTTTGTTTTATAGTCCTAAAGATCAGAAGGTCATTGTTAGCACTAATGCTCAATTTTTAGAAAAGGACTATGTAATGAACCATAAGTCCATGAGTGAAATTATTCTAGAAGAAATGAGAGAGGACACGTCTACTTTAGTACCAACAGTGCAAGGTGAAATATCACAAGAAACTGCAACACGTATCACAAATGATACACAACTGCAGACAGTGCCTCGTCGTAGTGGGAGGGTTGTTAGGCAACCTGAAAGATTCATATTTTTGGGAGAGTCTTCAGACTTGATCCTAGGTAAACATGAACCTGATCCCCGAACATATGACGAAGCACTCCAAGATAAAGATGCAGCATCTTGGCAAAGAGCAATGAATTCAGAAATAGAATCTATGTATTCTAACAAAGTCTGAGAGCTAGTAGAACCATCAAATGGTGTAAAATCTATTGGATGTAAATGAATCTACAAAAGAAAAAGAGGGACAAACGGGAAGGTGGAAACCTTCAAAGCAAGACTTGTTGCGAAGGGGTATACTCAGAAAGAGGGAATCGATTATGAGAAAACCTTTTTGCCAGTAGCTATGTTTAAGTTTATCCGGATACTCTTATCTATTGCTGCTCATATGGATTATGAGGTTTGGCAAATGGATGTCAAGACAGCTTTCCTTAACGAAAGTTTTGAAGAAAACATCCATATGAAGCAATCAGAGGGGTTTGTTACAAAGGGCAAAGAGCATCTTGTATATAAGCTCAATCGATCTAGTTATGGACTGAAGCAAGCTTCAAGATCTTGGAACGTCCGGTTTAATGAAGTAATCTAGTCTTATGGATTTATTCAGTGTCCGGATGAGTCTTGTGTATACAAGAAGTATGACGGAAACATGGTGGTATTTCTTGTACTATACGTAGATGACATTTTCTTAATGCGGATTTGGGAGAATGTGGGCATATTTGATATGTCCAAGCAGTTCGATATGAAGGACTTGGGAGAATGCAGACATATTTTTGGGATCAAAGTAATAAGGGATCGCAAGAAAAGAATGTTGTGCTTATCCCAATCTTCATATATCAATACTATCCTAGCTCATTTTAGCATGCAAAACTCTAAGAAAGGTTTTCTACCTTTTTGGCATGGAGTATCTTTATCTAAAGAGATGTCTCCTAAGACATCAAAAGTGTTAAAGTGTATACTAAAAGCCTAGCTTTTGGTATAAACATTTATCTAGAAATAAGAATCACATTGGTCAAATGACTACATTTATGATAAATGTAGTTGTTTAATTAATTTATATTGTAGATAATATGGTGTGTGGTATCACACACAGAGGATCATGTTATCAGTACCTTATAAATTATAAATAGTAGCTCACGACCATAATGGAAAGGAACAAACCATTGGAAGGTCGTAGTGCAATTAGGTATTAGTTTATCTTAACTATATAATTACACTAGTACACTTAGAGTGTATTGAGTAGGATCATTAGAGGTCGTTTCTTTTATACTGACTTTATAAAGAAACAAAGACCTCAGTTATTATGGAAGTGTGTGCTCTTAATCCTAATATAATAACAAGCACATATATTTGATATTTATTTCTTTAATTTATCAATGGGTGAGATTTAGTTTGATGAATCAATAAGCCCGATAAGTTGGGAAATGATATCACTTATAGTGTGTATTGTTGATTATAGAAGGAAACTGTGTCCTAGTGATCTAGGTTGAGAATGTCCTCAAGAGGAGCTCATAAGGATTGTCATGTTAAACCCTGCAAGTGGACTTAGTCCGACATGACGATGAAGTTGAGTGGTACTACTCTTGGAGCTAGATATTAATTAAGTGAGTTGTCAGTAACTTACTTAATTAGTGGACATTTGTTATCTTAAACACAGGGAGACTAACACACTCATAATAAGAAGGAGCCCAAAATGTAATTTGGGATTAGTGCGGTAGTTCAATAATAGTTCTTTAGTGGAATGAATTATTATTGATGAAATTAAGTTGTGTGTTCGGGGCGAACACGGGATGCTTATTTTCATCGGGAGACCAAAACCAATTCCTCCTCTCGGTCCCTATCGTAGCCTCTAGTATATAGAGATTTATACCCACCGCATACTCACCTTCTTACCCATCCAATGGGGCCAGCCAAGCTAGCTTGGAACCCAAGCTAGGGCCGGCCAAGACCAAGTGGATGAGCCATGTAGGTGGCCGGCCAAAGCATGGGTCCCAAGCTTAGGTGGCCGGCCACTAGAATATTAAAAAGGATTTTTATTAAAATTATTTCTTATGTGGATATCATGATTTTAAAAGAGAGTTTAAAAATTAAAAATTTCTTTTTATAGCTTTTTACAAAAGATTAAGAGAAGAGATTAATCTCTTTCCTTATTTGTAGTTTAAAAGGATGATTTTAATTTTTGGTAAAAACTTTTCTTATTTGTAAATCATCTACATGTTTAAAAGAAAGTTTAAAATTTGAAATCTTTCCTTATTTGTTGATTAAAGGAGGATTTTAAATTTTAAGAAAAACTTTCCTTTTTAACCATGTTCATGATTTAAAAGAAAGTTTAAAAATTAAATATTCTCTTTTATAAGTTTCTACAAGAGATTAAGAAAAGATTTGATATATTTTCTTATTTGTAGATTAAAAGAGATTTTAATTTTTAGAGATAACTTTCTTTTTATCCACATGTTTAAAAGAAAGATTTTAATTTATAAAATTTCCTTTTTATTAACCAATCATGAAGGGATTAAATTATTGGAGAAATTTTTATAAATTTCCGGAAACAAATTAGGAAGTTTTAATTCTTGTTTTAATTAAAACTTTCCTTGATTTGGGGCTTGAGGTGGCCGACCATTGTATTTGAAAAAGAAAATTATTTTTAATTAAATAATTTTTCCTTTTCAATGGGAAAAAAATTAAGGAAATTTTTATTAAATTTTCCTTATTTGCCAAGACCAAGGATTATAAAAGAGGGGATAGAGAAGACTTTATGGTTAATGATCTCTATTCTTTTCCTTCCTCTCCTCTTTGGTTTTGGTGGCCGGCCCTATTACTCTCCTCTCCTCTTGTTGGCCGAAACTTATCTCTTGGTGGAGCTTTTGTTTGTGGTCGGATCAAGGAAGGAGAAGAAGGAGAGAAAGCAAGCCTCGTTTCTAGTATCCCTTGGAGCATGGTGGTGGTGGCCGAACCTCTTCATCCTAGAAGAAGTTTTGATGGCCAAAACTTGCAAGGAAGAAGAAGGTACTTGGTGGTTCTCATCTCGGAAGATCGTTGCCCACACAACGTCCGAGGTTAGAAGAGGAATACGGTAGAAGATCAAGAGGTCTTTCTAAAAGGTATAACTAGTAATTTTTGTTTCCGCATCATACTAGTTATTTTTGGAAATAATACTAAATACAAGAGGCATACGATTCTAGAGTTTCGAATTTGTTTTCGATATAGTGTTCTTTTGTTTTTCTTTCCCTTGTGATTTGATTGTTCTTTTCGATTAACCTAAAGTTATTTTAGGAAATTAAATATTATCTTTCCATAAAAGGTTTTGTCTAATCGGTGGTGGTTGCTCCTATATCCAAGAAGGCCGTGTGCCTCGCCACGTCAGTACTGGGAACCAATTATGGAAATTAATATTTAATGGAATTAATAACTTAAGGTGATTTGAGTCGAACGTGTTAAGTTCCGCAGGAGACCCAAGTCAAAACCTAAAAAAACGAATAGATTAAGTTTTGGATCAAACGTGTTAAGTTCCGCAGGCGATCCAAAATTTAATTTAAAAGAACACATGGTAGCTAGGAAAAGGTTCAGACCTTTGTACAAAATTTTTGTACAGTGGAACTTCTAGGTTTTCCGAGTAGCAACCAACAAAAAGAGATAGAGGAAATGAAGGCAGATCCTTATGCTTCAGTTGTAGGAAGTCTAATGTATGCAATGTTATGCACGAGACCGGATATCTGTTTTGCCGTGTGCATGGTTAATAGATATCAAAGTAATCCAGGACAGGGACATTGGACTGCCGTAAAGCATATATTAAAGTACCTGAGAAGGACTAGAGATTATATGTTGGTTTACCAAGCAGATGATTTGCTCCCTATGGGTTACACGGATTCTGACTTCCAATCAGATAGGGACAATAGTAAGTCTACCTCAGGTTATGTGTTTACTTTAGGAGGTGGAGTCATAGCATGGAGGAGTGTTAAGCAGAAATGTGTTTCAGACTCAACCATGAAGCTGAGTATGTGGCAGCCTCTGAGGCAGCTAAAGAAGCTGTATGGCTCAGGAACTTTTTGATGGACTTAGATGTGATTCCTGGTTTGCCCAAAATCATCACAATTTATTGTGATAATAGCGGTGCAGTAGCAAACTCGAAGGAACCACGAGCCCATAAGGCGAGTAAACACATTGAGCGCAAGTACCATCTGATACGAGACATCGTAAAGCGAGGAGAAGTTGTTGTCACCAAGATTGCATCAGCAGATAACCTGGCAGATCCTTTCACTAAGGTCCTTCCGGCGAAAGCTTTTGATCGACATGTTGAGGGGATGTGAATCAGATGTATGGCAGTGTTTATGGCAGCATAATCTTTTAGTATAAGTGGGAGATTGTTAGAGTGTATATTAAAAGTCTAGCTTTTTGTATAAACATTTATTTTGAAATAAGAATCACATTGGTCAAATGTCTACATTTATGCTAAGTGTAGTTGTCCATTTAATTTATATTGTAGATAACATGGTGTGAGGTGACACATAGAAGATCATGTTATCAGTTCCTTATAAATTATAAATAGTAGCTCACAACCAAGATGGAATGAGACAAACCATTGGAGTTGTTATATTGTAATTTAGTATTAGTTTATCTTGACTATAAAATTACACTAGTACACTATGAGTATATTGAGTAGGATCATTTGAGCTAGTTTCTTTTTATACTGACTACATAAAAGGAAAAACCTCTATTATTATGGAAGTGCGTACTCTTAATCATGATATAATAATAAACACGTATACTTAATATTTATTTCTTTAATTTATCAAAGGGTAAGATTTAGTTCGTTAAATCAATAGACCCGATAAGTTGGGAAATGATATTATTTATATGGTGTGTTGTTGATTATAGAATGGAACTGTGTCATAGTAATCTAGGTTGATGATGTCCCCTTGAGGAGCTCATAAGGATTATCATGTAAACCCTACAGGTGGACTTAGTCCGATATGACAATAAGGTTGAGTGATACTACTCTTGGAGCTAGATATTAATTAAGTGAGTTGACAGTAACTCATTTAATTAGTGGGCATTCGATATTTTAAACATAGGGAGACTAACACACTAATGATATGAAGGAGCCCATATTGTAATATGGGATTGGTGCGGTAGTGCAATAATAACTTTTTAGTGGTATGAGTTATTATTGATGAACTTGAGTTGGGTGTTCGGGACGAACACGAGAAGCTCAAGCTCATCGGGAGACCAAAACCAATTTCTCCTCTGGGTCCCTGTTGTAGACTCTTATTTATAAAGCCTTATATCCACTTAAAGCCAAGCTTATTACCCATCTTGTTGTGGCCGGCCAAGCCAAGCTTGGAGCCCAAGCTAGGGCCGATCAAGCCAAAGATTGGAGCCAAGTTGTGGTCGGCCAAGCTTGGAGCCCAAGCTAGGTGGCCGATCACATAAAATTAAAAGGGTATTTTAAATTTTAAAATATTTCCTTTTGTAGAAGCCATGGTTTTAAAATAGAGTTTTTAAATTTTAAAATATTTCCTTTTATAGCTATCTACAAAGGATTAAGAAAGATGTTTGATATCTTTCCTTATTTGTAGTTAAAAGAAATATTTTAATTTTTGATAAAACTTTCATTTGTTGTAACCATCCACATGTTTTAAAAAAAGATTTTAATTTATAAAATTTTCCTTTTATAACCAACAAGGGATTTAAAAGAGAAATAAAATTTCTTACCAGAAACAAATAAGGAAGTTTTAATTTTATGTTTAAAACTTTCTTTGTTTGGAGCACAAATATAGAGCCGGCCATGACAAGCATTAAAGGAAGTTTTAATTTTTTTGTTTTAAAACTTTCCTTTTTAGTCATTGGCAAGGAATATAAGGAAGTTTTAATTATGTTTAAAACTTTCCTTTTTTTTTTTTGCCAAGACCAAGGATTATAAAAGAGATGGAGGAGTGCCTCTTGAGATAACACATCTTCTATTCCTCTCTTTTAATCCTTTGGTGGCCGACCCTTGTCCTTTTCTCTTCTCCTTTTGTTTTCTGTCTTGGAGGTTGGTGGCATCAAGCATTGCTTTCTCTTGGTGGCCGGTTGCTTTAAGGAGAAGAAGAAGAGAAGGAAGCTCTCTTGCCTAGCATCCCTTGGAGGTTAGTTGGTGGCCGAATCTAGGAAGCAAAGGAAGAAGTTTAGGTGGATTTCATCTTGGAAGATCGTCACCCACACGACGTCCAAGAGAAGGAGAGGAATACAGCAGAAGATCAAGAGGTATATAAGCTACAAAAGGTATAATAGTTATTAGTTTCCGCATTATAACTTGTTCATCTTTTGTATAGATCTTAAAAAATCAAACACAAGAGGTTATCGGTTTTAGGTTATCGTTTATGTTATCAATTTTATTGTTCAATTTCATGTTTCGATATTGTGCTTCTATTGAGGTCTCTATAGTTAAACCTACTTTACTGTAAAAGTTAAATATTCGATTTCTTTGAAAGACTTTGTCTAGGAAGTGGTGGATGATCCCATACCCAAGAAGGCCTAGTGCCTCGCCATGTTTAACCTGGAAGCCGATATTTGAAATAGATATTTGATTAACTTTTGTAATATGGTTTAACTTAGAAAGATCACATCGGTTAAACTTGGAGTAAAAATGTTAAGTATCATTTCCAATCCAAGTTTAACTTCTGAAGGACAATTTGGATTAATAATGTTAAGCATCGTTTACAATCCAAATTTAACTTCAGTAGAGCACATGGGTAGCTAAGATAGTTCTATGCTTGTATAAATTTTTGTACAAGGGAAGTAGGACGGTATTCCGAGTAGCAACCAACACTCCACATGTTGCACAGCTTGATGTCGAGGCTCTGGGTAACTTGGGGGAGGACCCACTTGAGGCCCCTTATGAGGGAGAGGAGGAGGCGGCGCTCGGCGTTCTAGAGCTGAGATCGAGAAGATGCAGTGACCTCCTTCTTCCAAGCGAATTGTGCTTCTTCTACATTTCCTGATCACGGAACAGAAAAAATCACCGTCGGCGAGCTCCTAAGAAAAGGCACTCACCAAAATTTCTGGGATAGCCGAAGGGGCATCCATGACTACCTGATTGAACTTCTTAATGTAGGCCCTAAGCGTCTCTTTAGGCCCCAACTTGAGAGAAAAGAGACTCAAGTCAGTTTTTTGGTACCATCGGCTTCTGGAGAAGTGATGAAGAAAAGTCTTGTGGAAATCCTTAAAACAACCAATGGATTCGTCGATAATCATCTAAACCACTTCTGTGCCAAGCTAGAGAGTGTAGTGAGAAACACTCAACATTTCACGCCATATGTATATATACTCGTGAAGGAGGACGACATTATCAAACTTGAGGGCGTGGCCCTCTGGATTAGTTGACCCTGCATATTCCCCGATCGTTAGGGAATGGTAGTGCTTTGGTATTTTGTCCTTCAGTATCTCTTGGGAAAAATGACATAATAACCCATTCAGGAGAGTCACTAATCATAGAGGCTTTTCCTTTGGGAAATCGACATACTCCGGCCTAATTCTTACATAAAACATTATTAAACATTCATAAGCCTTTCTAATATATATCCTTAATCATTTCAAACATATATCATAGATTGAGATGTAATAAACGTAACATAAAACACATATATAGTGACCGTGCATGGGGTGTTCGGACATTAAATTAAGACTACGTTTGATTGGGGTAATGTAATCAAGTTTATAATATAATTTTATAATATAATATAATGTAATCTTGATTATATTACTACGTTTAGTAATGTAATGTATGTAATTTTTTATGATTATATTTTTTATTTGATGTCTAATATTTTTTATAAAGAATGTAATTCGTATTATTATAAAATGATAAAAATATCCTATAACATTTATAAGAGGCCAGGGGCAGATCCACCGCCCCCCTTGCCGACGGTACAACTCGTAGTAGTATAGAGTTCCACTGGTGAAGATGGAGGATATCGCCCCTTGTTCCGTGTAAAAATTGGTTATGCTCAGCTCAGATCGTGATTGCTTCTCCATGCTTAAATTCCTGGATCCGTCACTGTCGGAGGCCACTGTCGCACCTCTTCCGGAGGCGGTGGCTGACGGTGTTCGAAGGTGGCCGGTGACCGTCGACAGTAGGCGATCGACGACAGCGATGGACCGATGACCAATTTAATCATCAGTGGCATCTGCATTAGTCTAATATTATATTACAGTTTTAAAATGTAGCCTAAGAACATGAATTACATCCTACCAAAAATGTAGCCTAACAAACTAACTAATTATTTAATTTTTTTTTGTGGCATCTGCATAATTAGTGGAGTTCTGCAATACTCTTTAATTATCCATTGCCTTAATCTAGAAATTAAAGGGACTGCATATATAATTTTCTTAATTACTTTTATCAGGTACGGTTGGTTAGCTTAAACAACATGCATGGTAACAAGTAATTAATTATCCCCTCGGATGAGTCTAGTGATTAGCACATGAGGTATTATCATCACGAGGTCAGAGATTCGAATCTCGACAAAAGTCAAGGTAAATGTCTCTCTTATGTGCTAGTCACTATTCCAAAGACTAGTATCCGTCTGTGATTTACCTCCTTTGTGTTGACCCTGAGAAGGATTGACGGAGACCTGAGAGCGTGCGTATTCGTCTTTTTACCATCATGGTAGCAAGTAATTAATTAAAACTTGCAGGTTAATTTATATAGTTTTTGTTTATTAAATTTATAATGTAATTAACGTACATATTTAGCTTGATTAAGCAAAATATTTTAGAAAGAATTTTTTTTTTTGAAAATTGACCAATTTAATACTGCCCATTGAAAAAATTCACACAGATCAGAGGATCGGAGGAGTTTTCATTTTACTAATATAAGAATCGAAAGGTACATGCAACAAGAAGAAGCATGTTAATTATTCGGATACACACCACACTGTCATCTCCTTCCAAACACAACACACATAATTAATTAATTAACAGTAGTGCCCGAGTGCTTTATGATTATTATCATTCTTATTATTTTATTTTCTTAGGAATATAGTAGTGCTTGTTATGTTATTTTATTTATTCGGAGATCTGTTTTTGTATGTTTTATGTTTTCAGGAGTCAAATTTGGAGAAGAATTAATGTCTCTGGCTAATTCTACAACCAAACGGAGGGAAAACAACTTTGACAATGAGTGTCACACGGCCTTGCAAAGGGGAATGACCCTGGCGGTGTGGTCATGAGAGGGCCGTGCAGCATCGGCAGCAAGGGAGAGTGTCTGGGCCGTGTGAAGTTACATGATCGTGCTACCTTCTCCAGCCAGCCAGTGCACGGCCGTGTATGGTTACGTTACACAGACGTGTAGCCTTTCCAGTGACAAAGATTGCCTTGGTCGTGTATGATTAAATAACAGTGTAGCTGTTCCAGAGCCGAAGAGTGGCGTGGTCGTGTGTGCCACACGACCGTGTAACCCTTCCAGAGACAAGAACTGACCAGGCCGTGTGGTTTCACACGCCCGTGCAAAGCAAGCAGGAATGGAACATGGCACGACCGTGTGAGGGTCACACGACCGTGTGACCTTGGCCGAGAGGAGAAACGCCCTGGCTGTGTGGATCTCACACGGCCGTGTCCTGGGTCGTGTGGTGCCTAAATGCCCTCCTCTATATATAGAGCTTCTTCCCATTTGAAAAGGGGAAGCTCTCCCTTTGGGGAGATCTGTTCTTGGGCGAATTTCCAGCCATCGGAAGGAGATTTCTATCCAAGATTCGACTCCAAGAGAGGAGGATTGGTTCCGAAGATCACTCATCGTATTGAGATAAGCATTCCCTTCTACTTTCTTGATTTGGATCGGGATGTCTTTAATCTTATTGTCTTCGATTCTTTCCTCAGTTTCTATGGGGTAGATTCTTTATTCTAGGAAGGAGGGAGTATTTGTGATGTAATTTGATGTAAGATTCATGGATTTGTCATCTTCTTGATTTGAGGATATTGTTATGTTTTGTATCAATCAATCTTGTATGGATTGTTATGTTTTGTGCCTAATTACCATTCTTGATTGGTTGTTTGTATTTCTTGTGGAATCTTGCCGAGAATTCACTAAATCGTATGACCGAGGGACGTCGTGACAGGGCTGCCCCGCTAACGGACCTTTTAGGGGATCACCTTTAGGGATAAAGCAAGAACATACAAAGAAGTAGGACAGATTGATATGCTTAATTCTATATCTTAGGGTGAATTGATTAGTGATGTGTTTCTATGTCGTATGACTGAGGGGCGTCGTGGCAGGCTGCCCTGCTAACGGACTTCATAGGAATCTTGACTCTTTGATTTCTTAGGGTTTAGATGTGAGTCCTTGACCAGTGTTTTCTGCAGAAGATAACCAGTGACTTCTTATGAATACATTTCAATTGAGGACAAGAATTGGTAGATTACTTTACATCGATGAATATCATAAAGAAACCAAGACTCGTAGAACCTTATCAAAACTGAATTTATGCATTTAACTCTTACATCTAATCTTTAGTTGTGAATGATCTTTTAATCAATTTTTTAGCTAATTCTCTTTTGAGACATCTTTAGTAATTATAATCAGTCCCTATGGATACGATATCTTTTATTATTACTGACGACGTAACCGAACACTTGCGGTTCGTAATAGTGTCTATGAGCGTTTTTCTTATAGTGAGCCTAGTAGTTTAGCCGAATGGACAATTGTATTTTGTCCTCTGGTGATATCATAATTATTCCTATCCCAATGTCCTATTGGGTGGATGATTCATCTACATATATCTTTCAAGTTTCTTCTGATTGAAGATTTTGTATTTCAGTTAAAAAATCAGCCAAGGCTTGAGCTTTGATGGATGCTTGAGGTTGATACTATATGTCATACTTGTTGGAGAATCGGTGGTCGGCTTGAAGGGGGGTTGGATAGACGGCCCCCCATATAATCGCTTCCTACACTATTGTTAGCTTGCGCAGTGGAATAATACAAAAACAAACAAGCTAAACACTAAAGGAATGAAAAACAAGCAAACCGCTAACACATTCGTTTAACGTGGTTCGGAGATTAGGGCTCCTACTCCACAATTGTCTGTAAGGTGGATGATCCCTATCCGTCGGTGGATTAGCCCCAACAAACTCCGACTATCTCAAGTCGCTCCTTGTGGGTGGAGAAACCTCACCATAACACTCACAAACACTTGAGAACTAGTAGACTACTAATTAGGGTTTACCACCACTAATTTCGTCGGCCATAACCAAGCTCCCAAGCATTGGTTATATAGGTGGCGAGTTGGGAAACCCCACCTACCAGTCGACTGCCAAAATCATTAGTCGACTACCCTCTTGTGAAGATTCGACCGTTATATCTCAACGGCTATTTACCAGTCGACTGGTAAAAGTACCAATCGACTGCTCCACACTGGCTGAGCAAACAAAAGTATTTTGTTCACTCTCAGTCGACTGCACCAGTCGACTGATGAAATCACCAGTTGACTGGTACCCGAGTACATTCACTCGGCACTCGGACCCACACCCTTACGACTCACTTCACGCTTCTTTGCAGCCTTGCCCCCTTGCTTTCAAGTCTACTTCCTTTGGCTCTCATCCCTCGGATGCATTCAAGCCCGCGGCTCATCCCCAATGTCATCCTTCGCGTATGCTTCGAAGTCTCTTCCCTCGGCCCTTGTCCTCGCTGCCTTGTCCACGGTCCCTCGGATGCTCAATTCTTCATCGGACCTGAAGCCATCAACCTGAGTCAAATGTGTATCCTGCAAATCTACACAACTCAAATACACATATCAAATACAAGGGTGAACCTAACTTAAACCCTTTGCCCAAACACCAAAATACATGGTCACACAGGTCCATTGGGATTGCTTCAACAATACTCACTAAGCTTCATGGTCCACTTGATCAACCCTCCTGAAGCCTCCGGGTTGACAAGCACTGGGTCTAGGGTGATATTAGTCAGTACAATAATTGGATGAGAAAGAGAAATAAGGGTGTAACCTCCGAGCGGCGTTGGCCTCCATCTTAATGATATCAACGTTGCACTTGCGTGCTACTAGTTGATTTCCTTTTGTCCATGGAAAATTTTATTTTTTGGTAGAAAGATGAGACAACTGCTCGGAATTCATTTAGGGTTGGTCGATCCAAAATGATATTATAGGTTGAGGGTGCGTCTACGACTATAAAAGTCATTTTGCGCATCCTCATTAAGGGTTCCTCCCCTAAGGATATAACTAACTTTATTTGGCCAAGCAGCTGAACTTTGTTGCCCGTGAAGCCACATAGTAGCATCACCATGGGCTAGAACTCGCTCGGCTATATCTGTAGCTGCTCGAATGCCTATTTGAAGATGATGTTAACCGAGCTGCCTGTGTCAATAAAAGTGTGATGGATATTATAATTGTCTATAACAACATTAATTATTATAGTGTCATCATGGGATACTTCAACCCCCTTTAAGTCCTTGGGCCCGAAGCTTATTTCATGTCCTTGGGCTTGCTCCTGACTGCATCCGACCGCATGGATCTCGAGTCAGTGGACATGTGACTTCCTCACTCGGTTGGAATTTCCATCGGTTGGGCATCCAACTATCATGCCAATATCTCCCTGAGCGGTGTTATTAATATTTTCTTCTTATCGCGTCGGGAGTTACTCCTGCTGAACTTAGGTGGGAGGCTGAGCCCGGTCTTCCTACCGCTAAGACATCCTTTGATGCAGATTGACTCCTTGATATTCTCTCCTGTGTTGACCGTTTGACTGGTGATACTGTTGATGGTTGGGAGACAGCAAACGTTGGTGGTATCCTTGTTTAGCAGCCTGGCAATTTTCCTTGATTGTAATGATAATAATCCTGGGTATCGTGGATCGTTGAGCGGTGATATGTACAAATTTTAGTTGGAGCCCATCTAAGGGGCTCGGGGCATTCCACCCGGTCGGCCTCCACATGTTGCACATCTTGAGGTCGTGGCTTTGGGTGACTTGGGGGAGGACCCGCTCGAGGCCCCTTATGAGGGAGAGGAGGAGGCAGCGCTCGACGCTTTGGAGTTGAGAGCGAGCAGGTGCAGTGACCTCCTTGTTCCAAGCAAACTGTGCTACTTCTACATTAATATACTCGGTTGCTTGGTCGAGTAGATGGTCAAGGTCTCTGGGGGGCTTCCTGATCACGGAACGAAAAAAATCACCGTCGGTGAGGTCCTGAGAAAATACGCTCACCAAAATTTCTGGGATAACCAAAGGGACATCCATGGCTACCTGATTGAACTTCTTAATGTAGACCCTAAGCGTCTCTTTAGGCCCCTGTTTGAGCAAAAAGAGGCTTAAGGCAGTTTTATGGTACCATCAACTTCTGGAGAAGTGATGAAGAAAAGTCTTGTAGAAATCCTTAAAACAACCAATGGATTTAGTCGACAATCGTCTAACCACCTCTATGCCAAGCTAAAAAGTGTAGTAAGAAACACTCGACATTTTATGCCATATGTATATTGGTGAAGGAGGACGGCATTATCAAACTTGAGGACGTGATCTTCTAGGTTAGTTGACCCTGCATATTTCCCGATCGTTAGATAATGATAATGCTTTGGTAGTTTGTCCCCTTGTCTCTCTTGGGAAAATGACATACTAACTCATTCAGGAGAGCCACTAACCATACAGGTTTTTTCTTTGAAAAAACGGCATACTCTGGCCTAATTCTTATATGAAACATTATTAAACATTCATAAGCCTTTCTAATATCCTTAATCATTTATATTTCAAACATATATCATAGATTGAGATGTAATAAACGTTACATATATAAAACACATAGTCGTGGACACTAACTATAAAATGAAACAGTCTTTAATTATCCATTGCCTTAATCTAGAAATTAAAGAGAGTGTATATATAATTTTCTTAATTACTTTTATCAGGTACCGTTCGTTAGCCTAAACAACATGCATGGTAGCAAGTAATTAATTAAAACTTGCAGGTTAATTTATATAGTTTTTGTTTATTAAATTTATAATGTAATTAAACTTACATATTTAGCTTGATTAAGCAAAATATTTTAGAAAGAATTTTTTTTTTTTTTTTGAAAATTGACCAATTTAATACTGCCCATTGAAAAAATTCACACAGATCAGAGGATCGGAGGTGTTTTCATTTTACTAATATAAGAATCGAAAGGTACATGCAACAAGAAGAAGCATGTTAATTATTCGGATACACACCACACTATCATCTCCTTCCAAACACAACACACATAATTAATTAATTAACAGTACTGCTCAAGTGCTTTATGATTATTATCATTCTTATTATTTTATTTTCTTAGGAATATAGTAGTGCTTGTAATCAGCCAGCCAGCCACAAGGTGGTAACTTCATTATTCAGCAGAAGCTTCATCATCGGCTCCTTCAACATCATCCACATACTTGGAATCAAGCGACTGCGAGACGACGCTAACATCACTGGCCATCGCCATAAAATCAGATCCCAAACCTTCCAGGGACAAGATTCCCACAAATTCCGGTGAGCTGCCTGCGCCAATTGACGCACTGGCGAAGCCTCCGAGCGCGGTGGTAGAGTAATTATTCGTTTGACTATCCATCTTACTATCAATGGCGTTCCAGTTCGCCGAACCAAAACCACCGGCCGTATGGATTTCAGCGTACACCTGCATTAACGATCATTAAGAATGAATATTAATCTTAATTAGTTGAAAATTTATCGCTTATATATATATATATACTCACGCGATTCTGATAATTCATGCGGGATGTGTTCCAAGCCAGCATCCAATCACGGCCGGCTCCGTCGTTGTTCACCCCTCTGTACACAATAGCTTCTTTGGAAGGACCCATGAGCCTACCGCGGACGTGAAGAAATCCAGCCCATTGCCCATTTTGAATGACTTGAGGGTAAGGGGATCGCCAGACAGCACCTTCCCAAGTGTGATTGAGAACGAATGATAGGTTACCTCCGGTGGCATTGTAAATCATGCCAAGCGTCGAGGTTCCCGTACCGTAAGCCTCCTTCAGGTTGTGCACAAAGCGACTCACGTTCGTCGCTTTCTCCTCTGCGTTCATATACTGCAAAGCCACTTCTGCTCTGTGTCGGGCGGTGATTTCAGTGATATTCGGAAAAATTAGTCTCACCGTGTCGTCCGTCACTGGATTCCCAAACACGTTGGTCGCCATGCTTAATTCTATATCTCAACAATAAGATAGAGAAAATGTTTTTTTTTCTGTTATAGTTTGTATGCAACATCGATCGATCGTGTATTTATAGAGGAATCAGATCATAACTTAGCTAAACTCCTTGGATGCTCAATTAATTAGGATATATTTGATAATGGGTAATATAATCAAATATAATATAATTAAACGCGGCAACTTCAAAAACAATTGAAATGGAAGGACCATTTACTGATAAATAATTAACATGGGAAAAACGTGAGATCACTTACTGATAAAGAATTGAAAAAGGAAACAACTTCTACCAATAATGTAGACCAAAGACCGCCGACAATTAACAAGATAAGACTTATAAAATCCCATATTGATATATATATAAAAAAAAAGTATATTGAATCCAAAACTTAGCCATAGAAGTAAAAGCTGGCTAATTTTCTTAAATATTATTCTTTCTTGGATATAAAATAAAGTACAATGTTTTCATCATTAATTATAGAGGAACCGTAGGCTACTAGCTAGCTGATAGCGAAACAAACTTAATTAATCTTATGCTCCAATAATTATGATACGTGACAAATTAAGAAACTGCCAAGGATCGAACCACCGGCTGATAAATAAATGAAATGGAGGACAAATAATTGAACGGGAAAATAATAATGGAAAGAAACAAAATAAACGTGCAATGTCGTGAATAAAAAATAATAATAACAAGGCGGGGTAACGTTAAGTCTTAGATGATCAATTTGGTTCCACGGAGGTTTTTCACTGACTAACAGAATAAATCGGGAAGCACATACGGCTGGCCGTCCAGAAACCCAATGATACCAGATGTTACGAACGGATCCAGATATGACGTGGCAGTCAAAATTTAGGTGAGATGACGGTTAAGTTAAGGGGAGGTGGCAGTCAAAGGGTCACTCTCAATAGGACTTGCCTCCTCGCCCAAAATTATGACTCCCGATCGGAGGACGACTGGCCCTAGAGCCAGTTGGGCATGGGGACCCAGTGTCTTACTTCGCTGCCAACACTCAATGTATATTCGACAGTCCACCCTCCGCTCAGATTCAATCCGCTCGAGTTGAAGAAAGGACCGACCTGTCATAAGACCGGTCGGGCCAAGGATATATTCGTCTAAACCTTAGGAAATCGGTTTTCCACTTTCATAGTACAGCTCCATATACAATCGGTCTGACGTGTGGGTTTTCATTGTCCATTCGTTCTCCTGCCCTCATATATATGGCGGCTAGGTATAAAGCTGACCAAGGTTACAGGGCTCAGCCTCCTTACCTCTGCAAGGTACACATATACAAGGAAGCTCTCAGAAGAGGTCCGATCAAATTCCTAGAGCTCAAGATATCACTTCAAGGACAAGCTTCTGAATACAAGGATGACAAGTTGAAGGCATCGATCAAACCTCTCGGGGCTCAGTTCCCCATTCTTCATAAGCGAGCATCCCCGCTCAAGGTCTGTCGATCATAAAACCGCTCGGACCTAGGGGGCTCGGTTCCCTATTTATATAATCATATCTATATCATTCGACATATACCCGAGCAACCTTAAGGTCGAACACCTTACTATACTCAATATTCTGCTTATGCAAGATGTGATCTATCGGCTAAGTGCCCAGTCAGGATATACTCAGGAGACAACACTGTGAGAGAATCACAACAACTTGTCAGAGAATAGCAACAGTTTGTCAGAGAATATTCTTAGGCTCTTGTGAAGGCATTCAATGTTATCTCCCTCGAAAGTAACTCTATAATTTTCCTTAACTGACACATTCTGATTGCATATTCCTTTAACCGTCTCATTAATGACATTAGTTATGAAAAAGGATGCACACGAGTAACGAAAGAGCATAGTGGAGAGCTGTTATGTAAATATGATGTAGGAGGGGATTCAAATTTGATTTTTTTTAAAAGTAGTTATCCGTTAATTAAGTTTAGTTATTTTTTAATTATATTTAATTTTATCCTAAATCTTAACGAACCAAGTCTTGTTAGTTAATTTATTCTAAATTTTAGAGAATAAGTCATGTTAGTTAATTTATCTTAAATCTTAGGGAATAAGTCTAGTTGGTTATTTTTTCCTTTTAGATTTTGTTGAGGATTTTGAGAGCTATATAAACCTATGCTTAGATGATGTTTAGGATAAGTTATTTTGATATTGAATCAATTAATTTCCGTTAAGTCAGGTTATGACTATATCTCTTTTTCTTTGCACTCTTGATTTCATAATAGGTTTAAGCCTAATTTTAGTTATTCTTTTTTTTTTTGGCGTGTTACTTCTCTCTTGTTTTCTTGTTAATCCCTTTGTAACTTCACGCTCTAGAATAATATACATATTCTGTTCAGGGTTAGTTGGTATTAGATCTCATTAAGACCCAACCGACCAGCATACCGTCTTAGCCCTAAGGATGTTGAAGAACTACAATGACAAGTTATGGAGCTATTGAGATGAGGCTATATTCTGTTGGTGCAAGGAGCACCAGACGATTGAACCTGTGTTTTGATAATGTCAAAAGGTCCAAAGTTAAATTGTTTTGTTATCTAACAAGGTTAATTGAGCTTGCAGAAAAAATCCTAAGTGTTTTTAGGAAAAATTTTTAATGGATCCTTGGCAAGTGGAAAACCCTTGGGGGTGTAACTCTAGGTCCTAGGGGCGGTAAGCCTATGTGATGAAAAGTCCCAGCTGTGATTAGGCAGGTGGAAAATCCTAGGGGGTGGTAACCCTAGGCGGAAAGTCTTGGCGGGTCGAGCACTTTAGGCAACACCTTAGAGTCAGGGACTCTAGGTGAAAGTCCTGGTGGTCGTGGACCAGGTGGAAGACTGAACGGGTCGTGGAGCAGGAGTTCAACAGAAAGTCCTGAAGCATAAGACGCTGAGCAAAAGTTCAGTCGGTCTGGAGGACCGGTCTAGCAACAGGTAACTTCTCCTGAGACGAGTAGGTGAGGACGCGTTCCCCTAGAGGGAACAGTAGGTCTCGGTTCGACCTACACTTTCCGGAGGAAATCCGAAGTCAGAACCAGACAGTCCGAAGGCTGTCAAAATTATTTATTTACATATTATCTGCTATGTGCTAACTTTGTTTTATAGGAGACTAACACTTTGTGCAGGGTTAGATTCGATAGGGATTGGTCGACCCAACGTTCGGTTCAGTCGACTTAATCTCCAAGTAGCAAGATCAGAGTTCCAACGAATGGATCGGGTTCGACCAGGGGATTGGTCGACTCAATCTCGAGATCGGTCGACCGAACCGAGGATAAGCGGTGATGTGGTCGATCCCAGTTGATCAGACCAGATGAGCTAGGGATCGGTCGACTGAACGACGGAATTGGTCGACCGAATGAAGAAACTCTATCAGAGCAGCAGAATCGGGAGGCAGATTGATTCAGGCGGGATCGATCGACCGATCAGGAGGATCGGTTGACCGATCGACGGCGGGTCAAACCTGATCCCGAGATCAAGGGATCTAGATCAAGTCAAGCTTGGCTATAAAAAGGAGCCTCGATCATCACTTCAAAACACCAATTCTTGAAGAATAACTTGAGCTCTTGCGCGCACTCCAGAAATGCCTAAACGCTGCTCTGACAACGATCAAGCTAGAAGTTCTATTTCTCCAAGTCGTCAATAACAAGTTTAATTTTGAGCAATATTTGTAACCTTCATATTTGTACTTGTACTCAATTTCTTAATCTATAGTGGTTGTCCAACAAAAGTGATCAACGATCGCATACCTTGGAGTAGGAGTCGCCACAGGCTCTGAACCAAGTAAAAGAAAGCGTGTTAGCGTTGCTTGTCTTTTCATTCTTTATTCCACTGCATATTCTGTGTGTTTTTCGAAACGAGTAAAAAATCAACGCGTGCTATTCACCCCCCCTCTAGCACATCTTCGATCCTACAATTGGTATCAGAGTCAGGCCGCTTTGAATTGGTGAAACCACCAATCGAGCAAAGGGGGTCTTTTTTTATATATCATTTTTTATATATCGTCTTCGATCCTACGCTTTTCATTTTTTTCCTCCAAAACTGTTTTTGAAAAAATTATTTTCGGCTCTTCACCATTTATTAGTATTGACAAAATATCACATTTAACCAAATTTGAAATACTATTTTTTATTTTATTAATATTTTATTTTTTAAAAATTGATGAAATAATATTTTTATTTTTTCTCCCGCACTATTAATCCAAGACCAAGTCTTAGAACATTGGTTTTTTTTTGTGTGCGAGATTCCTGTTTGAATGGCCCACCAAGAAGGCTACAACACAGCTCATCCGCCTCTTTTCTCTGGTGAAGACTTCGGCTACTGGAAGGACAGAATGAAGTACTATCAGAAGACAAAGGTAAAGATGTGAATCATCATTCAAACAGGATTCTCCCTACCAGTTGACAACACCGGAGCACTTGTCCCCTGCGACAAATGGGATGCACCAACTCGCAAGAAAATTGAAGTCTATGCAAAAGCAACACCAACTCTTTAATGCAGCCTAACCAAAGAAGAGCTGAACCAGGTTGGTCCCTTCAACAGTGCAAAGGAGTTGTGGGAAAAATTGATCGAGCTGCACGAGGGCACTTTCAACATGAAGGTAAGTAAATGAGACTTAATATTAAATAGATTATATAATATAAAAATGTAAGATGAAGAATCAGTAAGTCAACTACATGCCCGGATTCAAGATCTACTGAACGACCTCCACGCGATTGAACAAAAATTAGAGAATCGCGATGCCATCAGGTACGCGCTGAATATTTTTTCAAGGAATACCTTGTGGGCATCAATGATAGATGCTTATAAAGTATCCAAGGATCTTTCAATTATTAGATTAGATGAATTATTTTCTAATTTTGAGTTACACGAACAGATTAATGTACGCTCAGCCGAGAAAAGTATTGCTTTGATTCCAGGAACAAGCAGAACACGGGAACCAAAAATCAAGCGCCGAACCGAACCCAAGTCCGAAGATGAATCAGACTCAGAAGACGATGAAATTACTACCGAGCTCATAAAATTAGTACAAAAAATGTGCAAAAAAAAGAGGGTGACTCAATCGAACACGAAGGCCAAATCTAGAGTTACCTGCTACGGCTGCAATCAGAAGGGACACTACAAACCGGAGTGTCCAAACCAGAAGCAACGAAGAAGGAAGGCCTTGAAAGTAATGCGGTTCGAGTCCTCTGAAGATTCCGACGAAGAACACGAGAAAGCAAGCTTTCTTGCTCTACCAGTATAAGCATACATTGCCGAAACAGAATCCAAATCAGAAATCGGAGCCAAATCGGAAACACAGTCCGAAAGAAGCCACAGATCCGTATCCATTTCTGAAGGGCCAAACAATATTGTAAGTTCTCTAATTTATGGTACTAAAATTGATGAATTACAAAATTTAGTTTCATATTAGTTAAGAAAGTTGGCAAAATCCAACCTCAGAGTCAAGTCACTCTAAAAGGAGGTAACAATTCTTAAGGAGGAGACTAACCTAAGTCCTTTGACTGAGCCAGTTCAAAATGGAAGTTCAACCCATGTCTAACAACTTGAGGAAGAAAATTTCAACTTGAAAACTCAAGTTAAAGGACTTAAGGACACGTTGGAATGGTTCACTTTGGGTTCTAAGAACCTTAACCTAATTCTTGGAAAACAAAGGGTCGTATACAATCTAACTGGACTTGGATATAAGACTAAACATAAATTCAGATCTTATTTGTCTCTGGTAAAACGCTCAAATAGAACTTAGTCCAAGCATGGGTCCTCAAGTATAACCTAACTAATCAAGTTGGACTTGATCAATATTGGATCCCCAAGGATCAAATTCATTACCTTGATAGACCTTATCGAGGCTATGATTCAGGGGGGCTAATAAAAAGACCATTTTTATCATAAAATATAATTATCTGATATTTGATTTACTACTTTTTATTCATGCTTAGACTAGGGTAGATAAGGACTTAGGCTTGATCTACACTTGACTAATTAGACCTAGAATTTTCAGGAAGAAAATTAAAAATTTAATTTCTTTAAAAGGCTTTGTCTAGAAGTGGTTGATGATCCAATACCCAAGAAGGTCTAGTGCCTCGCCAGAGCTAAAAGTCAATTATTGAAATAAATATTTAATTGGCTAACTGTTAAACCTTAGTCTAATTCAAATGTTGATCAATCCTTAAATTTGAATTTAAATTGAAGATTAAATTAACCATCTAACAAAACTATTAAGGTTCCCTGATTAAAAATCTAGCAAAAGGTGAGATGGACCTAGTTTTTTTAAAAAAAAGTAGTTAACCAAACCAAAATTAATTAAACTTAATTTAATTAAGTTAACTCAATTAAATTTTAAGTAATTTTAAAATCTTAATTATTTAATTAATTTTAAACTAAAATCATAATTCAAAATCATAATTAATTTCAAAATCTTAATTAATTTAATTTCAAAATCATAATTCAAAATCTTAATTGATTTCAAAATCATAATTCAAAATCTTAATTAATTTCAAAATCTTAATTATTTTTAGAATCTAATTAATTTTCAAATTATAATTAACCTTCAAAATTTTAATTATTTCCAAATGCTAATTAATCTTTAAATTTTAATTTCAAACTTATATTTTAAAATTTGAAATTTGAACTTATTCAAAATTCAAACTTATATTCCAAAATTTGAAATTCAAACTCATTCAAATTTATATTTTAAAATCTCAAATTTAGAATTTTTGAAATCCAAATTTTTGAAATATACTTCAATATTTTTAAAAGTTAAAGATAAAATCAATTTAACTTAACTTCGTCTCACACACACTCATAAGCTGAACATGCTTGATAACATAGAATGAGTGAGATGGAAAATTAGGATAATAGATAATAACTTTTATGTTTATCTCTCATGCTTGGACTCTAGGACCCTCAAACATTTTTGGCATTAATTAAGGGGGAGTGAAAGGAAGGTTAAGTCATTAATTTTTATTTTTGTTTTTCAAAATTTCAAAGTTTTTTTTTGAAAAAGGAAGTTAAGTTTTTATCTATTTTTGAAAATAAACCTTATTTGAAAAAACAAGTTCAAATACTTTTAAAAAAGTTTTAAGTTTGTGAAAAAAATACTTAACTATGCTTTTTATCTAAAAACCTTTTTAAAGGCTAAGTGTTATCATTTTTTTTAAGCTAAGTATTTTTCAAGATAAGTACTTAACTATGCTTTTATGAAAATATCATTTAAGCTAAGTACTTAACTACGCTTTTTATCAAAATCTTTTTTAGAAGCTAAGTACTTAACTAAGTTTTAATAAAGCTAAGTATTTGATAAAGTTTATTTTTAAAGGAATCATCTTCTTAGCTAAGTATTTTTACATGGAATTCCTTTTAAAGCTAAGTTTTTATCAATTTTTTTTTTCATACCTAAGTGTTTATCAAAATCCTTTTAAAAGCTAAGTTTTGCTAAGTTTTTTTAAAAGCTAAGTCACTTTCAAAGCTTAAATCTAGCTAAGTTTTTTGGTAAACCCTAAGTCACTTTCAAAGCTTAAAAATTAGCTAAGTTAGTCCTTCTTCTTGATTAAAGTCTACTTTCAAAACTTTGAACTTTGCCAATATTTTTTTTCAAGTAAGTGCTACCCTTCAGGGGGAGCTTAAAGTTAAATAAAGTAATATTTTTACTATTTTTACTTGACAAACAACCTTCTCTCTACTTATTTTCTTTTTGATTTCTGTCAAAGGGGGAGACAAAAGTCAAAGTTAAGAATTAAAACATAATTTTTATGAAAGGAGGAGCATAAGGGAGTTTTTTTTATAACTTATTGCATTTATGCTCATGCTAAAATTCTTTTAATTGTTGTTGTATTTTACTTAACTTTGAACCAGGTTACCATAATCAAAAAGGGGGAGATTGTTGATGCAGGGAGTACCAGACGATCGAACCTGTGTTTTGATTATGTCAAAGGGTCCAAAGCTAAGTTGTCTTGTTATCTAACAAGGTTGATTGAGCTTGTAGGAAAAGTCCTAAGTGTTCTTAGGCAAAAGTCCTAGTGGATCCTAGGTAAGTGGAAAACCCCTAGGGGTGGTAACCCTAGGTCTTAGGGGGCGATAAACCTAGGTGATGAAAAGTACTAGCTGCAGTTAGGTAGGTGGAAAACCCTAGGGGGTAGTAACCCTAGGAGGAAAGTCTTGGTGAATCGAGCACTTTGGGTAAAACCCTAGAGTCGGGAACTCTAGGTGAAAGTCTTAGTGGACGCGGACTAGGTGGAAGACTGAACGAATCGTGGAGCGGGCGTTTAGCAGAAAGTCCTGAAGCATCGGGCGCTGAGCAAAAGTCTAGTGGATCTGGAGGACCGGTCTGGTAACAGGTAACTTCTCTTGAGAGGAGTAGGTGAAGACACGTTCCCCGTAGAGGGAATAGTAGGTGTCGGTTCGACCTAAGGTTTCAAGAGGAAATCCGAAGTCAGAATTGGACAGTCCGAAAGCTGTCAAAGTTATTTATTTACATATTATCTGCTATGTGCTAACTCTATTTTGCAGGAGACTAACACATTATGCAAGGTTAGATTCGACCGGGATCAGTCGACCAAACGTTCGGTTCAGTCGACCGAACCTCCAAGCAGCAAGATCAGAGTTCCAATGAATGGACCAGGTTCGACCAGGGGATCGGTCGATCGAATCTCGAGATTGCTCGACTGAACTGAGGATAAGCGGTGACGTGGTCGAGCCGAGTTGATCGGACCAGATGAGCTGGGGATCGGTCAACTGAACGACGAGATCGGTCGATTGAATGAAGAAACTCTATCCAAGCAGAAGAACCGGGAGGCAGAACAATTTAGGCAGGATCGGTCGATCAATCGACGGTGGGTCAAACCTGATCCCGAGATTAGGGGATCTGGATTAGGTCAAGCTCGACTATAAAAAGGAGCCTCGACTAGCACTTCAAAACAACAATTCATGAAGAACAACTTGAGCTCTTGCGAGCACTCTGAAAATGTCTAAATGCTGCTCCGATGATGATCAAGCTAGAAGTTCTATTTCTCCAAGTCGTCAGTAGCAAGTTTAATTTTGAGAAATACTTGTAAGCTTCATATTTGTACTTGTACTCAATTTTTGAATCTACAGTGATTTCCCAACGAAAGCGATCAACGATCGCGGGCCTTGGAGTAGGAGTTGCCACAGACTCCGAACCAAGTAAAAGAAAGCGTGTTAGCGTTGCTTGTCTTTTCATTCTTTATTCCACTGTGTATTCTGTATGTTTTTATAAACGAGTAAATAAAGCAACGCATGCTATTCAACCCCCTTCTAGCACGCCTTTGATCCTACATATTCATGAGAGTATGAGCTCTTGTGCAGTCCCTGCCCTACTCGTGTCAAAGAAAGACGGTTCGTGGGACATGCATATTGATAGCAGAGCCATCAATAAAATCACGGTGAAGTATAAATTTCTGATTCCTCACTTAGATGACATGTTGGATCAACTTTTTGGTTCAAAGATCTTCAAGATCTATCTTAGGAGTGGATACCACCATATTCAAATCAAGCCTGTAGATGAATGGAAGACTGCCTTCAAGACACAACATGGTTGTACAAGTGGATGGTCATTTCTTTTGAATTGTCCAATGCACCCAGTACATTCATGAGATTCATGCATCAGATCTTGAAACCTTTCATGGGAAGATTTATGGTTGTATACTTTGACGACATCCTCATTTATAATCTGACACGGCCTTTGCACCTTGATCACCTCCGCACTATTTTTAAGAAGCTAAAGGATGAACACTTACTCATCAACAATAGGAAGTGTTCTTTCTTCATGACCTCAATTTTGTTTCTTGGATTTATAGTGTCTACCGATGGTGTTTGTGTAGATCCATCAAAGATAGACACAATCTTAGAGTGACCATAGCTAAAAACTATTAACGACGTCCAAAGTTTTCATGGATTGGCCTCTTTCTACTGCCAATTTGTCAGGAATTTTAGAGCCTTAATTGCTCCTATCACCGAGTGTCTCAAGGGGCGCGAGTTCAAGTTGACTGAAGCGGCTACGATTAGTTTTCAATTGGAGAAGCAAGAGATGACCGAAGCACCCATTCTAGTACTTTCAGATTTCAACAAATTATTCGAAGTAAACTGTGACACATCTAGTATTGGCATTGGTGGTGTTCTAAGTCACTTGGGACACCCTATTGCCTTTTTTAGCAAGAAACTATCTGGTGCCAAGAAAAATTACTCTACTTATGACCTGGAATTCTACGCTATTATGCAATCCTTGAAACATTAACATCATTATCTTGTACAGAAGGAATTGATCTTGTTCACTAATCATGATGCTTTGAAGTACATCAACGACCAACACAAGTTGAGTAGTCAACACACCAAGTGGGTAAAATACTTGTAGGAGTTCACCTTCATGCTAAAACATCAAGCCGGGAGTCTCAATCGTGTTGTAGATGCTCTAAGCCGTCGTTCCTCCCTACTTACTACCATGAGCATTAGGTTTAATGGCTTTGGATGTTTCTCAGAGATGTATGTTGCTAATCCCTCCTTAAACAAGATATATCACGGGCTAACTAATGGGCTTCGCAATGATTTTATTCTGTACAATGGTTATCTATTTCGTGGACTACAATTATATATTCTGGAATGTTCCTTAAGGTATCACATTATCAATGAATTGTATAACGAAGGACACTTCAGTCGAGATAAGACATTAGCCCTCATCTCTGCCGACTTCTATTGGACCAAGCTAACTACTGACGTAGCTCATTTCATGGACTGTTGCTTTGTCTGTTATCAATCTAAGGGAACCCTAACTAATGTTGGTTTGTATTCTCTCTTACTAATTCCCAAAGCTCCTTGGTGCAAGGTTAGCATGGATTTCATATTGTGATTACCCCACACAAAACAGACCGTAGATTCTATTCTAGTGGTGGTGGACCAATTCTACAAGATGGCTCACTTTGTGGCGTGCAGAAAAACTATGGATGCTATTTGGATTACCACCCTCTTCTTCAAAGAGATTGTGCTTTTATATGGTATTCCTCAAACTATTACTTCAGATCGTGATACTAAATTTGTCAGTCAATTTTGGAAGACTTTATGGAAAGCTAGGGATAAATCTAAACTTCAGCAACGTCTATCACCCTCAAATAGATGGTCAGACCAAAGCTTAGAAAATCATCTGAGATGTCTCACAAGAACCAAACCGAAGTAATGAGATCTGGTTTTACCTCAAGCAAAATTTGCATACAATAGATCAAAGAAGAGGATCACTGTTTGAGTCCTTTCAAAGTTGTTTATGGATGAAACTCATCTGGGGTACTAGATTTAGTCCATATTTCGTGTCCAGGACAAGCTAACCTAGGGTTGAGGAGATGGACGAGCATCTTCGGGTTATTCATGAGCAGGTTAAGCAGACTATTCAGGAAAGCAACATCGAGTACAAGATCAGGGCAGATCGATATAGACATTAGGTTCTTTTTGATGTTGGTGATATGGTTTGGGTTGCATTAACTCGTGATAGTTTCCCTATTGATGAATACAATAAGGTCAAAGATCGGAAGATTGGAACTTGTGAGATACTAGAAAAGATTAATGACAATATCTACAGGTTGTGACTTCTTAGTCATTTAAAAACTTCTGATGTTTTTAATGTAAAACACCTAAGTCATTATGCTTTGGAGCCGAATACACCCACCTTAAACTCGAGGACGAGTTCTCTTCAACTCCAAGAGACTGATGCAAGAGGGGATCCAAATTAGATTTTTTTAAAATAGTTATCCATTAATTAAGTTTAGTTTGTTTTTAAAATTATATTTAATTTTATCCTAAATCTTAGAGAAACAAGTCTTGTTAATTAATTTATCCTAAATTTTAGAAAATAAGTCTTGTTAGTTAATTTATCCTAAATCTTAGGGAATAAGTCTAGTTGATTATTTTTTCTGTTTAAATATTTTTGAGTGTTTTGAGAGCTATATAAACCTATGCTTAGATGATATTTAGGATAAGTTATTTAGATATTGAATTAATGGGTTTAATTCACTTAAGCCACGTTATAGCTATATTTCTTTTTCTTTGCGCTCTTGATTTCATAATAGGTTTAAGCATAATTTCAACTATTCCTTTTTTTGTGTTACTTCTCTCTTATAATCCCTCTTATTTTCTTGTTAATCCTTCTGTAACTTCACACCCTAGAATAATATATATATTCTGCTCGATGTCAAAATCTGCCTGGGATATTCCTGACTGGCTGTTATGAAGGAGAGCATAGTGGAGAGTTGCTTCACATATTCAACTACTTATATGCCTGTCTGAAATTATGCTCGATCGGCTTTATGCCTGACCAACATTATTCCTGACCAACTCTTGGGATATTTGATTTTGATGGGGAACTATCCTAAAAATTCTAGTCAGTGCTTATATCCAGTCGGATATGCAATGAGAGCTGCACGGGCTACCCCACGTAAAATTAGGAGATAAGAATGTTAAATTATGTAAATCCACCTGGGATATTCCTGACCGGCTATTATGAAGGAGAGCATAGTGAAGAGCTACTTTGCATACTCGATCAACAATATGCTGGCCTGAAATTATGCCTGACCGACTTTATTCCTAACAGGCTCATGAGGTAGAATTGGTATATAAGAAGAACCATAAGTTTGGTCAATTGTTGGGTCAACCAACCATATGTAGAAATACATGTAGGATCGTAAAGCGCTAGAGGGGGAGTGAATAGCGCTCGTGGCTAATTCGTTCGTTTCGAGTAAAAATGCAGCGGAAAATGAAAACAACTAAACAATCGCAAACACCAAGAGTTACTTGGTTTGGAGCCTGTGGCGACTCCTACTCCAAGGCCTGCACGTGAGAGTGCGTTCGATGGGAAATCCACTATCAGTTCCAAATAAGTACAAGAATGAACTTACAATATTAAAACGACTGTAAAATAAAGAATACCGACAACTACAGATCTGAAGATTCTTGTTCTAGGCCGTTGGAGCAGTGTTAGGGCGTCAAGGAGGCATTTTCTGATCAGCGCACAAGAGCAGAAGTCGTTCTGAATGTTGTTTTTAAGCTCCTAGTTGAAGCTGCTTTTATAGGCTGTTTCAGGTGCCCGGACTACGTGGCTTGGCCACTCCATGTGCTCCACATCAGCTTGGCAATAACTTTTGAGTTCTGAGCGCCTGGACCGACTCCGAGAGCCCGGACCATCTCCCGGCGCCCGGACCAGCTTTCCAACCCTTTATTTTCTGTAAAATAAAGTTAGTTCAGGCATAAAACTATATATATAATATGAGATTTGACATCCTTTGACTGTCCGGTTCTGACTTTAAGTTTCGTCGAAACTCTAGGTCGAACTGACGCTTACTGTTTCCTCTTTGGGGAATGCATCATCACCTACTCCTCTCAGGAGAAGTTACGTGTTGCCAGATCGGTCCTCCAGACTGACTGGACTTTTGCTCAGCGCCCAAGGCTTCCGGTCTTCATGCTGGACGTCCGCTCCATGACCCGTCCAAACTTCCACCGAGTCCGCAACCACCAGGATTTCAACCTAGAGTCCCTGACTCTAGGATTTTGCACGAAGCGCTCGACCCGCCATAACTTTTCGCCTAGGATTACCACCCCCTAGGACCTAGGGTTACCACCCCCTAGGGGTTTCCACCTGCCTAACCACAGCTAGGACTTTTCATCACCTAGGGTTACCACCCCCTAGGGTTTCCACCTGCCTAGAATCCACTAGGACTTATGCTTAAGAATACTTAGGATTTTTCCTACAAACTCAATTAATCTTGTTAGATCACAAGACAACTTAACTTTGGACCCTTTGCCATAATCAAAACCTAGGTTCGATCGTCTGGTGCTCCCTGCACCAACAAGACATACTAAGCGAAGAGTTGGGTCCTCTAAATCCAGCCTATCGTCTAGACGACCATCCTTATGGTAGACCAGCTATCCCTTAAACTCGATCGGATAATGGCTGGTCAAATATATACTAGGTGTCATAATGCAGGAGGAGAGCATTAGGTCCCCCTTTGGTTCGACCGGCCGCTGGGCCGACCATCCTTATTCTGAGGGCTTTAGCGTTGGGCGAGGAGCCATGCCTTGTTGAGAGTGACCCTTTAACTGCTACCTCCCCTTGACTTGGAATTCCACCTCGCCTTGACTTTGACTACTACATCACCTTGACTTTGATTACCACATCATATCTGGGTACATTTGTGACACTCTGTATCACTAACCTCCCCTTCAAGTCTAGTCAAAAGAGGCTGATAGTCGACTGACTGGACCCAAGTCTGATAGTTCTAGGAAAAACATTAAGCGCGTACCTTAGCAAATCTCAGTTGCTTACCTTTTCTCCGAGATTCGTAAGTCCAGTGATGAGTTCCGTCATTCTCGAGTGAAGATGTGCAAAGGTTTCTTCTGCTTCCAATTTTATGTTACTTAACTAGTTCCTTAGCAGATCCTATCTCACGAGCTTCGCTTCGAATGTCCCTTCGTGTAGCATAAGGAACTTCTCCCAAAGCTCCTTTGCTGATTCGTAGACACCGATCCGGTTGACTTCTTGTGGCGGTAAGATGCTCAGCAGGTGGAATTCTACTTTGTCGTTTGTCACGAAGTCAACTTGTTCTTTCTTTATCCATTGGCATTCTTCTTTACCTTTGGGTGCTGCAAAATCGAATTTCATTATTAATAGTAATTCAAAATTATTTTTAAAGAATACCTCTATTTTCATTTTCCAGCTCATGAATTCCCCTGAACTTCGGTGGGTAAATGCTCGGTCCGACCATCTCATGTGTTTCGTTCGACAGTTAGTCCTCCTGAAACTGTTAGGCTTTGATACCACTTGTTAAGACCCTTGGCAGCCGGCTAGAGGGGGGGGTGAATAGCCTTACACAAAAATACCTTCCTCGACTTTACAACTCGATTAAATCAAACACTTGCATAAGAATAATAAAAAGACTAAAAGAAAAGAGGCACCGAGATTTTACTTGGATACAACCGGGGAGGTTGTTAATCCAAGGAAGTTAACGCAGACTAATCTCTCCTTTAGGCGGAGAAGCCTCTTTACAATAATGAAAGCTCACAATGACAAAGATAAACAGAAAATGAAGTGTTTACAAGTGTTGTTTCTATCTCTCTTGTTGTTGTTTAGCTTCTGGGAGCAGAGCTGCTTATATAGCCCTGCTCGGGGTGCCTGGAATGGTTCCAGGCACCTGGAAGGGGATAGAGTTCTATCCCTGTCGCAACGGGATGTGCCATGTCGTGAACAGTTAATTTCTCGGTTCTGGGCGCCCGGAGTCCAGGCGCCCCAGACCAATTCCAAGAGCCCCGACCAGGTCCGGGCGCCCCGGCCTGGTCCGGGCGTCCCAAACCTGAATGTTAACATTCTGTTGACTTTTGGTCCTGGTCTCCTGCTCCGGTAATACTTGCATCGGTCTGGGTCTTCCACTTTGGCTCCGCTCTCTTGGGTGATTTCAGCCATCCAGAATATGGCTCACTAGAACCTAACTTCCGGCCTTCTTCTTGAGCAATCTTCCGCTCCGGCTTCTAGTCCCTCAGAATTTTCGCGTGCTTCCTTCTCGTCCACCAGCATACTCTTCCATAGCTTTTCATCCCTCAGACGCACAGAGCCCGTCGGCTTTCTCCCATGTTGACTTTCTCGCTAGCTGCATCTTTTGTTCCTCGAGCAATCTTCTGCTCCAGCTTCTCTCCCTCAAAAAAACTGCACGCTCCCTTCTCATTCACCAGTGTACTCTTCCGCAGCACCTCATCCCTCAAAAGCACTGAGCCCGTCGGCTCTCTCTCATGCCGTCCTTCTCACTAGCTACATCTTTTACTCAACTTCCTGTGCTCCTAAGTTCCTATACACTTAGACACAGGGTTAAAAACTAACAGGACCTAACCTGACTTATTTTATCACATCAATACTATCTTGGGGTACCAATAGTTTATAACCTGCATTCTGGATGACATATGTAAAGGAATATATTTATATATTTAAAGAAGATTCGAGAGAATATTTTCTGCCAAACTTACCAGGCTGTCATAAAGTTCTCTGCTATTTGTATGCTACATGTATTTCGACCGGTCACTTAAGCCAATCATGTGTACCTTCTGTTAAACATGTCTCACCTGATTATTTACTAAAAGCTTTATAAGGTTGAATGCCTTTACGCTCGGTCAGACTTAGTCCCACGAGTGCCTACTAGAATACTTGTGCTTGTTCGGCCTTCACTCAGTCGATCATATACTAAAAGCTTTATAAGGCTTAGTGCCTTTACGCTCAATTGGACTTAGTAGTCTGAGTGTATACGAGCACCCTTGTGCTCATACGGCCTTCACTTGGCTGATCATATACTAAAAGCTTTATAAAGCTAAATGTCTTTACGCTCGGTCAGACTTAGTCACCCGAGCATATACAAGCACCCTTGTGCTTGTTCGGCCTTTACTCGGCCAATCATATACTAAAAGCTTTATATGGCTTTGTGCCTTTACGCTTGGTCGAACTTAGTCGCCCAAGCGCATACAATCTCCATTGTGCTCGTTCAGCCTTTACTCGGTCGATCATATACTAAAATCTTTATAAGGCTGAATGCCTTTACGCTTGGTTGGACTTAGTCGCCCGAGCGCATGCGAGCACCCTTGTACTCATTCAACCTTTATTTGGTCGATCTTCACCACTCGGGCTTAAGTAGAGAACCTTTTATTTGGTCGACCTTTGTCCTACTGATAGTACGCTTCGCTAACTATACTCATCCCCTCATCCTCTCGACCTTTAATCCTACCTTGCCCAAAGGGTTCGATCATCATAACCCATAACAGGGGTGATTTTTAAACTTACTTTTAATATTTCTTTTTCAGTTTTGAGCTTTGTCGATAGAATCCAAATTGGTATAATTATCTCATTGGATCAATATTTCCATTGCAAAATACTCTTAAATTGGTGCAACACCGATTGAGTTTTATTTTTTTATTATCTCCCATACTACTAATCCAAGACTTAGTCTTGGGATTTCTCTCCTCCTCCTTCTCCTCCTTGTGTGCATGATTCCATTTCTCTAAATGAGCCAATTCGAAGGATACAACACTGTTCGTCCTCCACTCTTCAATGGAGATGACTTTCTATATTGAAAAAAGTAGATGGAAGTGTAACTGAAGACCGACTTCGACTAGTGGTTCACCATCTGACGAAGTACAAGGCCCCGATTAACGAAGCAACAAAAGTACCAGTCAACCCAGAAAGACTGGTAAGAAAGAGGCCTAGATCGACTCGAAGGAAACAAATATTGTAAGATTTCACGAGTTAGGTTAAAATAAAATAAAATAACATTCGTTAATTAAGAAATTTCCTTATAAAATTTCCAAGGAACTTTTAGAAGTTTTTTCGAGAATTAAAATGAATTCGTATGACAGGTTTAAGGGGATAGATCTATTAAGCCTGATGAAAACCTGTTTTAACACCCAATTAAATTGGAAGCTAATTGATTTCATTAGCTTAAGGTTAGAGTCAATTAACCTAAGAATATATATATATATATATATATATATATATATATATATATATATATATATATATATATATATATATATATATATATAAACTCTAACCTAGGTTTAGCATCTCCCGATTCCTCCTCACTGCTCCTCCCCAATTCGCCGCTCCTTTCCATCTTCTCCATCCCCTCTATTTTCGACCGATCTTTCCACCGTGCTCTGAGACCCGGCCAGGCACCACACCACATGGAAGATTCCTCTGAGGACATCGCAATCGGACGTAGAGTCCTTCGACCACCCCACCAGTGGTGCGATAACAGTTGGGCGAGGGCTTTCGACGATGGAACGAGGAAGGGAAAGGTAAGTACACTCCCATATGTTGGTATGAGATCTGAGAGGTAAGGGATAAGAAGCTAGGTGGATTTGAAATGTTTGTCTGTGATGCCCGATTGGTTGAATGATTCGTGATTCGATTTTTTTCGTGATGTTCTTGCTTCATTTTGTGAGGTTTTCTGGGTTTCCGCAATGGATTTGGGTATTTACGATGGAATTGGATGTTGCCCTATTTGTTTTGGTTGTTCGAGCCCAAAACAGAAGTTTTTGTTGATTTAGGAGTGGAATGATGATGTTTTGTTTCTCCCTGCAGTTTCTGAAAGTTTTGAGACAAGTTGTGGACAGATTTGGGTTTGATCGGTGATGCTTGCCCCGGTCCTAACATATAGGAGGCCCAGGGCGAAACAATAAAAATAGGTCCCAAAATTTTTTTTAATAAAAGTAAAAAATATTTACATTGACTTCATCTAGCATTTTTAGATGTAAAGTCGTCTATAATATTATTAATTTCAAGATTTTCTAAAATCTCCTTTTCAATAGATAAAATTGTTAATCCATTCATTCTTTCTTGCAACATCGTTGATCTCATATATGTTTTTAACAATTTTAATTTTGAGAAACTCCTTTTAGCCAATCCTACGGTAACATTATGTATTTCTTTAGACTCATCTATATTATCCATATTTAAATTTTCTATATTTTCATTAGAACTTGTTCTTTTAACAAAAAATTTATTAAGAATATCTCTTTGTGATTCGGTTAATTGTTCTAGTCTTTTCTTCTTTTTTTTTTCTTTTTTCACATTCAGAAATATGTTTTTTAGGAAACATATTATAATGCACAAACCCACAACAATTGTAAAACTATAATTTAAATCAACTAAGTATAAAAGGAATAATAGCACCTGGATGAAATTATTAGCAGCTTAAGCGCCTAGGGCACGATAGACTGTAGTCTGTAGTCACCAACTCACTACTCAATACTCACTAGTTAGCAAACTCTTAGGCAATGACACTCAACACCTGTTTTAACAATTAAGTCAACATTAAATCCCAAAATATAATAATTTTCTAATGAGGACAGTTTATTTTCCCCAAAAATAAGAACTATTATCAAATAAATATTTCGTAAATAATGTATTTCTCCTCGTACATCACTCAAACATAGTGACTAAACTGAAGTAGATGATATGTGGTATAATAAAGCATCAAAATTAAAATCAATCAAGTTTCAATGAAGGAGGTGAGCGTGATTGGACGAGAATTTTGAATTGTTAAATTAACTATGCATTTGGGCATAAGTTCATAAATACATATTCCATCAACATATTACATATCAAACATCAGTATCTAGTAGTATGACATTGTGGTATAATTTTAGAAAATGCAACAAAACAAATAAAGTAGAAAATTATTTTTCATAATGAAGATAAATGAGTCTCCTGTAAATATGTAATATAATAGTTCATTATGTTAATAACCGAAGGCCAAATGCAAATATAAAGGAAAAGGAATATCTCTTTAAAGATGATATTTGAAAAGATTAGGCTGTATTTGTATAGAAAAAGAATTTTCAATCTACCATTATTACAAAATATTTATTTGATAAATATGATAATAGTTCTTATTTTGGGGGAAAATAAATGACACGACAAAGCTAGAAGTCAGAAGATTGGGATGATGAAGAGGATGGGGAATGGGAAGCATCAAAGATAGACAACTCAAAGTATTTAGAAGCACACACCTGGATGTGGAGAGTGGAAGAGGTCGATGAAGAGAAGAGGAATCCAGCAGGCCAGCATACAAGGATAAATGGTTTTCTCCTCTAAATGACAATCCAAACTACAAGGCTATCTGGAAACTGTGTAGAGCAGAGGAAAAGGCACAGGTGCGCAACCTCGAGGAGTCACGGGCAGAGCACGGCAGTCGGCGAAGTGAAGCGGCGTTGCCGTAGAAATCAGACTCTTGCGTGACAATTAAAGAATTAGGGCTGTAACCTAATTCCTAATAAAATATTGTAAATATATATATACATGAGTTTTTAAAAATTTTGGGCCCCTCAGAATTTTTGGCCCTGGGCAATCGCCCAGGACCGCCCGACCTCTAGGCCGGGGCTGGGCTGACGGCAGTTGATGGTCGATGGTCGGTGGTCTGCGGCAACAGGCAGCGGGCGGCGGGCGGCGGGCGACAACTGCTGGCAGCGACGGCAATCGGCGGTGGTCGGTGGCAGCGACCGACGGTGGCCGCCGACAACAGTGGCCACCCCGGCGGCGGATGACGGTGGTCGACAGCAGCAACAGTGGCGTTGACGATCGATTGGTATGAGAAATGATTTAGGGTTATATTTGACATTTAAGTTTTAGTTAAATGTTGAGCTTAGAATTTAATCTGGATTACTTGTGGTTGGCCTTGTAAGCTGGATTATAAAATTTTATTATTTTTATAATTTAAATTACATTAAAATCACACTAAATAAAATAATTAATATTATAATATAATCTTAATTATATTACAATTCTGATTAACCTCCTGATTACATTTCAAATACTGATTAAACCTAACAAAACTTAGCTGAAACCTAACCACTTCAAAAATAATTGAAATGGAAGGACCATTTACTGATAAATAATTAAAATGGGAAAAACGTGAGATCACTTACTGATAAAGAATTGAAAAAGGAAACTTCTACCAATAATGTAGACCAAAGACCATAGACAATTAACAAGATAAGGCTAATAAAATCCCATATTGAAAAGGATCTTTCATGATTTGAATCCAAAACTTAGCCATAGAAGTAAAAACTGGCTAATTTTCTTAAATATTATTCTTTGTTGGATATAAAATAAAGTATAATGCTTTCATCGTTATAGAGGAACCGTAGGCTAGCTGATAGCTAAACAAACTTAATTAATTTTATGCTCCAATAATTATGATACGTGACAAATTACAGAAACTGCCAAGGATCGAACCACCGGCTGATAAATAAATGAAATGGAGGACAAATAATTGAACGGGAAAATATATAATAATGGAAAGAAACAAAATAAACGTGCAAAGTCGTGACTAAAAAATAATAATAACAAGGTTAGGTAACGTTAAGTCTTAGATGATCAATTTGGTTTCACGGAGATTTTTCACTAACTATCAGAGTCAATCGGGAAGCACATGTGGCTGGCCGTCCAGAAACCCAATGATACTAGATGTTACGAACGGATCCAGATATAACGTGGCAGTCAAAATTTAGGTGAGATGACGGTCTAAGTTAAGGGGAGGTGGCAGTTAAAGAGTCACTCTCAATAGGGCTTGGCTCCTCGCCCAAAATTATGACTCCCGATCGGAGGACGACTGGCCTCAGAGCCAGCCGGGCATGGGGGACCCAGTGTCTTACTTCGCTGTCAACACTCAATGTATTTTCGACAGTCCACCCTCCGCTCAGATTCAATCCGCTCGAATTGAAGAAAGGATCGACCTGTCATAAGACCGGTCAGGCCAAGGATATATTCGTCTAAACCTCAGGAACCCGATTTTCCACTTTCAGAGTACAACTCCATCTACTGCTGGTCTAACATATGGGTTTTCATTGTCCATTCGTTCTCCTACCCTCATATATATGGTGGCTAGGTATAAAGCTAACCAAGGTTACAGGGCTCAGCCTCCTTACCTCTGCAAGGTACACATATACAAGGAAGCTCTCAGAAGAGGTCTGATCTGTTAGTTAGAGCCCTAGAGCCAATCATTTGATGATTGTATGGACTCATTGTATCATATTCTTGTATATTAATAAAGGCATTTGAATTTTGGTTATTATACTTACTTGTATTGGTGCCAAATAAACTAAGTATAATAATGTCCTTGAGTAGATGGTTCTCACCTATATCAATCGGTTAGTTGAACCGATAGTGAGATGATATAGGGAACACTACTCTTAATCATTCCTAGTCGAGTATTAACATTCAGGGACAATGTTAATGCAATAAGATTAGCATGTAGGTCAACTCGATAACTTGATCTCACAAGTCATGGATATAGAGATATCAAGTTGACACATGGGTATACATTAGAGAATGTATACTGAATGACCCGCCATGAGAAAGTATCATGGATCGTTATATGAGTGTCATATACTTTCTCATGTGGCTATTAGTATGACTACTAGTCCTTAGACCTGAAGTCACCATAGATCCCTACATAAGGAGTTATGTACTTTGGTTTCGTCAAATGTCACCCGTAACTGGGTGGACTATAAAGGCGATTACTGGGTATATAACAAATTATGGAGAGGGATATGAGTGATGTAGATGGGATCTATCCCTCCTATATGACGGGAGAGACATCGGTATTCTTGATAGAGTGAGACCACGAAGTGCATGGCCATGCCCAAATGAGTCAATATGGGATATTGAGCTCATTTGATTTAGTGAGTCTACTTGGAGTTCAAGATTTAGATTGGTCAGAGGATGACACGGTCTATGCCTCACATTGATCAATCTAGATGTCTAGGATAGAAGGACACTTGTCATATATTGTGAGGAGTCACAATTAGTAGTCACAAGGTGATGTTGGATCTCGACATTCTTGTAACTTGGGTAGTAATGATGTGTTGCTAGATACCGCTCATTACTTATGCTCCTAAATGGGTTTAGGGCATTGCCAACGTTACAAGAACCTATAGGGTCACACACTTAAGATAATTAGATGGAGATTAGGTTCATATGATGAACCAAGAGGACTTGATTCATTTGATGGATCCAATTGGATTAAGAGTAATCCAAATTGGGCTAATTGAGTTAGACTCAAGTTGATTCATGTATACAATGAGTCTAATTTAGATTATGACTCATTAGATCAATTTAATTTAATGAATTAGATTCATTATATTAAGTTGGCTTGAATCAAATGGTTAGATTAGATCAACCATGGAAGAGATTTGGTCAAGTTTGACTTGATTTGAGAGGAAGATGAAAAGTCAAGTTAGACTTGACTTTATGCTACCTCATTGGTGAGTTGGCATTGAAGTGGACCAATGATGTTACTCCACATCATCATGGGTGCCACCTCATGGAAGTTACAAAGTCATTTTCTTAATAACTTCACATTAATTGCATTTAATGGGGGGTTACACTATGGGAAGTGGCCGGCCACTTTTGGTTTCAATGAGAATTCATTTTTCATTCAAGGGTGTATCTTCTTCCTTCTTCCTCTCAAGCTCTCCCTCTCCTCCTTGCTTGGCCGAATCTTACCAAGGTGCTAGCACACCTTTGTGTGAGGTTTTCTCCACCTACGTGTCCGTGTGGATACTTCTAGAGGACCGACGCTTGACGGTCTAGAGATCCGGCAATTCCTTGGACGAGCGGGAACGCGATAGGGCACGCTTCAAGGTATACTTCTTAACACATAGATTTAGGAGTAGATCTAGATATTTAAAACTCGTACTCGTAATTTTCGTTCGGTTTTCCTTGCACGGATCTACGGCTTTGGGTGATTCGGGGTTTCCGCGACGCGAAAAGCGGTTTTCGTGGCCCGAAAAAACCCAACAGTAGTATCAGAGCCACGTGCAAGGCTTGTACGAGTTTAATTTTTGGTTTTATAAAAACTAAAACTTCTGTGATTTTATGTAAAAATTTAGTTTTTTTGTGTTTTTATGGGTAATTTTTCCGTAGAAGCGAAGCACAAGTATCTCGGCACTTGTAGGCTTCGGCTACCGGGAAGTTTTTCCTTAAACGGCTTCGTTTTGCCCCAAATCCGTTTGGGACAGCGGGCTTGGGTGCCATTAGATCGCAAAGTAGCAACTCACGATGGTTAGATCGCGGGTAGGGGTACTGCCCCTAACCCCGCAAGGGGATTTGCTCCGCGATTGCACCCGAAATCGCTAAAAACGAACCTGCCGGGAAGATTTTTCCGAAATGTCAATGTCTCGACCCAAATCGTTTTGGGACAGCGAGTTTGGGCGCTGTTGGATCGCAAAGGAACCCTCGCGATGGTTAGATCGCGGGTAGGGGCGCTGCCCCTGGCCCCGCAAGGGGATCCGTTCCGCGATTGCGCCCGAAACTGCTAAACGGGATCGCCGGGAAATTTTACTCGTAAAATTGTAAAAAAATTAATTTTAAAATTATATAAAATTATGAAAATATATAATTTTGAATTATATATTAATTTTGTGATAGTCATGGCCCAAAAACCCAATATGATTGGATTGTGTTGTAATTCATAATACGGCCTCCGTGCCGTTATGTGTTTGCGCGTGTTGTATGTTTTTATTTTTCTGCGACCTGCGCGTCGTGCCTTTCTCATATATTCTGGTTGTAAATTAGATTTAGACTCGAATGTAACTCGAGTTTCAAATTGTAATGTACAAATTGGAGCGGTGGAGGGTCCACACGAGACGGAGTTCCGAGGCGGGCACGAGCAACACAAGGTGGTCAAAGGGAGGAGCTTGGAGAAGCTGTTGACCCTAGGTTGACCATTCGATCTTCTCATTGGCTTGAGAAGATCATAGTGGGCCATGACTAAATCACAAATAGATTAATTAGTTAATTGCTTATGTATATGATGCATGTTTAATAAGTAATTAATTAATTAGTGCCTTACGATTAGATTAGATCTAAGTCGTGCACATGATGCACCCTTGCGATTAGATTAGATCTAAGTCGTGCACAAGATGCATCCTTTTCGATTAGATTAGATCTCGATCGAACCAACTCTAAATGCCTAACCATGCCGTGATACCTATCACTACCTCGATCACATGTATTGTTGAATCTGCCAAAGCAGAGCAATACATATTATCTTAGTAGGGTACGGAGGGACAATCTTGGTCCCGCCTATCAACGCATGGGCGAGTACAAACTCAATTAGATTGAGTATTCCTAGTTTACTCGGTTGGATCGAGTACAACTATAGGCATTCTTCCAATGGTTGGAAAGGTAGGACAAAATCACGTTTATATTACGTATTAGCCAAAGCTAACTCGAGTTTTAATATAAATGCGGATTTCATCCTATAAACAAGAGTTGCATAGAGATGTAATTGGTAATCGTTACCTACCGATCATACTAAATCTTGGGCGTATTAGCTAAAGCTAACTCAAGGGTTAGTATGATGTGGATCTTGTCCCACGTGAATTATAGAATTCAGTGGGAGCATCATTTAGTTAAAGACCTAATTAAATGATTAAGAATATGATACTTATTTCTGCATTTATTTCTGTTGTAGAATTTCCATGACGTCGAATACGAACACCTTCTCTCTGCGATCTGTCCTTAAGAAGGACAAGCTCAATGGAGTAAATTTTCTGGACTGGTACAGGAACCTGAGAATAGTTCTCACCCAAGAACGTAAACTGTACGTTCTGGAGCAGCCCATTCCGGAGGCTCCTCCTGCCACTGCCATTCGAGCAGACCGTGATGCTTACAAGAAGCATCAAGATGACACATTAGATGTGTCCTGTCTTATGCTCGCAACCATGAACTCTGAGCTTCAGAAGCAACATGAGTTGATGAGCGCTTACGATATGGTTGAACATATTTGTCACCTATATCAAGGACAAGCATGGCACTGGAAGAGGAACTTCACAGGATACCTGGAAGATCTTAACAAGAAGAGAAATAAGATTTCTACTTCAGGTATAAATGTTATAGAAGTCAACCTCTCTATTTCTTCGTCGTGGGTATTAGATACCAGATATGCTTCGCACATTTGTACTAATGTACAAGCACTGAGAAATAGCAGAGCATTGACAAAGGGCGAGATAGACCTACGAGTAGGCAATGGAGCACGGGTTGCTGCTGTTGCTGTAGGGACTTATTTTCTATCTCTGCCCTCTAGGCTTATACTAGAGTTAGACGATTGTTGTTATGTGCCTGCATTGACTAAGAACATTATATCAATTTCTTGTTTGGACAAGAAAGGATTCTCGTTTATAATAAAGAACAAATGTTGTTCTATCTATTTAAACGATATGTTCTATTGTAGTGCACCTCTGATGAACGGACTCTATATTCTAGACCTTGAGAGCTCTATCTATAACGTTAGTTCCAAGAGGTTTAAATCGAACGATATGAACCACACCTATCTCTGGCACTATCGCTTAGGTCATATAAATGACAAGCGCTTATCCCAGCTCCATAAGGATGGTTTGCTGGACTCATTTGATTTTGAATCATATGAGATATGTGAGTCATGCCTACGAGGCAAGATGACCAAGACTCCCTTTAGTAGAGAGAGCGACTGATTTGTTAGGACTCATACATAGTGATGTATGTGGCCCTTTCAATGTCGCTACTAGAGGCGGTTATAGATACTTCATCACATTTACTGATGACTTCAGTAGATATGGTTATGTGTACTTGATGACACATAAGTCCGAATCCTTTGAAAAGTTCAAAGAATTCAAGAATGAAGTACAGAACCAGCTTGGCAAGAGTATTAAAATACTTCGATCAGATCGAGGTGGTGAATACTTAAGCCATGAGTTTCGTGACTATTTAGCTGAGTATGAGATTCTATCTCAACTCACTCCTCCTGGAACACCACAGTGGATGGTGTATCCGAAAGGAGGAATCGTACCCTATTAGATATGGTACGATCTATGATGAGTCACACAGATCTTCCGAGATATCTATGGGGATATGCTCTAGACACGGCAGCTTTCATTCTCAACCGAGTTCCATCCAAGGCCGTGATAAAGACACCATATAGGATATGGACTGGGAGAGATGCCCAGGTGTCTTTCATGAGGATTTGGGGTTGTGAGGCTTACGTTAGACGTCAAGTCTCAGACAAATTAGGGCCCAAATCCGACAAGTGCTACTTTATTGGATATCCCAAGGAAACTAAGGGATATTACTTCTACATTCCCAGTCAGCACAAGGTAGTTGTGGCAAAGACTGGGGTCTTTCTAGAAAGGGACCTTGTTTCTAGAAAGACTAGTGGGAGCGCGTTCGATCTTGAAGAAGTTCAAGATATGAACAATAGCACTGATGCCTCGATGGAAATTGAACTGGAACCACAAAGTGTTGTGGATGATGTTGTTCCACAAAGAGTTGAGGAACAACAACCAGTTCAAGTAGACATACCTCTTCGCAGGTCTGATAGGGTACGTCATCAGCCTGAGAGATACTCATTTCTCTTGTCTGACCATGATGACATTGTGCTCATAGAGGATGAGCCCACCACCTATCAAGAAGCTGTGATGAGACCAGATTCTGAGAAATGGCTAGAGCCCATGAGATCCGAAATGGAATCCATGTACACCAACCAAGTATGGACTTTGGTTGATCCACCTGAAGGGGTAAAACCCATTGGGTGTAAGTGGGTCTTTAAGAGAAAGACTGACATGGATGGACTTATCTATAAGGGTCGCTTGGTAGCTAAAGGTTTCAAGCAGATTCATGGTATTGACTATGATGAAACCTTTTCTCCAGTAGCGATGTTTAAGTCCATTCGGATCATGCTTGCTATTGCAGCCTACCATGACTATGAGATATGGCAGATGAATGTCAAAACCGCGTTTCTGAATGGAAACCTACTTGAGGATGTGTACATGACACAACCTGAGGGTTTTGTAGATCCACAGCATACTAGTAGAGTATGCAAGCTGCATAGGTCCATTTATGGACTAAAGCAAGCTTCTCGTAGCTGGAATCTTCGATTCAATGATGCAATCAAACAGTTTGGTTTCATCAAGAACGAAGATGAGCCTTGTGTCTACAAGAAGGTTGTAGGGGATATAGTTGTTTTCCTCATATTGTATGTGGATGACATACTACTCATTGGGAAGGACATCCCTATGCTTCAGTCTGTCAAGACCTGGCTAGGGAGTTGCTTCTCAATGAAGGACTTAGGTGAGGCATCCCGCATTCTAGGGATACAGATCTATAGAGATAGATCTAAGAGATTGCTTGGCCTAAGTCAGAGTACATACATTGACAAGGTACTCCTTCGGTTTGCCATGCAGAACTCTAAGAAGGGATTTCTGCCGATGTCACATGGCGTGAGTCTTTCGAAGACTCAAGGTCCCTCTTTTAGAGAGGAGAGAGATCGCATGGATCAGATCTCTTATGCCACAGCCATAGGATCGATCATGTACGCCATGCTATGTACTCGACCTGATGTCTCGTATGCTTTGAGCATGACGAGCAGATACCAGTCAGATCCAGGTGAAAGTCACTGAATAGCGGTCAAGAATATTCTTAAGTACTTAAGAAGGACTTAAGAATATTTCTTGATATATGGAGGCAATGATGATCTAGCTGTAAAGGGTTACAGTGATGCTAGCTTCCAGACCGACCAGGATGACTATAGATCGCAGTCGGGGTTTGTATTTTGCATTAATAGTGGTGCTGTCAGCTGGAAGAGTCGAAGCAGGATCTGATGGCGATTCTACAACGAGTATATTCTCGCATCGAGGCGAAGGAGGCAGTTTGGATCCGCAAGTTCATCACTGAACTTGGGATGGTTCCTAGCATCGCTGATCCAGTTGGGCTCTATTGTGACAACAATGGAGCTATAGCACAGGCGAAGGAACCTCGCTCACACCAGCGGACCAAGCACATACTACGGCGCTTCCATCTCATTCGAGAGATTATCGATAGAGGAGATGTGAAGATTTGCAGAGTACCTACAAAGGCTAACATCGCAGATCCCTTGACCAAGGCTTTGGCACAGAGAAAGCATGATGGTCACACTAGGTCATTAGGCCTTAGAGCCTATACTGATTGACACTAGTGCTAGTGGGAGATTGTTAGTTAGAGCCCTAGAGCCAATCATTTGATGATTGTATGGACTCATTGTATCATATTCTTGTATATTAATAAAGGCATTTAGATTTTGGTTATTATACTTACTTGTATTGGTGCCAAATAAACTAAGTATAATAATGTCCTTGAGTAGATGGTTCTCACCTATATCAATCGGTTAGTTGAACCGATAGTGAGATGATATAGGGAACACTACTCTTAATCATTCCTAGTCGAGTATTAACATTCAGGGACAATGTTAATGCAACAAGACTAGCATGTAGGTCAACACGATGACTTGATCTCACAAGTCATGGATATAGAGATATCAAGTTGACACATGGGTATACATTAGAGAATGTATACTGAATAACCCGCCATGAGAAAGTATCATGGATCGTTATATGAGTGTCATATACTTTCTCATGTGGCTATTAGTATGACTACTAGTTCTTAGACCTGAAGTCACCATAGATCCCTACATAAGGAGTTATGTACTTTGGTTTCGTCAAACGTCACCCGTAACTGGGTGGACTATAAAGGCGATTACTGGGTATATAACAAATTATGCAGAGGGATGTGAGTGATGTAGATGAGATCTATCCCTCCTATATGACGGGAGAGACATCAGTATTCTTGATAGAGTGAGACCACGAAGTGCATGGCCATGCCCAAATGAGTCAATATGGGATATTGAGCTCATTTGATTTAGTGAGTCTACTTGGAGTTCAAGATTTAGATTGGTTAGAGGATGACACGGTCTATGCCTCACATTGATCAATCTAGATGTCTAGGATAGAAGGACACTTGTCATATATTGTGAGGAGTCACAATTAGTAGTCACAAGGTGATGTTGGATCTCGACATTCTTGTAACTTGGGTAGTAATGATGTGTTGCTAGATACCGCTCTTTACTTATGCTCCTAAATGGGTTTAGGGCATTGCCAACGTTACAAGAACCTATAGGGTCACACACTTAGGACAATTAGATGGAGATTAGGTTCATATGATGAACCAAGAGGACTTGATTCATTTGATGGATCCAATTGGATTAAGAGTAATCCAAATTGGGCTAATTGAGTTAGACTCAAGTTGATTCATGTATACAATGAGTCTAATTTAGATTATGACTCATTAGATCAATTTAATTTAATGAATTAGATTCATTATATTAAGTTGGCTTGAATCAAATGGTTAGATTAGATCAACCATGGAAGAGATTTGGTCAAGTTTGACTTGATTTGAGAGGAAGATGAAAAGTCAAGTTAGACTTGACTTTATGCCACCTCATTGGTGAGTTGGCATTGAAGTGGACCAATGATGTTACTCCACATCATCATGGGTGCCACCTAATGGAAGTTACAAAGCCATTTTCTTAATAACTTCACATTAATTGCATTTAATGGGGGGTTACACTATGGGAAGTGGCCGGCCACTTTTGGTTTCAATGAGAATTCATTTTTCATTCAAGGGTGTATCTTCTTCCTTCTTCCTCTCAAGCTCTCCCTCTCCTCCTTGCTTGGCCGAATCTTACCAAGGTGCTAGCACACCTTTGTGTGAGGTTTTCTCCACCTACGTGTCCGTGTGGATACTTCTAGAGGATCGACGCTTGACGGTCTAGAGACCGACAATTCCTTGGACGAGCGGGAACGCGATAGGGCACGCTTCAAGGTATACTTCTTAACACATAGATCTAGGAGTAGATCTAGATATTTAAAACTCGTACTTGTAATTTTCGTTCGGTTTTCCTTGCACGGATCTACGGCTTTGGGTGATTCGGGGTTTCCGCGACGCGAAAAGCGGTTTTCGTGGCCCGAAAAAACCCAACATGATCGAAATCCTAGAGCTCAAGATATCACTTTAAGGACAAACCTCTGAATACAAGGACGACCAGTTGAAAGCATCGGTCATGCCTCTCAGGGCTGAGTTTCTCATTCTTTATAAGTGAGCATCCCCGCTTAAGCCCTATCGATCAAAGAACCGCCTGGACCTAGGGGCTTAGTTCCCGATTTATATAATCATATCTATATCATTTGACATATACCCGATCGACCCTAAGGGTCAAACACCCTACCTTACTCAATATTTTGCTTATGCATGATGCAAACGACTGGTTCAGTGGCCGGTTAGGATGTATTCAGGAGACAACACTATGAGAGAATCACAACAACCTATTAGAGAATAACAACCGTTTGTCAGAGAATATTCTTCTGCTCTTGTAAAGACATTCAATGAAATCTTCCTCGAAGGTAACTCTATACTTTCCCTTTGCCGACACATTATAACGACATATTGTTTTAACCTATTGGTGTAATTTGTACTTATAGTCTAGCTCAGGTTTTGATAAATGACAAGTGAGTTAAGTTAGATATTATTATGGTCTAATTACCATGTGTGAATGAACTGTCAGGTCTAGAGGAGCTGACGCTAGGCTGAAACCCAGCTAGGTCTGAGGTCCCGATGGTTGGTACGAAGCCCAGATAGGTCAAAGGGCCAACCTGATATTTGGAACGAAGTCCGGCTTGGTTCGTGGGGTCTAACAACTAAACGAAGTCCAGTTGGGTATGCGGACCTGACAACTGGCATGAAAACCTAGTGGGTCATGAGGCCAGTCAACCGACTACAAGTTAGTCAGTGAAAGTAAGTCACTGAAGGAGAGTGACTTGGTGAGGACGCGTCTTGGTTGAGGGACAGTAGGTGTCGATCTAGTTTAGATCCAGTTTGTATCCCTAAACTGAGACGTTACTAGTTCCTGGTCCTGGGAGGACATGAACTAATTATTATTGCTTATTTCTGTGCTAACACTATCTTGCATATTATTATTTGGTTTGTTGGACTAACCTAATTTACAGGGGAAAATGAGCAAAAAAGGTCTCGGGTGAACAGTACTCGAGACGCCTTCAAGCATTGGAAAGTGCCTTCATACTGTTCATAGAAGGCACCTTCGGTGCTATGGAAGGCACCTTCCATAACACCGAATTTGATTTCTTTGGCGATAAGAATCAACACTTTTTGGGATCAAATTTTACACTCTGGAGGTGCCTTCAACACTATGGAAGGTGCCTTCCACAGCTTATAAAAGTAATGCTCAACCAAGCTTCAACACAGAACTTCCATACAAGCTTCTATGCGTTCAATTGGCATTCCGACTGCTCCGGCTTGCTGCTACTGTCCTGCTACGACACTACTATGCTCGACTATCATCGAAAAGTCGTCCAAACATCGAGCTCAAGTAGACCATCTACGAAAGTGTTTGTTAACATAAATTACTGTACTTAATTTTAGAAAACAGGAAGTCTAGTGTGTTACACTTCTCTGATTTTTTTTTTACTTGATCCCATCTTCTGGCGGTTCAAGAAAATGCATTTAGTGAATTATCCATCGATAGGTTCGCGGGTCCTGGGTCCTGGAGTAGGAGTCGTTAAAGGCTCCAAACCAAGTAAACCGACCGAGTTTGCGTGTTCTTTCGCTTGTTTTTCTACTTCACCTTCTAACTTAGTTTTCCGCTGCACTTACTTTGATTTCAAAAAGAAAAACAAGTTTTTTGAAAACCACATGATTTATCCACCTCTTACGTGCATCTCGATCCAACAAGTGGTATCAGAGAAGGTTCTACTCTGAATTGGTGCAACCACCAATCAAGCCGGGGGAATTATTTTTTTTTACTTTCTGTATTTTGTATCCAATCTGAATTGGTAAGACTTACCTCTTCAGATAATTATTTCTCGTTTGGTTTTAACTCGAAGTTGGTGCAACACCACTCGAGTTTCTAGATTTTTTTCTTCAAACTTTGCTAATCCAAGACCAAATCGTGGTACCTTCTCTTAGTTCTCTATTTCAGTGATAAATGACCAACTTGAGGGATACAACACTGTTCGTCCTCCTCTCTTTAAAGAAGATGACTTCCCCTACTAAAAGAGATGAATGGAAGTATACCTGAAGACCGACTTTGACCAGTGGATCAGTGTCACAAAAGGATACAAGGCGCTTGTCGACATACCCGAATTCCAATGGATCTGAAAAATTGAAATTCAGATATGAAGAAGAAGGCTCAGATTGACTTCAAGGCCCTCAACACAATCCAGTGTAGAGTATCAAAGGAGGAATTGAACCGCGTCGGCCCACACGAAAACGTAAAGGAGCTATGGGACAAGCTCATAGAACTATACAAGAGAACTAATGACTCAAAGGTAACAAAAAGGGACTTTTTCTTAAATAGATTATTTAACATCAAAATGCAGGAAGGAGAGTTTGCCAGTCAAGTGCACACGAGGATAAAGGACATCCTGATCAATAGGCTCCACACAATTGACCATCAGATGGAGAATCGAGATCTAATAAGGTATGCTCTAAATGTATTTACTCGAAATGCACTATGGGCATCCATCGTGAATAACTACAAAATCTTGAGGAATTAATCTAAATTAAAATTAGATGAACTTTTCTGTGAATTAGAGTTGCACGAACAGACTAATGCCAAATCCAAGAAAGGTATTGCTCTTATTGCAGGATCATCGAAAGAAAAATCCATACCTAAACTAGAAGATGAGTCTAACCCAGACTAAGACGATGAATAACACCTAGTGAACCTAGTAAGAAAGATGTTCACTAGGAAGAAGAAAGACTTAATCAAAAAGGATCTGCAAAAAATCAAGTCTACTCCCAACAACAAGACAAACATCACGTGTTTTGGATGCAACAAGAAGTGACATTACAAGAACGACTTCCCGAATCTCAAGAAGAAGAAAGCCCTCAAGGAGAATTGGGATGAATCATCCACAGAGGAATCAGACAGCGACGAACCAAAGCACACCAACTACCTCGCGCTAATGGCATACTAACTGTAATCAGAAAGTGAATCGGAAGACGAATCTGAACCCAAATTGAGCCACGAGTCTGCACTCATTTCTGAAGGTTCCGATGATGTACAATTTATTTTAAGAAAAAGTTTTTTTTTAAATAATTGCATATTTACATAGGAAATAACTATGTCTGAAAATCAAATAAACGAACTAAGTATAGAAAATAAAACAGTTGACGAACAACTAAAATCAATCTCAACGACTGGCCCGATTTAAGCTAAAATCCCAACTCAAGTTGCAAAACTTGAGGAGGAAAATTCAATTCTAAATGCTGAAAATAATGAACTCAAAGGACTATTAGAAACTTTCACAGCAAGATCAAAAAATTTAGACCTAATTCTTAAAATATAAAAAGTTGTATATAATAAATTCTAGCTTGGATACATTTCCAGCTCAGCAATAAAGCTTTTATATCACTTACTAGCCAAAATAAGAAACAAACTAAAGCTTGAGTTCCAAAAGCGTTTCTAACCACACAAGTAGAACTCAATCAATTTTATGTGCATAAAAATAAAATACATTATCTAAAACTAAATAACTCAGTCTTAATCTTGAAAATCAAACCCTCCATGCAATCAAAATTCAATAAAGTCAAACAAAGCAATAACTAAACCTAAATTAAATAAGAACAAAATTAATCTAAAATCAAACTATAACTAAATCTATTATAACTACAAAGCAAATCGACACAAATCCAAAACCTAAATCCAAAGTCCTATAATTCAGGGGGAGACTCCAAACTAGTTGGCACCTCTAAAGCAATAATTTACCCAGCTGGGTAATTATGACTAGCTTAAATAATGACAAAAGTTTAACTTGATAAACAATACTAGAGAAGTTTTGGATGATAGTAGGTTAGGGAAGCTTCGTCTATGCATGTATAGGAAGATATAGCTTCGACCTAGAGCATTTAGCTAAGTGGAACTAACTGAAGCTACCCCTTACTGGTTAGACTAAAGTTTTGTACTAAGTTTAGTGGATAGGACTATTTAAAAATTTTCAAAGGCGTGGTTACTCTAATGATATCCAGATGACTCACCACAACTTAGAAGTTTAATTTATCCGAAGAATACCTATTTGTTGAACCTAAAGCCAAACTTGAATATAACACAAAGTTAAACCAAATCCTGAAATTCAACATAACTCATATTACAAAATCATAGGATTCCCTGATTGAAAATATAGATCGAGTGAGATGACTAAGGATTAAAATAAAATAAAACAAATTAAACCAAATTAAATTAAATTAAATTAAACTAAATTAAATTAAATTACTACAACAAAATTGCACAAAGACAACAGTGAAAAATCGTTGTGAAAGACCTAAAAAAATCTTTGTCATTTAACGTGTTGAGAAAGATAGGAGCACTCAAAGATAACGATTAAAAACTATTGTCTCTTCACCTGAAACACAACAGTTTTTCACCGTTATGTTTCAAGCTGAACCGTTGTGTATGTGGTAAATAGACAATGATTTTTGTTCTAAAACGACAACGGTTTATAACTGTTGTGTTTAAAGTAAAAAAAAAAGACAACGGTTTTAAACCGTTGTCTTTGAGCGCATCAATCTACAATGGTATTTTTGGATCTTTAACAATGGTTTTTTACCGTTTTATTTCAAGTGAACGCATGGTTGTTCTGAGTATGAGACAATGAGTTTTAACTATTGTCGTTTTTCTATTTTAAACGTTGTCATTTCTCAACATATCATTTTAACTGTTGTCATTTCTCAACATATACTAGAGAACAATAAACTGTTGTCAATAAATCATAGTCAACAAACATATATACAATAAACCATTTTCTACAAATACAAATATATCATCCCAATTTAAATGATCACTTCTTATATATACAAACTTGTACCAAAACATATATGCAAACTTATAGCAAATCATATTAACTGAAACCCTATTTAGCTAGTCACTTATTGTCTTACAATTTGGAGGCTTAAAGGGTACATTACTATAAATTAAACAACAACCATCAAAAATAAATTCATACAAGTAATGATATCTTGTCGCAAAAATCCTTCTGACAAATAATATTTTAGTTTTTCGATATCAAAAAGCACGCCATAGCCTCTCCTTTGCAACATTTATGCATATTGTTCGACCGTCCAAGCTCTACCTAAGTGCCAACATGTAATCTAGCATGTATTAAATTGACCAAAAAATAGAAACAACTATGCTTCAACCAAATATATGTACTGGGCATATGATAGAATGAAATGATAAAAACTAAAACATTTGATTTTCATTCTATATGCATATTTGACACCAACTACAAGGATTAATAGCTCATGCCTATGATTTCATACTTAACATATTAATAGTTGAAATCACCCAAGCTTTTCTAATATAGTAGTGCATTTAAATTTGGCCATTTTATAATTGGTATTATTTTATATTGTTATATTATATATATTGCACAACTTTATAGTTTTTTTTTTCTGGTCCAAACCCTTCCCATCAATTGCATCAGAAGAATAGTAAACTTTGCAAAGCATATGCCATTCAAGGCCACCACATATGCACATAGCAAGTCAGGTGTTGAGGGATTGCCTGAGCATGGGAAATGTCAAGTGAGGAAACACACCTAATACCTAAACAAAACACCAAAACAGGACTTTGGTGACAATTTATAATGGGAAGCATACTGTTAAGCTTACTTGCACCAAAATAAAGATAAAAAAGACAGCATTTCAGAACAAAACTCACTTCCAAAGCATGATAGTTTACCTCTTCAGTGTCATCATTAACATAGGTATCCAACCGAAATGTCTGGCTCTAGCTACTATCAAGAGCTGCCACATAAAAATCCTTATCTTGGAAGTCCTTATCATCACCATCTCTAACATGGTCTTGTAATGTAGAATTGGGCGCTTGCAAGAGACCATAAGGATATATTTACTATACATATTAAAACCATAAGGACTCTAATTGCTACTAAATATATTTACTATCACAGTGATTTAGTCCTGCAACATGTACATATATGGTCACACATCACAAGTTGTTGGGCTGATGAGCAAGCACACTAAATACATTAGGTGTATTATATAACCAAGTGAAAGATATAATGAGGCAAACACATGTGCCCCAAAAAATATACATTTAGGGCCCTACCCACACAATATTGTTTTGTGTATCATTGAATAAACTGAGGAAAGTGATCCATTAAAAAACTTACTAGTAACAATCGTGTTCAAGCATCCTACAATGACTAAGAGCCCTACACACATGACCAGTGATAGACATTTTCTGTGGCATTCCTCTTGGACAACACATTATTAAGCCAATCAAACCCGTCACTATTTTCCTGCAAGTGAGAAAAAATAAAATCAGCAAATAGAACAATATGATAGCATCAGAATAGTAAAAATAGCTATGACATTTCTCACTGAAGTTAAGTGAATAACGTTGGATCGAGCTGCGCTAGAGGGGGGAGGGTGAATAACGCTCGTGGCTTTCACTTTTTGTTTTTTTAAAAAAATGAGTAAATGCAGCGGAATAATATGCCAAGATTTACTTGGTTCGGAGCCTAAGGCGACTCCTACTCCGAGGCCCATGCTCGTTGAGCGTTTACTTTGGGCAACAACTATAATCGTGTAAATATTACAAGAATTATTACAATGACAGTATTGAAAAAGCTATAACGACAACAAAGAATTAAAGTTTCGCAGCTTCGGGTCATCGGTGTCTTGTTGTAGCTTAGTCGGATCGTCTCGTTAGCAGTGCGCTAAAGAAAGGTTGCTTAGAACTTGATTGTTCAAACTGCTGCTCGAGATTGCCTTATAAAGGTTGTTGAGGGCGCCTTCAAGCCTCTTGAGGGTGCCTCCATCACCGTCGGATCCGCAGCATGGATCAGCTCTGAAACAGTATTCGTCTATCCACTTGAGGGCGCCTCCAACATCCTGGAGGACACCTTCAATGCCGTCCGAGGTGCCTCAGCACTCCTTGAGGGCACCTCCAGCTTTGCTACGCGTACTCCTCATCCTTTGCACCCGAGGCGCCTCTATGCTCCATGGAGGGCGCCTCGGGTACTATTCATCCGAGGCAAAACTTGCTCCTTTGTCCCTGCAAGATATGTTAGTCCCAAAAATACCATGCAACACAAAGTTAGCACATAATAATAACATGAATATAAAAGTCTGACAGTTACAGGACTGTCTGGTTCTGACTTCAAAATTTCAACCGGAAACCCTAGGTTGAACCGACGCCTACTGTTCCCTCAGTGGGGAACACACCCTCACCTACTCCACTCAGGAGAGTATACCTCTTGCCAATCCGATCCTCCAGACCGACTGGACTTTTGCTCAGCGTCCAAAGCTTCCGGTCTTCATGCTGAGGTTCCACTTGGTTCGCGACACCAGGACTTTCACTTGGTTCGGTTCTGACTTGGTTCGCGACACCAGGACTGTCCGTTTCTGACTTGATTCGCGACACCCGTCCAGACTTCCACTTGGTTCGTGACACCAGGACTTTCAACCTAGGGTTACCGCCCCCTAGGATTTTTGCCTGAAACTTCAACCTGCCAAGACTTCCCGCCTAGGGTTATCACCTCCTAGGACCTAGTGTTACCGCCCCCTAGGGGTTTTCCCTTTACCTAATTGCAGCTAGGAATTTTCTTCACCTAAGATTACCACCCCCTAGGACCTAAGGTTACCACCCCCTAAGGTTTTCACCTGCCTAACTGTAAATAAATTTTTTTTAAATAAACTTAGGACTTTCCTGCAATCTCAATCACACATATCAAATAACAAAACAGCTTAACTTTGAATCCTTAGACATAATCAAAACACGGGTTCGATCGTCAAATGCTTCCCGTGCCAACAATCTCTCCCTTTTTGATTATGGCAATACGGTTCAAAGTTAAGTAGAAATATAACAAGCAATAAAGAAATTTAACCATGAGCATGAATGTAACGAAACTTATGCTATGCTCCCTTTTTCATTTTGTTTAAATTCTTAATTTGCTTAACTTTGATTTTTCTCTCCCCCTTTAACATAAATAAAAAAGAATACTAAGAAGAGAAAAAAATAATTATTCTATTTAACTTTAGGCTCCCCCTGAATGGCAGCACTTAGCTAAATTTACTTACTTAGCTAATTTAGAAATGCTTTGAAAAATATTTAATTTGGTCTAGAAAAACATAAGTTTTGAAATTTTCATATCTTTTTCGAATAACCAACTTAGCTAAATATTCAACTTTAAAATGATTTCTTTGAGAAAACACCTTGCCAAATAGCTAAGTTTTAGAAAATAATTTAACTAAGTTTAGTTTAAAAAACTTGATTAAGTACTTAGCTAAAAAATAAATTACATGGTTAAGTATTTTGCAAACTTAAAGCATTTTCAAAAGTATTTTAACTTGATTTTTCAAATAAAAATTAGCCAAATTTTGAAAATAAATGTTTTGTCATGTACTTAGCTTTCAAAACTTAACTTTGATAAATTTAGTATCAAAAATAAAAAAAAATATTTTATTTTTTTTTATTCCAAAAAAAATGAAATTTCTTTTTAAGAATATTTTGCAAAAACAACTTTAACTTTAAAGAAGAATTTAACTTGACTCCCTTCATTCCCCCTTAATTAATATCTTAATAAATTCTTAGGGTCCTAGAGTCCAACCATGTAAAAAAATTTATTTTATATTTTCCTAATTTTCCATCTCACCCATTCTAGGTTATCAAGAATGTTCAACTTATGAGTGAGTGTGAGATGGGGTTAACTTCATTTTAATTTTATCAATATTTAAGAAAAATATTGAGATTTAAAATATAAGTTTAAATTTTCAATGAGTTTGAATTTTTTAAAAAATGAATAAACATTTAAATTTTTGAAGATTTTGAAAATATATTTAAAAAAATTGAAATGATAATCTTAGCATGAGTTGAAAATTAATTAAGATTTTTGAAAGTCTAAGAATTAATAATTAATTATAATTAAGATTTTTCAACTTTTACTATGATTGAGATTTTAAATTAATTAAAGATAATTAACTTTTTGAATTTAATTATGATAATTATAATGATTTGAAAGTAATGATCATTTTGAAAAATAATTTGAAAATATTTATAGAATTAAGTAAGATTTTAAATTTAATTATGATTTTAAAATTAATTATAAAAATTACGTAAGATTTCGAAATTAATTCTGAAAATTTAAGAAAATAATTTAATTATGATTTTAAAATTAATTATAACATTATGATTTGAAAATTAATTATAATATTAAGTAAGATTTTGAAATTAATTATGATTTTAAAATTAGTTATAATTTGAAAATTAAGATTAAAATTAATTAAGTTAAATTTATTAAATTGATTAAATTGAATTACGATTGATTAATTAGATTAAATTAAATTAGGTTAAATAAATTCGACTAAGTTTATTCTAGGTCCATCTCACCCGATTCTAAGTTGTCAATCAAAGAACCTTGTATGTTGTTGTGAGATGGTTAACTTTAATTTAGATTATGTCTAAGGATTAATTTACATTTGAGTTAGACTTAGGTTCTCTAATTAGTCAATTAAATACACATTTCAAAGATTGACTTCCAGGCTATGGCGAGGTACTAAGCCTTCTTGGGTATGAGATCATCCACCACTCTAGACAAAGCCTTTCAAAGAAATTGCATATTTTATTTTCTTTTTGAAACTCCTAGGACTAACCAATCAAGTGTAAATTATGCTTGGGTCCTTAATCTATCCTAATCTAGGCATATAACAAAAGCAGGAAAAAATAAAGCAATCATCAAGCAATTCTTATTTATTTATAAAGATAGTTTTTTATTAGCTCCCCCTGGATCATAGCATCGATATGGTCTATCAAGGTAATGTATCGGATCCTTGAAGACCCAATAATGACCTAGTCCAACTTGATTGATCAAGTTAGACTTAGGTACTCATGCTTGGACCACCTTTCTATTTGGTATGTTAACAAGTGAAGGATATGAATAGTACTTCCTTTTAGTCTTAAATCCTAGCCCAAATCTATTGTATACGACCTTCTTTTTCCAAGAATCAAATCAAGATTCTTGGAACCCAGTGTAAACTGTTCCAATGTGATCTTCAAATCCTTGACTTGAGTTTTCAGGCTAGATTTCTCTTCCTCAAGCTTTTGGACTTGAGTTGAGGTTCTAGTTTGAATAGAGTCAGTCAAGGATTCAGAGTTAGTCACTTCTTTAAGGGTTGTTACCTCCTTTAGAAGTGATTTGATCCGAACGTTAGATCTTGCCAATTTCTTTAACAAGTAAGAAACCAAATTTTCTAAATTAGTACTAGAAATTAGACAGCTTACAGTGGGATTAGGTCCAAGAAACGAATATGGATCCGTGGCTTTGCTCGGACTCAGTTTCTGATTCGTTCTCAGTTTCGGACTCGAACTCAGACTTGGTTTCGACAATATTTGCTTGTACGGGTAGAGCGAGTAAGCTTGCTTGTTCCTCTTCGTCGGATTCGGATTCGTCTGATGACTTCGACCATGTTGCCTTCAACACCTTCCTTCTTTGTTGCCTTTGGTTTGGGCAATTCGGCTTGTAGTGCCCCTTCTGGTTGCAGTCGTAGCATGTAACTTCAGTCTTGATCTTCGTGTTCATTTGAGTCACCTTTTTATTTTTCTTGCACATCTTTCGTACGAGTTTTACTAGTTTGACAGTAATCTCATCGTCTTCAGAGTCCTATTCATCTTCAGACTCTGGTTTAGTTCTGCATCTTGTTTTTGGTTCACGTGCTCTGCTTGTACCTACAATCAAAGCTATACCCTTCTCGATCGATCGAGCGTTAACTTGTTCATGTAATTCATATTCGGCAAATAATTCGTCAAGTTTAATTAAAGATAAATCCTTGGATACCTTGTAAGCATCTACCATGGATGCCCACAAGGTATTCCTCAGAAAAGCATTTAGGGCGTACCTTAGGATGTCGCAGTTCTCCACTTTCTGTCCGATTGCGTGGAGTTCGTTGAGCAGATCTTGTATATGGGCATGAAGCTGGCTAGTCGTCTCACCTTTGTGTCGAGCGTGCCCTCGTGCAACTCAATCAGCTTTTCCCACAATTCTTTGGCGCTTGAGAACGGGCTGACGCGGTTCAGCTCCTCCTTTGTAAGGTCGCATTGAAGGATACACGTTGCTTTTGCGTTTGCTTCTACCTTCTTTATTATGCTAGGTTCCCAATTTTCGCATGATATGGGTTTTCCTGCGCCGTCAAGTGAGAGCGAGATACCGGTCTTGATAATCAATTATACCTCAAACTGAGTTTGGAGGTAGGACTCCATTCGGCCCTTCCAGTAGCCGAAGTCTTCCCCGGAGAAGAACGGTGGTTGGGCTGTGCTATAGCCTTCTTGATGGGCCATTTGAGAAATAAATCTCGCACACAGAAAACCAAATAACAAAGATTCCAAGACTAGGTCTTGGATTTACTGGTGCAGGTTAAAAGAAAACAAACACACGAACTCGAGTGGTGTTGCACCAACTTCGAGGAAAAATTCAATTACGAAAGAGACTATATCAGAAGACGACAATAATACCGATTCCGATCAACTCGGAAAAATTGAAAATCACCACGAAAAATATGCTTGACTGGTGGTTGCACCAAATCGAAGCGCCCCCGCTCTGATACAATTGTTGGATCGAGACACGCTAGAGGGGGGCGGGGTGAATAGCGCTCGTGGCTTTCACTTTTCGTTTCAGAAAAACAATGAGTAAATGCAGTGGAATAATAAATAACACACACACAGAGAGAAGATGCCAAGATTTACTTGGCTCGGAGCCTAGGGTGACTCCTACTCCAAGGCCCACGCTCGTTGAGCATTTATTTTGGGAAACAACTATAATCACGCAAATATTACAACAATTATTACAATGACAATATTGAAAAAGTTATACCGACAACAAAGAATTGAAGTCTCGCAACTTCGGGTCGTCGGGGTCTTGTTGTAGCTTAGTCGGATCGTCTCGTTAGTAGTGCGCTGAAGAAAGGTTGCTCAGAACTTGATTGTTCAAACTGCTGCTCAAGACTTCCTTATAAAGGCTGTTGAGGGCGCCTTCAAGCCTCTTGAGAGCGCCTCCATCACCGCCGGATCTGCAACGTGGATTAGGTCCGAAACAGTCTTCGTTTATCCACTTGAGGGCGCCTCCAACCTCCTAGAGGGTGCCTTCAATGTCGTCCAAGGTGCCTCAGCACTCCTTCAGGGTGCCTCCAGCTTTATTGCGCGCACTCCTCAGCCTTTGCACCCGAGACGCCTCCAAGCTCCATGGAGGGCGCCTCGGGTACTGTTCATCTGAGGCAAAACTTGCTCCTTTGTCCCTGTAAGATATGTTAGTCCCAAAAATACCCTGCAGCACAAAGTTTACACATAATAGTAACATGAATATAAAAGTCTGATAGTCACCGGACTGCCCGGTTCTGACTTCAGATTTTTGACCGGAAACCCTAAGTCGAACCGACGCCTACTGTTCCCTCAGCGGGGAACGTGCCCTTATCTACTCCACTCAGGAGAGTATACCTATTGCAGTCCAGTCCTCTAGACCGACTAGACTTTTTCTCAGCGTCCGAATCTTCTGGTCTTCATGCTGGATGTCCTCTCCACGAGCCATCCAGACTTCCACCTGGTCGCACACCAGGACTTTCAACCTAGGGTTACCGCCCCCTAGGATTTTTGCCCGAAGCTTTGACCCGCCAAGACTTCCCGCCTAGGGTTACCACCCCCTAAGACCTAGGGTTACTGCCCCCTAGAATTTTTCCCTTTACCTAACCGCAGCTAGGACTTTTCTTCACCTAGGGTTACCACCCCCTAGGGTTTTCACCTGCCTAACCGCAGTTAGGACTTTTACTTAAGTAACCTTAGGACTTTCCTGCAATCTCAATCATACATATCAAATAACAAAACAACTTAATTTTGAACCCTTTGACATAATCAAAACACAGGTTCGATCGTCAGATGCTTCCCGCACCAACATATAATATACTATGAGACATTGAAACTTAAATAAATATCAAAAACTAAGAAAGCAAGATTAAATATTTTACAAAAGAAGCATAAAGCTTACAGTTTCCATCTAAACAATTTCAAACTCTATAATATTACTTTCCTATAAAACATGAACCAAAATGAGGCAAATATTTTAACAAATTATACTCTTTTAGAACTGGATATGATTGACCTGCAAGTGTGTCTGGATTGTGATGTTGTTACTATCCAACTGATTAAGCTTGTTATCAATCCGCGTTATGTGACCTATACTACCTATCCTTGGGGGTGATTGTTCCTCTACAAATACCGTAATCTGAAACATGAATTAAAAAAAAAAAAGATTAACACACCAAATTCAAGAGCTAGACAAACAGACAAAGAAGAAAAAAATGAACATTCAAGTAGAATTTTTTGCATAAAATTTATACCTAAACACTGCTATGAGCTCCATACCTTAGTAAAATCTGTTGACAACAAAGGATTTTTTTCAGCCGCAAGAAGTTTACTTACAATGTCACACTCCTGCAAAATGTATTCAAGTAGCAAAGTTGTCTTGCTCTCTAAACAAGATGCAATAATATTCTCAACATGATGATGCAAAAAATTATTGAAAGGGTACCTGCAATATGAATCTACCTTTAACAACAAGATTCAAAGTTAACTAGTGATATTGGTTGCATCGAGTACATTTCGGGAGTAACGTATAGACACTGGTCTAGGTGGAGCAAAAATAAGGATATCAGTAAACACTCGGCCGAGCAAAGACCGGGCAGCCCCAGATATAATTAATCTTATATATATAACTCTCGATATACATTTGGCTTGGTGAAGGCAGAACGAATATAAGGTTCTTTATGAACACCCGGCCGGGCAAGGCCCTGGCGGGCCCAAAGATAATTAATCTTATATATATAACTCTTGATATACGTTTAGCCAGGTGAAGGTCGAGCGAATATAAGGTTCTCTGTAAACACCCGGTCGGGCAAGACCTGGGCGGGCCTAGAGATAATTAATCTTATATATATAACTCTCGATATACGTTCGTCGGGTGAAGGCCGAACGAATATATGGTTCTCAATGAACACCCGGGCGGGCCCAGAGATAATTAATCTTATATATATAACTCTTGATATACATTCGGCTGACTAAAAGCCGAGCGAATAAAAGGTTCTCTGTGAACTCCCAGCCGGGCAAGCCCCAGGCGGGCCCAGAGATAATTAATCTTATATATAACTCTCGATATATGTTTGGTCGGGTGAAGGCCGAATGAATATAAGGTTCTCTGTGAACACCCGGCCAGACAAGTCATTGGCGAGTACAGAGATAATTAATCTTATATATATAACTCTCGATATACATTCAGCCGGGTGAAGGCCGAGCAAATATAAGGTTCTCTATGAACACCTGGTCGGGCAAGGCCCGGACGGGCCTAGAGATAATTAATCTTATATATATAGAACTCTCGATATACGTTCGGCCGGGTGAAGGCCGAGCGAAAATAAGGTTCTCTATTAACACCATGCCGAGCAAAGACCGACGGGCCCAAAGATAATTAATCTTATATATATAACTCTCGATATACGTTTGGTCAAGTGGAGGCAGAACGAATATAAGGTTCTCTGTGAATACCAGGTCGGGTAAGGCCTGGGTGGGCCTAGAGATAATTAATCTTATATATATATATAAAACTCTCGATATACATTCGGCCAGGTGAAGGTGAAGGCCGAGCGAATATAAGGTTTTCTATGAACACTCGGGCAGGCAAGGCCCGGGCGGGCCCAGAGATAATTAATCTTATATATATAACTCTCGATATACGTTCGGACGGGTGAAGGCCGAGCGAATATAAGGTCTCTATGAACACCGGTCATGCAAAGACCGGGTGGGCCCGTAGATAATTAATCTTATATATATAACTCTTGATATACATTTGGCTGGGTGAAGGACGAAAGAATATTAGGTTCTTTGTGAACATCCGACCGAACAAAGCCCGGGCGGGCCCAGAGATAATTAATCTTATATATATAACTCTTAATATACGTTCAGCCGAGTGAAGGCCCAATGAATATAAGGTTCTCTATGAATACCCAGCCGAGCAAGGCCCGGGCGGGCCCAAAGATAATTAATCTTATATATACAACTCTCAACATCCCACAAAATCTAACAAACGAATTAATACACCAGTAGTGTAACATTGATATGCGAGATGACATTTTTCAGCATAATGATTCGGCTGTCTTTCCCATCATAAATGATCATTTATGGTCAAGTGTCTCGTGTCCCACTAACACATTCTTTGAAGTGATAGTTGACGCATGCCTTTTCGTACAGATCAACGACATCCCCTCCTTCACAGATCAACGGTCATCAATGAGCATGATGTTTAAATCAGATGGTTGTGGTGGGCCCTTACCTTGTGGCTTATGTTTAAAAATCCTAAGTGGTGCAAAAACACATCACTTGGCGCTTCATCTTCTTCGATACTCTCTCCGGCGATTTCTGTCGATGAGCCCTTATTTCTTGCGACCTACGCTAGTAAGTTGTTTAATTGGCCTTCCTTTTCTTTTTCTTCCTCTATCCATGGCCCAAGAATTTGTTGCTGAATGTATGCTTTCACTCATTTGGATTTCAATAGCAGTGATCGACAGGTTCTTCGTCTTTCATTTGAAATCCCTAAAAACCACCATACTAGTCTTCCAATCTCCCATGATCACCCCCATCACCCTCCTTCTGGCTGTATAACCTTCTTTAAGGATCAACAGAAGGCGGGTTTACATTTTCTGATCCCCCACTTTCTTTCCGAGATAAATCTTTACTTTATTATCCCTCTCTCACAAGTTGCTCCGAATACATTCCAAAGCATGTGCGAGTTGTTCATTTTGTTTTACCTATATGGCATTCCACCAACTACTCATAAGTTTCATTTATTTTTGTATCGCAAAAGATTGGAACTAGGGTTTTTTTATTTCAATCTCATCTAAAGGCAATGTTCTTCAAGGAACTGCCCTATTCCAATAAAGGATGGAAGTCTTGTTTCTTCTTTGTTGAAATGTCTGAGCCCACTTCGTGGCTGACAGAATGGCAGCCCCACCTTCCCCCACTCCCAGACCTTGGGAATTTTATGCTTGACCCAACCTTCATCTCTTATTCGAAGAAACTAGGAGACATCAAATTCAAGGCTCCCAACTTGCAGCAGGAAGGCCTCCTCTACTTATTCGGACTAAGTCCTTTTTCAGTGAAGCATCATTGCTCCTTCGGTAAGTCTTATCAACCTTCCCATTAGGCTGGCACTAACTAAAGTCGCTTTTTTTCATGTGATGGACGCTTTCTTCAAGGTTGTGGCTTCCGAACGCATTCAATTAAAGAGGACGAGCTACTCCGAAAAGAGCAACTACTACTAGCCGAGCGAGAGCTATAGCCGACCAACCCTTCTAGCGAGGCATGTAACAGCCAGGCAGCTGCATCCAGCGAGGAGGCTGCGCAGGAAGAAGTGTCGACTGACCCTCTCCCAGTCTCTGAAGATTCTTCGACTGATGAGGCGGAGGCACCATTGAAAAGGAGGTGAAAAAGGCGTCGACTTGTTGTTTCCTACCAAGTTCCCGAGGGGCCAACGTCCCTAATTCCTATGTCTTCGCCTCACCTTATGATGTGTGTCCACAAGTATACGGGTGTCATCAAGTAATAAAATATCTATCCCATGAGGAATGTTAATTAAACACTAGTTAACTTTACACGGTGAGTTATCTAGACAATTGAAAGGCAGCTCATGAACACTAGGAAGAGAGATAGAAGGGTAAAGAAAGAGATAATAAGAGAAGAGAGGGAGAGAATGAGCGTAAGTGAGTGAAGGATGAAAGATTATAGGATTTTGGTTTCATTATGATGCTAGTTAAAGTCCTTATGCATTGTTCATCAACGTAACTGCATGCTTACACTCATGTAGAAATTCTAACTACAGTTCGACACAACCCCACGCAAGTCACACCGAAGAGTTTACCCAAGTTCTAACGTTATTAAGTAAAGAAGCAACTCTAGAAAGCCCAGTTAATGGGATACCCTCTGTCACAGGGCCCCCTAGTCATACAATCGCTAGAGTTATCTAATTTACTCCCAAATAATAGATTAATATAATTAAGTAGAAAAGATAACCTAGAAAGTCTGGTTAAAGAGATACCCTCTGTTATATGGACCCCGGTCATACAATAGCTAAATTACACAAGTCACTTCCTAACATTAATTTGGGGAAAACTCTAATTAATCTCCCTAGAAGAGAATCGATCCCCGTTTTAAGGAAATACTATAGAAAGTAAGGGATACCTTCTATCACATGATCTCATGGTCTTACAATCCAAGGCCCTTCTCTATATGGTGATAAAAACTCTACATCTGAATGTATTGACCTCACACACATTTCGTCAAACACATACAACCACAACACACAAGAACAAGTCATAAAACATATCATAGCATGAGAAAATGTCCAAATGCATAGTTCATACATCAAAATTACATCACAACTACCTCCTACATCCTAGATCTAGAGGATCTACTCCATAGAGAAGGAAATACAACAAAAATAAAATAAAAAGTAAAGAAATCTACAACTCAAAACATAAAGAGAAGAGAAAAGAAGGTTTATCCATGTAGCACCGATTTTCTTAGATGTAATCCTCACTATAGAGGTGGACTGATTGGCGAAGATGAAGCTTCTAGGGTTCCCCTAAGGGGGAGAAGCCATCCCCAAGGAATCAGGACAAGCCCCAAGCCAAAGATGAGTGAAAATGAGAGAAAAATCCTTTATATAGAGCTGGGCATGAGCCTAGCACAACCCATGCCACGACCGTATGGATTCCACATGGCCAGAAGCTGCCTCGGTGCCAGGTCGTGTGGATTCTACATGGCCAGAGTTGCCAGCTCTAGTCCGGTGGCATGGCTGTGTGGATTCACATGGCCAAAAGCTTTTTCATCTCTAGAAATTCTACACGACCGTGTGGATTCCACATGGCTGCAGGCTGCTCCTTCTCTGTTTCATTGACACAGCCGTGTGGATTCTACATGGCCGAGGCTTGCTTTGGCTCTACTTTGTTACATGATCATGTGGGGTCACACGACCAGAGCCTTCTCCTCTAGTAGGTTCCACGGCCATTTGGATTCCACATGGTCGAGTCCTTTTTCCTTATTTTTTCTCCAAGTCATCTACAATTGTCATTTTCACTCCAAAAGCGTATCCTGTCAACAAGAAAACATACAAAGAGCATATCTCCTACAAAAAAGAGTAATTATGTTAAAAATATGATAAGAGGTGTAAAAGTGGATAGATCAAGCGCAAATAAATTATGTTAATGTGTGGCAAAACATGCATAAAAGTGTATATAATCTAAGTGTATCACACCCCAAACTTAAACCTTTGCTTGTCCTCAAGAAAAAACTATATTTAAACTCATGTGGTCAAATAGTGAATCGTAATCTCTTACAACTCAATCTAATCCTATCAAATGATTTCATTAGTGAGTAAGATACAAAAGTTGTTTGAATATAACCTAAGAAATAGATCTCTGTGCTAAATGCAATAGTAGCTTAAATTTTTAGTTTCAATCCCTAAGCCTAGTCAAGTTGTCATAAAACTGTGTTTCTTATACTTCTGGCAATAGGCACTTACCTGCCACATGCATGGTTCATATCTCTAAAACTATACAAGGTCTTAAAGGACTACTCGGAATCAAGAGAAACATAATATTTATTTCTCCAGTAACCTAACTTGGTCTCAAATGGGTAAATTGTTAGTTTTCAGTCACGACAGTTGTTTTCTATCCCTTATTCATATGATTTTTTTTCTCTTTTTTTTATGCTTTAAAATGTAGCACTAACACATATGAAAATACAAATGCAAATGCAAGGATTTTGATTTTTCCAAGTGAGTTTCCATGATCCAAGATCATCTAGTAACCAAAATGTAATTTAAGAGGTCACCTTAGAAACACAAGTACTGGTCTAGTTCTATGAATCATGACTATTTTTAGAGTTATCTACCATTAAAATTAGGCAAGGTGTAAAGAGATCCTAAAATAATGCTAGCACTCAAATTTCTACAATAAAATCATTGCTCACTTCATGCTATCATAGAAAGAAAAAGATAGATCACTAAACATACTAGCACTATAAGTAACCAAGAAGCCACATGAAATCTAGAACATGCGTGCTAGAATTTTACATTAAGGAACAAGTAGTCATAATGTGATGAATGATGCAATTAAAAAAAAATTATTATGCAAAAAGAAATGTGCAAAAACCAAACTATAACCCAATACATTTCCCCAAACTTAAACTTTACATTGTCCCAATGAAAACTAGAAATGAAATATGGAGGAGATTTTGAAGTTAGAGAAGTTACTAAGTGATGAGCTCTAAATAGTTGAGACATTCATGTGCCTTAAAATACTCCTCTATCTGATATTCACATTCCTCCATAACTTTGAGACCTACAAAAAGAAGATAGACAAGAAAAATTTGAATAAGGGATATGACTTATTATGAATAAAGAAAATTAATTAAAAAGAAACTAAAAACTTAAAAGAAAATAAGAAAGAAGAACTTGGGTTACCTTCCAAGAAGCGCTTGTTTTACATCATTAGCTCGACCTCTTATTTGGTACACTTAAATCATGATCTTGTAGAAGTAAGATATCTCCGAACGTTTTGGCTAATGGCCCAAAATGCGAAGGGAGCTTTCATCATGGGAATTACATCTAGAGGAATTGCTCTCTCCTTCTTCATCTCCTTAAAGATTCTTCTTGATGGTTGGAGAAAGTTCACTTGAAGTACCCCAAGCAAAGAGTGTTATGATCACAATTGATGTTGAGGTCTTGTTCTGATAAAAGTGAAGTATAGGCAAAGGTGGGAGTGTCCAGCCTTGGGGTCTCCGATTTTCCACCACTTCCCACCTAGAGGGTTGCATACAAGTGTCAACATCTACCTTATCTATGATCCCATCATCCATGAAGCATTTATTATTAGAAGTTAAAAAAGGAACAACAAGATTGGTTGAAGATGCATCAATGGTCCTATTAGTGTTCAGAGTATCATCAAATACAACATCATCATGCAAAGTAGTAGAGGAGTCCTGTAGAGCTGCAGAATAATGATCACAGTCTCCTTCGACTTTACATTCCACCTCCTCAAAATCATCATTCAACTGAGGCTCCAAATTTTGACTTGACACATCAATTTGCTGTAGCGATTAGAGAAATAAGATCCCCTCTTGCACTAAGAGCTCTTATAATTCTTATAGTTTGGTCTTCATCTGACTGGAAGTAGGAATATCTAAGTCTTGGGGATTCTCCTAGTTAGTTGTCTCATTAAGTTGCAACTGTTGTGGTCCATCTAACAATGAATCATCTTGAAATTCTAATGAACTCTGATTTACTTGAGAAGATTGCTCAACACTTTGAATATAGTTGTAATCAAAATTTTGATAATTCATCCAATCTTGATTGAAGTGTTGAAGTGAGTCAGGGATATGCTGTTGCGGAAGTAATTACTCATCCTCCTCAGAAGTGTGCTGAGGTTGAAAGTTTTGAGTTTGATGATCTCCTCAGTCATAACTAGAAATACTATGAATTGAATTATATATGTCTTGATGTACAGGTTGGAATAGATTCTGAAGTTTCGTGGAGGAGGTAATAGAACTTTGGAAGAAGTGGCATATAGCAGCTGGATGGGATGAGCTATCACAAACCGTGCAGATATAATCAATTGATTCTATGGAATGGTCAGCTTCATTTTGGAAAAGGTTGCATATGGCAATCGGGTGGGTTAGACTACCACATACTTTGCAGATGTTCGATATTTGCTCGTCATCAAAATTATACTTTGCATTGAAGCCTCCAGGTTGCCAAGAAAGGTACTTATCCATGGCTAAATAAAATTTTTGGTCTCACCTAAACTAATAACACTAAACTCACAAGACACAAAGAGTAATCATCACATAGCACATGGATATAGGAGATATAAAATATCAAAACACTCAACTAATTTTTGTATTGATTTTTTTTAAAAAAATGAATACAGAATTTAAAAACAAGAAGGAAAGTGCATAATGAAAATAAGAAAGAAAATACATAAGTAAAAGAAAAAATATCTAGAGTAACTCATAAGCTAATCAACTAATGCTAATTGGAAACAGTCCCGGCAATGGTGCTAAAAAACTTGATGCGTACCCATAAGTATACGAGTGTCGTCAAGTAATAAAATATCTATCCCATGAGGATTGCTATTTAAACACTAGTTAACTTCACACGGTGAGTTATCTAGACAATTAAAAGGCAGCTCACGAATGCTAGGAAGAGAGAGAGAGATTGAGAGAAGAGAGGGAGAGAGTGAGCGTAAGCGAGTGAAGGATGATAGATTCTAGACTTTTAGTTTCATTATGATGCTAGTTAATGTCCCTATGCATTGTTCATCTACATGACTCCATGCTTACACTCATGTAGGAATTCTAACTAAAGTCTGACACAACCCGGTGCAAGTCGCAACGAAGGGTTTTCCCAAGTTCTAACGCTATTAAGTAAAGAGGCAACTCTAGAAAGTCCAGTTACGGTCATACAATCGCTAGAGTAATCCAATTTACTCCCTAACGATAGATTAATGCAATTAAATAGAAAAGATAATTTAGAAAGTCTAGTTAAAGGGATACCCTCTATCACAGGGCCCCATGATCATACAATCACTAAATTACACAAGTCACTTCCTAATATTAATTTGGGAAAAAATCCTATAACTCTAATTAACCTTCCTAGTAGAGAATCAATATCCATTTTAAGGAAAGGCCATAGAAAATAAGGGATACCTTCTATCACAAGGTCTCATGGTCTTACAATCCAACTCCCTTCCTCTACAAGATGATCAAAACTCTACATCTAAATGTATTGACTTCACACACATTTCATCAAACATATACAAGACACAACACACAAGAACAAGTTATAAAACATATCATAGCATAAGAAAATATCTAAATACATGGTTCATACATCAACATTGCATCACAACTACCTCCTACATCTTAGATCTAGAGGATCTACTCCAAAGGGAAGGAAATGCAACCAAGAGATAAGAAGAAAAGCAATCTACAACTCAAAACATAAAGAGAAGAGAAGAGAAGGCTTATCCATATAGCACTGGTCTTCTTGGATGTAATTTTTGCTCCAGAGGTGGATGGATCGGCGAAGATGAAGCTTCTAGGTTTCCCCCAAGTGGGAGAACCCTTCCATAAGGACTGGGGGCGAGCCCTAAGCTAAAGATGAGTGAAAAGCGGAGAAACCCCCTTTATATAGAGCTAGGCACGACCCATGCCATGACCGTGTGGATTCCACACAGCCAGAAGCTGCCTCGGCTCTTGTCCGATGGCACGGTCGTGTAGATTCACACGGCCAAAAGATGCTTCGTCTCTAGAAATTCCACATGGTAGTGTGGATTCCACACGACTGCAGGCTGCTCCTTCTCTATTTCATTGACATGGTCGTATGGATTCCACACTGTCGGGGCTTGCTTTGGCTCTGCTTTATGACACTACCATGTGGGGTCACACAGCCGGAGCCTTCTCCTCCTCTGGCAAGTGGCACGGTCGTGTGGATTTCACACTGCCAGACCCTTTTTCTTTGTTTGTTCTCCAAGTCATCTAAAAGCACTATTTTCGCTCTAAAAGTGCATTCTGTCAACAAGAAAAATACACAAAGAGCATATCTCTGATAAAGAAGAGTAATTATGCAGAAAATATGACAAAAGATGTAAAAGTGAATAGATCAAGAACAAATAAAGTACATGAATCTGCATCAAAACATGTATAAAAGTGTATATAATCTACGCACATCACCTTACACCCGTCTGGGAAGAGACCCCGGCGCAATCATCCGAGCAGACTTTGTCTGCTTGTCCTTCAGTGTCTGCTCTTCTAAGAGCCCAATCCAAGAGGTCACCTCATAGCCAACCTACTCTCCCAGCCGGTCGGCTCCACAAGGTTCTATAAATTCTCCGTCATCTATGATCTACCATTTGCCTCAGCAATAATTTCCCCATCATCTTCCCCACCAATTAGCAGTCGTATATTATTAGGGGCAAATGATGGAGGCCTGGGAGGTTGTAATGAACTGGCTGGGTGACTTTACGCCAACAAAGATGGTGTATGAATATTCCTTTGATTTGACTATGGTATGCTTTTAACCCTTTAATTATCTTTCATTTTGAACATTTTTGATGATATTTGTTCTATAGCAATGGGCCTTCGGGATGGACATGTTGTAAAATTTTGCAACTTTGGCTCAGGAGAATGAAACCCTAAAGAAATGCCTATCAGAGGTCGGCTCCATGTATACCCCCACCTGCTCACCCTGAGAAAGCCAAGCTCAACTCGACTAGCTAATCCAATTAGAAAAGGAACTCTAAGAAGCTCAGATGTCTAGTAAAGTTGATTCAAAGCGAGCACAAAAAGTCGAGGCCGCCCTGAAGACTACCGAAGATAGGCTTTGCTCGGAGATAGCTCACCAAGCGAATATTGTGGCTTCACACATTTTGTTAAACACATACAAGGCACAACACACAATAACAAGCTATAAAACATATCATAGCATAAGAAAATATCTAAATACATAGTTCATACATCAACATCGCATCACAACTACCTCCTACATCTTAGATCTGGAGGATCTACTCCATAGAGAAGGAAATACAACCAAGAGATAAGAAGTAAAGCAATCTATAACTCAAACACAAAGAGAAGAGAAGAGAAGGCTTATCCATGTAGCACTAGTCTTCTTGGATGCAATTCTCGCTCCAAAGGTGGATAGATCGACGAAGATGAAGTTTCTAGGGTTTCCCCAAGGGGGAGAACCCTTTCCTAAGGAATGGGGGCAAGACCCAAGCTAAAGATGACTGAAAAGAGGAGAAACCCCCTTTATATAGAGCTAGGCACGACCCGTGCCACAACCTTGTAAATTCCACACAGCCAGAAGTTGCATCGGCTTTTGTCCGGTGGCATGGCCGTGTGGATTCACATGACCGAAAGATGCTTCGTCTCTAGAAATTCCACATGGCAGCGTGGATTCCACATGACTGCAGGTTGCTCCTTCTCTGTTTAATTAACACGTCGTATGGATTCCACAATGTCCAGGCTTGCTCTGGCTCTACTTTATGGCACTATCATGTGGGGTCACACTGCCGGAGCCTTCTCCTCCTCTAGCAAGTAGCACGACCATGTGTATTCCACACGGCTGGGCCCCTTTTCTTTGTTTGTTATCCAAGTCATCTACAAGTGTTGTTTTTACTTCAAAAGCACATCCTGTTAATAAGAAAACACACAAAGAGTAGATCTCTGATAAAAAAGTATAATTATGTTGAATATATAATAAGAGGTGTAAAAGTGCATACTTCAAGTGTAAATAAACTACGTGAATGTGCATTAAAATATGTATAAAAGTATATATAATCTACACACATCATCTTACACCCGTCCAGGAAGAGACCCCGACGCAGTCGTCTGAGCGGACTTTGTCTGCTTGTCCTTCAGTGTCCGCTCCTCTAAGCAGTCGAATCCAGGAGGTCACCTCACAACCAACCTGCTCTCCTTGCCGGTCAATTCCACAACCTACCGCTCTCCCAATCATCCCCCATTACTGAGGCTCCTCTAGCCACACCTTCTGGTATTGAGCGAAAGAGGTTCTACAAATTCTCCGCCATCTATTATCTAACATTCACCACGACAATAACTTCTCCAACATCTTCCCCATCAATCAGGGGTCGTATATTATTAAGGGCTCAGATGTTGGAGGCCTGGGAGGTTGCGATGAACTGGCTAGGTGACTTTACGACAATGAAGATGGTGTTTGAGTATTCCTTTGATTTGACTATGGTATGCATTTAACTCTTTAATTATCTTTCATTTTGAACATTTTTTATGATATTTGTTTTGCAACAATGGGACTTTGGGATGGGCATGTTGTAAAAATTTGCAACTTTGACTCAAGAGAATGAAACCTAAAGAAACACCTATCAGAGGTCGGCTCTATGTATACCCCCGCCTGCTCACCCTAAGAAAGCCAGGCTCAACTCGATCGACTGGTCCAATTAGAAAAGGAACTCTAAGAAGCTCAAATGCTGAGTAAAGTTGATTCAGAGCAAGCACAAAAAGTTGAGGTCGCCCTTAAGACTGCCGAAGATAGACTCCACTCGGAGACATCTCACCGAGCAAATATTGTGGCTGAGCTAGTCAGGAAAATTACAGAAGTCCAATGTCTCTCTGCCTAACTAGAGGAATCAAAGGTTGTACATGTTGTGAAGTTAGCGGCCGAGACTCAATTGGCATTCGAGCGGAAATAAAAGTTGGACACCCAAGGAGTTGAGCTAGAATACCTCCGGGCGGACTTAGAGGCCAGCTAAAATGCTCTGGCCTCTTCTAAATATGAACTTGAGGGTGTTTCTTCTGAGATGATAGCGGCCCGGGTAGAGCTAGCAGCCTATCAGGCAGGGGAGGATGAGCAGTTTGAAACTAGAAAGGCAACCCTCCTTAAATCACTAGATTTTAACTTGCCAATTGTCGACTCTATTACTACAACTTTTCTTTAAGGAGTCGATGGTGCATTCAAGCAACTCAAGAGGGAGGCTACCTAGCTTCAGATCCTCCTGCTCATTTCCTTGATCGCTAAAGGTTAATCAAGGAGTGCCTGCCCGACTTCTTTCCCGTTTTAAGTAGTCTTGTTTAACTTTCCTTGGAGTCAATAGAACTATGTAATTAAGCTTCCCCTTCATGTAACTAAGACTCTGTTTGCTTCAATCTACCTCTAGTTTATGCTTGGCTATTAATCATCATTATTTTTTCACGTGTTTGAAATTACTTTGTGTATTTAAGTGAAGGGTTGTCCTAGTCCAATTTCATGTACTGAGTGACTTTAAGGTCCTATCGTTCAACCCTAAGTGATAAGATTGTAGCTGTCCAATCGAGTCTTAACCCGATTGGATGTATAGTGAAGACCACTTAGGGATAGAACCTTCTTGGGCCGCCCGACCTTAACTTCGTCCGAAATTAAAACTGACTAGACTCTAAGGTTTGGCCAACTTTCAGGTTGATCGGTCATCTAGTAAGGACCGCTTAATCACTTAAAAGAGAAATGAAATCCTAAAAATGCGTCCAATCTTAAGACCGACCGGGCTATAGATGCCTTAAAAATTGAACCCTAGAAACAAAAGAAAATCTACCTCGATATGAGTGCCATCTCTTCAAAATAATGATTTACTTGTCACATCCATTATAAATGTGCATCTCCTATTGGTGACACATGTCTACCAACCTTATTCCCCTAACACAACAACCGACACATAATTTTTTAGGTACACGTCACTTCACTTTCTAATCTGATGGTCACAGGCGTTATCCTGCCTTTTATCACCTTGATCCAATGATCCTTCTTGAAAGGGGATTTGAACTGTTTCCTTAAAAAACCTTTTTAAAGACCCAAATACCCCCAACCAACTCACCTTCTTATTCCTCAACATCAACGAGCTCTCAGCTTTTATGAACTTCAGCGAACTCTTTTCTTACTTGTTCTCCTATTTCTGATCTTATTCCTCAATTTCACCCCTTAATTTTTATCATGGACACCCCTGGCGCTTAGTACTCTAGATTTGCCTTGAGTTTCACGGGGGTAGATTTAGACAATTTTCGATTTTCATATGAAGTCCCACGTTCTATGAGTATACCCACCGAGCGAGATTTTCCCCACTTTCCCCCTGCTAGTTACGTAACCATCTTCAAGAAACAAGTTGCAGCCGACTTACAGTTCCCTGTTCCTCCCTTTTTTATCGAGGTATGCCAATATTTTATCCTCCCTTTGCAATAGTTAACTCCCACTACCATTCACATCCTATGTGGTGTTGTTATCGTCTTTCGCTTATTTGGAGTTCCTTTATCCCCTCGAGCTTTCCATTATATATTCTAACCCAAACAAGTAACTGAAGGTTTATTTTGTTTCTGTGCGCTTCCCAGTACTACCATTTTCAATGAAACACATGCTCAAGGTATTGAGTGGAGGGCTACTTATTTTTTATTCAACTCCCTACCCCGGTATCATGGTCGACTACTTGGTAGCCATGCTTTCCTCCTGTGCCTCCTTTAGGTCCCCCTACTACAAATTAAACTCTTTTCAAAAAACTTTCCAAGCTACCTAGCTTGTAGCTTGACCTTCCTAAATTGCTCGTAGAAGGCCTGTTGTATATCTTTGGGTTGAGTCCCATCCGAATGGGGTTGGGATCCTCCTTTGGTAAGAAACTTCCCCTCATCTCTAATATTATGACTACATAATTAAAACTTTTGGCTCCTCTTTGTAACAGAAGTTATATCTAGGGTTGTATGCTCGTTGACTACCAAATTAAATAGTCACCCTGAATCATATTGGAAAGGAAATTATGGCATCTTTAGCGTCTTGTACTTGTTAGATTGGGCAGGCTTCTTATTCTTTCCTTTGTCCTTGTCCTTGATCTTTAACTTAGGGCAGTTATCTTTAACGTGTGCTTCTTCATTACAGTGGTAGCATATGATTTACTTATCTTTCTACCCTGCAAATTGTTAGTTTTTCTAGATTTAACTTATTTTTTAAATATCCTTACCATCATTGTCGTTTCTTTGTCGTCGAGAGTGGATTCTGAATTTAGTTCATCCATCTTTGCCTTGAGGGCAATATTGTGCTTCGACTCCTTATTCGAATCTACACCTCTCGTTTCATGGACTTCAAATGTTGAAAACATTTCCTCTATGGTAATAGATTCTAAATCTTTAGATATATAGTAAGCATCTACTAATGATGCCCACTCTGTAGTTCAAGGAAATGCGTTAAGCGCTTACCTTAGCGAATCTTGGTTGCTTACATTTTCTCCGAGATTTGTGAGTCTGGTGATGCGTTCCTTCATTCTCGAGTGAAGATGTGCAACGGTATCTTCTACTTCAAATTTGATGTTACTTAACTCGTTCCTTAGCAGATCCCATCTTAAGAGCTTGGCTTCGGACGTCCCTTCGTGTAGCACAAGGAACTTCTCCCAAAGTTCCTTTGCTAAGTCGTAGGCACCAATCCAGTTGACTTCTTGTGGCGGTAAGACGCTCAGCAGATGGAACTTTGCTTTGTCATTTGCCACGAAGTCGACCTGCTCCTTCTTCGTTCACTAGTATTCTTCCTTGCCTTTGGGTGCTACAAAACTAAATTTTATTATTAAAAGTAATTCACAATTGGTTTTAAAAGAATACCTCCATTTTTTTTTCTAGCTGGCGAACTCCCCCCCCCCCAAACTTTTGTAGGCAGATGCTCGTTTCGGCCATCTCGTGTACTTCGTTCGGTGGTTAGTCCTCCTGAAGCATCCTGGCTTTGATACCACTTGTTAGGACCTTGGTGGGCAACTAGAGGGGGGTGAATAGGCCATGCACAAATTAAAATAAACAACCTTTCTTGGACTAATAACTTAAAATAAAATAAACACTTGCATTAGAAATAATAAGGAAACTAAAAGACAGAGGCGCCGAAGTTTTACTTGGTTACAACCGGATAGATTGTTAATCCAAGGAAGTTAAAGCACACTAAAATTCTCCTTCAGATAGAGAAGCCTCTTTACAGCAATGGAAGTACAGAAATAGAAAGCTAAAATAGAACAATGGATGTGTACAAGTGTTGTTTCATAATTTCTTATTATTTTTAGCTTCTAGGAGCAGGGCTCTTTATATAGCCTTGCTCGGGGCTTCTGGAAGGATTCCAGACTTTATCCCCGACGTAACGTTCAACCGCCATGTTGAATTGGCTAAGTTTTTTGTTCCGGGAGCCCCGGACTAGCTTGGGCGGCCTGACCAAGTTCAGGCGCCCCAGATCGGTCCGGGCACCCCGAGCACCAAAAATCAGATTTTACTAATTTTTGGTCCCAGTCTCCTGTTCCGGTTCTGCTCGCTTGGACAATTTCGGCCATCCGGAATAGGGCTCACCTAAACTCAACTTTCGACCTTCTCCTCGAGCAAGCTTCCGCTCCAGCTTCTTGTCTCTCGGAAACGTTGCACGCCTCTTTCTCGTCCACCCGCGTACTCTTCCACAACACCTCATCCCTCAGACGCACCGAGCCCGTCGGCTCTCTCCCGTGTCGTCCTTCTCGATAGCTGCATCTTTTACTCGACTTCCTGTGCTTCTAAGTTTCTACGCACTTAGATACAGGGTTAAACATAATAGGACCTATCTTAACTTATTTGATCACATCAAAACTACCTTGGGGTACCAACAATATCATCAACAAGAATATTATCAGGATCAACTACAACATTACGATATAAAAAAACTAGAAGAGTCATGTAGAGTAACAGAATCAAAGTCAAAAATATCACAAACTCTGCAATCCATCTCCTCAAAAATTGATGTCGTATGTTGATCTGATAGCAACTATAACTATGTCGATGAATGTGTTCTTTCCTAGAATTGTGTTACTTGATGTTTCAAAAATTGTTGTGACTACTCCCTAAAATCCTGCTCAGGCTAATGTTACTGAAAATAAAGCTGGTAATACTGGGGTCACACAAAAATCCCTTGTTGTGTGTTCCCATACATGAATCCTACAAATAAATTATAACTATCCTACTGATGAGTCTGATAATATTGAGGATCAGGCTACTGATACTGGATCCTGGTCGAGAATACACTAGCCAAGGAATGAACATCTTTGGTAATCAACGGTCTAGTCCCAAAGTATTGATAATTTATAGTCATAATCTTGATAAGTTCTCTTGCCCGAGTAGATGTCCTATTAACTAAAGCTCCTCCATTAGCTACATCAACCATACTCCTGTCTATGGGACACAATCCCTTATAGAAGTACATAATCAGTAGTTGATTGCTTATCTGGTGCTGAGGGAAACTAGCAACAAGTCCTTTAAACCTATCCCAATATTCTTGTAACGATTTTCCTGTGAATTGATGTACTCCACAAATACTCCTCCGAATAGAAGCAGGAAAGAATCTTTCTAGAAATGATTTCTTCATCTCGAACGAGCTGGTGATAGAGTTGGGTGGGAGACAGTGCAACCAATCTTTTGCTGAATCCATTAGTAAGAATGGAAATGCTCTAAGTCCAACATCATCTCCTGATATGCCAAGTGGGTTCCATGTAGATCATACCATATCCAATTCTTGCAAATGTCTATTGAGATCTTCACCAGATCGTCCATGAAATTCGATAATAAATGAACAATTTTTCATAACTCAAAGTCTTCCTCAAAATCAAAATATCGAATGTAGAATGAATCATCTGAAAAATCTGGTGATCAAAGCTCTCTAAAAGTCTTTTCAATGTTGTTCTCTATTTTCTTTAACAAACCTAAGGTCCTGATCACACTAAAACTTTGAAACTGCTAATGATATATAAGAGATTTCCTGGTCTTACCTGAAACACTCATGCAAATACAATTAAACGACACAGGAAATATACAAGATAGAATACGTGCATACAAGAGATGAAATAATTAAGCCCTAACAATATCTTTGAATTTTTGCAATCACTAAAGTAATAGAAATAAGAGAGAATAAAATCAAAAAAATGAAATAAAAAATATTGAAAAACTAAAACGGTGGTCTAAATGATGAGATTGACCAAAAAAGGTCTTTATTCACGGTGTAGCTGTTAGTATTCTCCCCTCACCCCTTTCCTTCAACCTGCAAAGTTCTAGGGCAAAAGAGAGGTGCTAACAATTACATCGAAAGAAAAATAAAATAACAAAGCAGAAAACCAAGAACCAAATAAAGATAAAACTTATGTATAGTCTAAAAACAAACGAATACCACTAAGGTCCTCGGCAACGGCGCCCGACCCCACCAAAGGGCCTTACCCGGGAGCTTCTTCATCTAAGCCAAGTACTCCCCTTGACGTTGACCGTCAGTTTTAATTTACTTATGGTCTACCATCCCAACAGGGAATGATCTCTACTCCCCAATCATATGGAGTAGTGAAGCTACAAGGATCGTTGGCTAAGGCTTGGGCAAATGCGAGGAATCGACTGAGAGACCTTTCTAACTCTGAGCGCACGAATGAGTATGCTCGGGCTGCAACTGCAGTAAGCTTGTGATATTTCTGTTAGTAGGTAAACTTTCTCTAACAACATTCTCCATGTCATTCTTTTTAATTCTATGATACCGGAATAAATCTAAGCCACCTAGTGGTGGACTTAGAGAGAGATAACAAAAGTTTGAAGGAATGCGTGGAGGAATTGAAACTCTCTACTTCTAACCCGAGCGAGGTGATAGCCTGGTTGCAGAAGGAAGTAGATTATTAGGATGAGTTGTTATCAACCCTGGGGAATACCCTGAAGGAGTCTCAACAACTGGTGGATTCTCAACAGATGGAAAAAAGGAAAATAGAGATCATGTTGAATACCAGTGAGTCCAAGCTCCGAGTGGAGGTTGCCATAAAAACAAAATCCTTAATAGGCATTGGCTAGAAGAATGCTCTGCTAGAGGAATTAAGAGTCTCCCATGCTTCTGGGTACATTGAACAAATCAAGGAACTATCATCCAAGGATTTACTAATATTAGAACAATAGAGAAACTTGGATACACAGGAAGCCCAACTGAGAAACAAGGATGGGGAGGATGGGCGTTTTGAGACTAGGTAGAAAGACTATCTTGAATATTGAGAGTTCAACTTGGTATTTGGCGATCTGATAAAAAGGACACTCACTCTTGGAGATGAAGGAGCAGTTCAACAATTACACGAGGTCCCCCCTAAGAAGATTTATAGACCGACAACGACTTTTAAAAGAACTTCCTAAACACCTCTTAAGTAAATTTGATTGAATATATGATATACTTATCTGGGTAACTTGTAATTGCTGTAAAGAATAGAACTTAATGTAAAATATGTATTGACCATTATGGAATCATACATGTTTCTATGCATTTTTTCCATTTGCTAATACTTCCCCCATGCAATGAAACCTAAATAAGTGCTTCCCCTTAAGAAAGACCCAATAATACAGAGATTTAGTGGTTAAGTATATAAGTGTTCATTATAATAACGTTGAGTTGAATGATAATCCGGGCGGAGTAACATCGTTGTCTGAAACAATCAGGCTCACCCGCTATTGGTTTAGCAAGTATGGGCAGGGAAGACAAGCAATTCTTTATCTCCTCGAAGGCATTGTCATATTTAGCTCCCATGGAAATTTAGTTGCTTGACGGAGAATCTTAAAAAAAAAGAAGCAAACTTTGGTCGGTCGATCGTGAGATGAAGCGAGACAGTACTGTAATTCACCCAGTCAACCTTTATGCTTCCTTCAGATTGCGCAGGGGAGTCGTGTCTTGGAGAGTCAATACTTTACTAGGGTTGGATTTGATTCCCCACTTTGTAACTATGTAGCCCAGGAATCATCCACTCTTTGTTCCGAACAAGCACTTTCTGTGGTCGACCTTTAATCTGTACTACCTTAAGGTTTGGCAAGTTTCTTCAATATCAGCATAGAGGTTGATTGTTCGGAGAGATTTAATACGAAAATCATCTACATAAACCTCCATATTTCGCCTGATCTATTTCCAGAATACTTTGTTCATAAGTCATTAGTAAGTTGCTTCTGCATTCTTTAGTCTGAACGACTTAACATTGTAATAGTAAGTTCCTTTAGCAGTTATGAAGCTAACCTTTTCTTGGTCATCCTTGGAAAGTGGGACTTGATGGTAGCCCTGATATGCATTCAGCATGCAAATTAAATCACAGTCGGAGTCCACCACTTGATCAATCTGCGGCAAGGGGTAGTAATCTTTGGGGCACGCCTTATTAAGGTCTCTCAAGTCAATGTAAACCCTCCATTTATTTCTTGGCTTAGACACCATGAACATGTTATCTAGCCAGCTTGAGAACTACACCTCTCGAATATAGTTGGCCTCCAACAGGTTGTTGACTTCCGGTCGGATGACCTTATTCTGCTCGGTTCCAAAATCCCACTTCCTTTGCTTGACCGATTGGGCATCTAGATAGACATGGAGTACATGCTCCATGACCGTAGGTGTCACGCTCGTGATTTCCTTAGGCTCCCATGCAAAAACATCATTATTTCATGTGAGAGATGCGATCAGCTATTCATTAACTGTTGGTGCACGGGGCCGGCTAGAGCGGGGTGAATAACCCCTGTACAAATTAAGCAAAACAAAACCTTTCTCGACTTATAACTTAATTAAAATAATACAAGCATAAATATATAAATAAGAATAACCAAAAAGGATAAGGCTCGGCATATTTACTTGGCTACAACCGGGGAGGTTGTTAATAATCCAAGGCAAATGAAAAAAGCACACTAAAAATCTCCTCTGGATGGAAAAGCCTCTTATAGTATTCAAAACTCACAAAACAAAGCTAAACTCAGACAAACTCAAGCACAAGTGTTGTTTCTCTGTAATTCTTGTTGTCATTAGCATCTGGGAGCAGGGGTGCTTATATAGCCCTGCTCGGGGTGCCTAGAAGGGTTCTAGGAATCTGGAATGGGATAGAATTCTATCCCTGATGCAACGTTCAAATGCCACATTGATTTAGATGAAATTTGGGTTTCGGGCGCTCGGAATGGTTCCAAGCACCCGGAGTCTGGGCGCCCCAAGTCCGGGCACCCCGAACTGGTCTGGGCACCCTGAGTCCGGGCGCCCAGACTGGTCCAGGCGCCCCAAGCAGGGAAATCATCCCTTTGCTTATTTTTCAGTCCCAGCCTCCTGCTTCGGTTCCGCTCGGTCGGATGATTTTGGCCATCCGGAATAGGGCTCACCCGAACCCAACTTCTAGTCTTCTCCTCGAGTAATCTTTCGCTCCGGCTTCTCGTCCCTCGAAATCACTGCGTGCTTCCTTCTCGTTCGCCAGCGTACTCTTGCACAGATTTTCGTCCCTTGGAAGTACCGAGCCCGTTGCCTCTCTCCCATGCCGACGCTAGTTGTGTCTTTTGCTCCGCCCTCTTGACCCTCAGAAAACACCTCATACTCCCTTCTCGTCCTCCGGTGTACTCTGCCACAACACCTCATCCCTCAGACGAACCGAGCCTGTTGGTTCTTTCCCGTGTCGTCCTTCTCGCTAGCTGCATCTTTTGCTCGACTTCCTATGCTCCTAAGTTCCTACACACTTAGACACAGGGTTAAACACAACATGACCTAACCTAACTTATTTGATCACATCAAAACTACCTTGGGGTATCAACAATCTCCCCCTTTTTGATGTGAGCAACCCAATTTAAGTTAGGATAAACCAACATAAAGTAAAAGCAATAAATTTACAATTAAAGTTCAAAAATTAAAAAAGGTTAAAAAGTTTAAACTACCTCCCCCTAGAGTTAATCTTCCCTTCACCCCCTTTGATCACATAAAAATACAGTATCTCAAAAAGTCTAAGGGTGACTTTATCAAAAAGTTTAAGTCTTTTAAGAAAAAAAAACTCTAGATTTATAAGGTTAAAATGACTTGGAAATATTTTTTAAAAAAATTTGGAGAATCATAAACACAAGTCTAAGAGAATACTCCAAAAAAAAATTCTAAAGTGAATGCCTTAAACAATTTTGGAAATCTTGAAATATTTTCTGAAAAATGTAATAAAGCATGCATTTTGATAGACGAAAATATATTTTAAAGATTTATAATTTTAAAAATTATTTTTTTAAAAAAAATGTATTCAGATAAATAATTTTAAAAAAACTTTTCAAAAAAGTTTTCTTAGTTAGCAGGGATAACTCTTGCGAAATAATTGAAAATTTTTTAATAGCAAAATTCAAATGTTACAAAAAATTTGAGATTTTTCTATAGATGAATATTGAATCCCTCTTTCTAAAAAAAATTGGGATCAAATTAATTTCAACAATAATTAAGCTCAAAAGAAATTTTTTAGTTAAAAAAAATTAATTGCAAAAAAAAAATTAATACAAGCATGATCTTGAAATCCAAAATAAATTCCTTTCTACCGGATTAACAAGAGAATTTTTAGGTTTTTGGTAATTTTCTAATTTGTCCATTGCGATATTTAAATTCCCATTTTAGTCTATAATAATTTCTAAAATTCGAAGCAGAGAAATATGCAGAGATTTTTAAGGTTTGTATATGTTCCTTTAACATTTCATTTTCTATCTCTAATCGACAAACTGTTGCTAGAGTTCCTTTTAACTCATTATTCTCTGTTAATAATTTTCCATTTTCTGTTTCTGATTTGCAAGAATCTTTCGACAACATTTTTACCAAATTAAATAATTGGTCAGGAGGTAGAGATCGTACTTAACTTACCTTGTCGACTTCTGATGCTCCCCCTATGGAGATGCTTTCCTCCAACATTGCTCCCCCTTCATTGATGCTATCAATGCTTATTTCTAAAGAACTTTCTTTATCTTCAGGTGGGTACTCGTCTATGAGAGCAGTTTCGGCAATTTCCTCGTTTTCTACTTCTGATAACGACTTGGAGTTCATCGAGGAGTTGGATTCAACTACATTTGGTTCTTCATAAAGTTTTAAGAACTTTTCTCAAAGTTCTGCATTCTCATAATTACTGATTCTGTCGACATCCTAGGCAGGCAGAACGCTTAGAAGGTGGAACTCAACCTTACCATTAGCCATGAAGTTGTTGCGCTACTTTTCAGTCCATCGATGCTTCTCAAGTTTTTTTCCTTCTTTGTTTTTGGGCATATCAAAACCATACTTAATTGTTAGTAAAATATTAAAATTGGTTTTGAAATATACCTCCATCCGATGTTTCCAAAAAGTGAACTCCCCCTCAAATACTGGTGGGTAGATGCTAGCTCCGACCATCGTCTTTGCTTTGATCGGCGGTTAGTCCTCCTGAAACTGTTAGGCTCTGATACCAAATGTTGGTGTAGTGGGGCCGGCTAGAGGGGGTGAATAACCCCTGCAAAAATTAAGCAAACCAAACCTTTCTCGAATTATAACTTAATTAAAATAACACTTGCATAAATATAGAAAGAAGAATAACCAAAAAGGACGAGGCTTAGCAGATTTACTTGGTTACAACCGGGAAGGTTATCAATCTAAGGCAGATGAAAAAAGCACATTAAAAATATTCTCTGGGCAGAGAATCCTCTTACAACATTCAAAGCTCACAAAACAAAGCTAAACTCAGACAAACTCAAGTACAAGTGTTGTTACTCTATAATTCTTGTTGTCGTTAGCTTCTAGGAACAGGGCTGCTTATATAGCCCTACTCGGGGCGCCTAGAATAAGATAAATTCTATCCCTGATGCAACGTTCAAATGCCACGTTGATTTGGATGAAATTCAGGTTTCGGGCGCAAGGAGTCTGGGCACCCCAGACTAGTCCGGGCTCCCCGAGTCCGGATGCCCCGGGTAGGGAAATCAGCCCTTTGCTGATTTTTCAATCCCGGCCGCCTGCTTCGGTTTCTCTTGTTTAAGTGATTCCGGCCATCCGAAATAGGGCTCACCCGAACCCAACTTCCGATCTTCTCGTTGAGCAATCTTTCGCACTGGCTTCTCATCCCTCGAAATCGTCGCGTGATTCCTTCTCGTCCGCCAGCATACTCTTCCATAGCTTTTCGTCCCTCGGTCACACTGAGCCCGTTGGCTCTCTCCCGTGTCGACCTTCTTGCTAGCTGTCTTTTACTCCTCCAGCAATCTTTCTCTCAGGCTTCTCATTCCTTAGAAAACACCGCATGCTTCCTTATCGTCTGCCGGTGTACTCTTCCGCAGCACCTCGTCCCCCAGACGCATCGAGCTCGTTGGATCTCTCCTGTGTCGTGCTTCTAGCTAGCTGTGTCTTTTGCTCGACTTCCTGTGCTCCTAAGTTCCAGCACACTTAGACACAGGGTTAAACACAATAGTATCTAACCTAACTTATTTGATCATATCAAAACTACCTTGGGGTAACAACATTAACCTCCAGAGCCAGGTTGGCAATTATCTGGGTGATTGCTTCCAGGTGACTTGGCTGAATCTGTACCTCCGTTTTCTCTTCATAAATAAGTGTAGGAGATGCCTCCCAGATGGAGTTGACCTCCATCTGTTCGGTCTTTGAAGCAGCGTTGGCCTTCATCTTAATGACACCAACGTAGCACTTGCATGCTACTAGTTGATTTCCTTTGACTTCCCTAACCTAATTGTCCAAGGAGAATGTTATTTTCTAGCAGAAGGTTGAGACAACTGCCCAAAATTCATTTAGGGTCGGTCGACCCAAAATGATATTATAGGATGAGGGTGTGTCTACGACTATAAAAGTCATTTGGTGCACCCTCATTAGGGGTTCCTCCCCTAAGGATATGACCAACTTTATTTGATCGAGCGGCTGGACTTTGTTGCCCATGAAGTTATAGAGTGGCGTAATCATGGGCTAGAGCTCGCTCGGCTCTATCTGTAGCTACTCAAATGCCTGTTTGAGATGATTTTGACCGAGCTGCCTGTGTCAATAAAAGTGCGATGGATATTATAATTAGCAATAACAACCTTAATTATTAGACTGTCATCATGAGATACTTCAAACCCCTCTAAGTCCTTGGGCTCGAAACTTATTTTAGGTCTCAAGACCTGCTCATTACTGCATCCGACCACATGGATCTCCAATCAGCGGCCATATGACTTCCTCGTCCAGTTGGAATCTTCATCGGTCGGGCCTCTAACTATCATGCTAATATCTCCTCGAGTGGTGTTATTGCAATTTTCTTCTTGTCGCGTCGGGGGTTGCTCTGTTGAACTGGGGGGTTGGGCCCGGTCTCCCTGCCACTAAGGCATCCTTTGGTGTTGATCGGCTCCTCGATATTCTCTCTTGGGAAAACCATTCGGTTGTTGATACTATCGGCGGTTGGGAGATGGTGAATGCCAGAGGTATCCTTGTTTAGTAGCCTAGCGATTTCCCAAATTATAATGATAACAATTCTAGGTGTCATGGGTCGTTGAGCGATAATATGTACAAAATCTAAGTGGAGCCCATCTAAAGGACTTGGAGCATTCCACCCACTCGGCCTCCACATGTTGCACAACTTGAGGTCAAGACTCTGGGTGATGTGGGAGAGAACCTACTCGGGGCACCTTATGAGGGAGAGGAGGAGGCGACGCTCGATGCTCACTAGCTGAGGTCACGGCAGGTGCAGTGACCTCCTTCTTCTAGGTGGACTATTCTTCTTCTACATTAATATACTCGGTCACTCAGTCGAGTAGATGGCCGAAGTCTCTGTGGGGCTTCGTAATCAAAGGTAAAAAAAATCACCGTCGGCAAGCCCCTAAGAAAAGGCGCTCATCAAAATTTTTGGGATAGCCAAAGAGACATCCATGGCTACCTAATTGAACTTCTTAATGTAGGTCCTGAGCGTTTCTTTAGGCCCCTACTTGAACGAAAAGAGGCTCAAGGTGGTTTTCAAGTACTGATAGCTTCTAGAGAAGTGATAAAGGAAAGTCTTGCGGAAATGCTTAAAACAACCACTGGATTCAGTCGGTAACTGCCTAAACCACCTCTATGCTGAGTGAGAGAGTGTAGTGAGAAACACTCAGCATTTCACGTCATTCGTATATTGATAAAGGAGGGCGGCATTCTCGAACTTGAGGGGGTGATCCTCTAAGTTAGTTGACCCTGCGTATTCCCCGATCATTAGGGGATGATAGTGCTTTGGCAGTCTGTCCTCCAGTATCTCTTGGGAAAACGGCATACTAACCCATTCAAGAGAGCCACTAGCCATAGGGGCTTTTCCTTTACGTAAATCCCACGTGGGCGTGTCTCCAGAAGATGATGCTTGGGGTCGTTCGTCTCAACCATATGTTCAGGTAGCATATAAAATAGCGCCTGGTGATATGCGGGTGACTGTGGCACGAGCGGTAAGTTGACTGGTGGAATATAGGGTGGCACCAGGCTAGTCATCGAAGGAATTGGCTAGCACTCCATTGGACCTCCCACCCGGGCCCTCATTCAGTGTGTGGGCCTATTGTTAATGTAGCAGGATCGTGCGATAAAGTACCGTTGGTTGCTTCTTGATGTTGTTGCCGCATCAGCTTTTGCACTACACCGTTAATTAACATTTCTAATTCCTCTTGTGTCAAGGTAACCGTGATGAGTCATCCAGCTTCTTCCATCTCTCTACTTCAAATTCAGAAAGTTACCCCAGATGGTGCAAAATTTGATCCTGTCTGAAATCGAGGGAGATGGCACGCTGGGTAGGTGGATGTGTTGTTGACTGATGTGCATAAATATTATGATCGTTTATGCATGTTTTAACGCACATTCACTTGCTTTATACGTACATATTCTTGTATGATCACCTCTTTTATCATGTACTCATCATATATACTCTTTTGTTCGGATATCTGCTCTTTGTTTGGTTTTGTGTTGACAGGGACAACTTTCGAAGTAAAAACAATGATTGTTGACGCACCGGAACGAGCCATAGAACACGGTCGTGTAGCGTTTCTTAAAGGAGTCGGTCGTGTGACCCTACACAGTCGTACGAAGCTGATAGAGAGACAAAAGCCACAGGTCGTGCAACCTTGCACGGCCGTGTGACCTGTCCAGAATGGAGAAAGGCACGGGTCGTGCTAATTGGCACGTCCGTGCAAGAAGAATAGTGGAGGAAGAGACATAGGCCGTGCCAATTGGCACGACCGTGCGATCAAAGCCGAGAAGAAGAAAGAACAGGTCGTGCCAATTGGCACGGCCGTGAAACTTTGGCCAAGGGGAGAAAAGAGGAGGCCATGCCAATCGGCATGGCCGTGCAGAACACCACCTAACCTGGCCGTCACGGTCGTGCCCCTACTTGTGTGCGTCGCCCAGCTCTCCAAAAAGCCCTATTTCCACCTACTTCTCTCCCAAAAGCTCTCTCCTCCACACTATATCTCACCAAACCCTAATCCCCACCTCTAGAGCTTATCTTTACTTAGATCTACACCTAAATCTAACACTTCTTCAAGCCAAAAATCCGGAAAGAGAGAAGCAACTCCCCTATTTCCCTTCTTTCTCCCCCTCTCCCATCCTCAAGATCCATCTCCACAAGGAATTCTTCAAAGCCTTGCACATCATGTCGCAAGAGACTTCGTCGAGGAAGCGGTGGATCTGGCGAATGAGATGCGCCCGGAGGCGACAAGGGCAAAGGGAAGGCTTCTTCTTCAAAAGTCAAAGGAAAAAGGGTGGCACGCGACGAAGGTAATGAAAACGGGTTTAATATTATTTTTAGAAATCATGAACACAAAGCTAGATATGATATCCTTGTCGCTAGGAAAATTACATGTACTAAATATATGGATCCTATTACTATGGATATGCTTGGAATTAGAGATGATGTAGATTAGATGATTAGTTCTTTAGATTGGAATGATATCATGTACGCCCATTCACTGATTTACCCCCGCCTAGTCCTTGAATTTTTGAGCTCGCTTGCTATTAAATTTTCATCTAAGGATGGGGTCATAACTTTTAGGATGATGAATAAAGAAGTTCGGTAGACTTTTAGTGATTTTAATAATTATTTTGGTTTACCCATTGGTGGTGCCCGTGGATTTTATTATGAGATTAGATTGAATGAATTTTGGATGTCAATAACTGGATCAAAAGACCCTTATGAACCTTCTAGAGCTAAGGCATCCCGCATGCAAAACCCGACCTTTAGATACCTTCACCAAGTGATGAGCAAAACGATCTTTGGTCGAGGAGAGATTGATGGGGCGGTTAGAAAGGTAGAGCTCTATTCTCTTTGGGTGATGTTGAATAAAGTAGATTTTGATTCCGGATTTCATTTTTTACAGAATTTATTGAGAGCAGCTAAACCATCTTCGGGGATGATAGTGTTTGGTGGATTGATCACCCAAATAGCATTCAATCTGGGTTGTGAGCTTGATGGATTAGAGGTCATTCATGGTAATGACAAGATCAACATCGATTCTTATCTTGCAATGAAGATGATTTGTCGGGATGAGAATGGGTTTGCCTTCCCTAGGAACACTGGTTTTTCCATTACCCCTTCCTTGCCCCGAGCACACTTTAGTTCGCAACCCCGTGAACTAGGTGATTATTGATTTACACCCCGGAACTGTTCCCTCCATCATAGAAGAAATCGAGTACCACCAAAAGCCCTCGTCATCAGGATTCCCGTAGCCTTCCGGATTTCCGGAACCTCATAGGCACTCTTTTGCCTATGGCACGAGACCCTCTAGATTTGATTTTTCTGACTTCTGTGCCTCTTTAGACTCCCTTCATGAGAAGCAAAATACCCAACAACAATTGTTGGAGGGTCACTTCAAGTTATCTGACGACTAGTTTAGGGAGATACAGGATCATTTTCAGTTTGCTAGGGACTTTCATAGTCAGGTGATAGGGTTCGTTCAAGACTATGACGTTGACCAGGAAAGAATGAGGAATTTTATGGATGATATGGATATCACTAGACAACAAGTAGATGCCCTTTATCAATATCATTAACACCTTGGGCATCTTCCTGGTATGCCTAGATTTCCCCCTGGCACAAATCGGGGACCCCCTTATCCCCCACCCCCGTCACTGTATTGATTTCATCGAGACAATGAAAAATTAAAGTCTGGGGGGGGGGGGGGGGGTGTTGTGTCTGCACAACCTGAGTCGAGTCGAGTTTTCTTTTCGTTCTGCATATTTTATTTTTCTGTTATGCATATTAGTTTGCTTGTTTATTCATTTCATATTTCTATTTGCATATCATTCACACTTTGCTTTGTTTATTCGTTTCATGTTTCTAATTTTGAGGCATATTTGAGAACATCAAACCTTCTACTTTTTTCTATTACTTGTCTGATAGCAAAATGACTAGTATTTTCTTATTTTATGTGTTGTCAAAATAGTGTTAGTATGTTTGGTGTATCTCCTTTCTCTATCTTTAGTAGCATGAAATAAGCTAAATATTATATGGAGTTTGTTATAAGTTTTGGCCTAACCAGGATCTTATTTTCACTACACTTAAGTACTTAAGCTTGAATAGTAGAAATATTTTTGAAATAGTTATGATTCAACCAAATTGTTTAGTACTTTTGTTCCCACGGTGATTTCTTACTTACATTTTGATTATTGGATGACCTCGGATCATGGAAGCTCATTTGGGAAAATCTATATCCCAACTAGTGCTACACTATAGCACCAAAAAAATTGATGAATAAGGGATAAAAAAATAGTTATCGTGAGTGGAAACTAACAATTCACCCTTTGAGACCGAGTTAGGTTACTGGGGAAATGAATGTTATGTTTCTCTTGATTCCGAGTAGTATCCTTTGAGACCTTGTGTAATTTAAGGAAAACGAACCAAGTGTGTGGCAGGTAAGTATCTATCACCGGGAACATTAGGAACTGAATTGTATGACGACTTAACTAGGACAGAAAATTGAAACTTGAAGAGTTTGAGTTACTTATTGCACCGAGCACAAAGAACTTTTGATTAGGTCATACTTAGGTTACTCCACAATCGTGCTTATCAATGAAACTAGTTGATAGAGTTAGGCGAATGCACTAGGGATTATGAAACACTGCTAGGCGCTCATGAACATAGTTTGTAGTGTTTTGCTTGAGGACAAGCAAAGGTTCAAGTCTGGGGGTGTGATGTGCGTAAATATTATGATCGTTTATGCATGTTTTAACGCACATTCACTTGCTTTACGTACATATTCTTGTATGATCGCCTCTTTTATCATGTACTCATCATATATACTCTTTTGTTCTGATATCTGCTCTTTGTTTGGTTTTGTGTTGACAGGGACAACTTTCAGAGCAAAAATAGTGATTGTTGACGCACCGGAATGAGCCAGAGAACACGGTCGTGCAACCTTGCACGGTCGTGTGGCCAAACAGGAGAGGAGCAGTGCACGGTTGTGCAACTCCTGCACGGGCGTGCGGCCAACCCAGAGGCAGATTAGAGCATGGTCGTGCAAACCTGCACGGTCGTGCCCCCCACGATCGAAGCCAAGCAAGGCACGATCGTGCAACCCTACACGACCGTTCCCCAGCAGCCGAACCCAAAGTTGACACGGTCGTGCCAATTGGCACGACCGTGCAATGCGGCCAGAGACAAGAAAGGGTACAGTCGTGCCCCCGTAGCCACACCCTAGCCTATAAAAGGGTTTTAACCCTTTTCCTCAAAGGGGGGAAGAGTCGGGAAGCGAGCCATCAGAGAGGGAATCGACTTGGTGCTGTTCCACGCCGTCCAGGACCTCTGTCCAGCCATCCTTCATCACCTCATCAACCCCAAAAGCAAAGGATTGGATCCGAATATCACTCGTCGTCTTTGGATAAGCGTCTTTTCTCCTTCTCTCTTCTTGTTCGAGAATTGTATGTTTAACATTATGTCTTCGGATTTTTCTCCGGCGTCTATGGAGTATATTCTTTGTTCTAGGATGAGGGAGTAGTTATGGATTGGTTTGATGTAAGACTCATACTTATACCTCTATTTCATTGGATGATTTCGCTTGCTTTGTTTCGACTACTCGATCTCTACATTGTGTTAATTGATTGTGTAGGAATTGTCTATCTCGTAGAGAGAATATCTTAGATCGTACACCCGAGGGGCCCTAGTGACAGGGATAACCCGTTCACGGACATTTAGGATACTTCCTTGAATGGAGAGGCAACTCCTTCACAAGTAAGTAAGAGACCAAACTAAGTTCCTTATTTCTATCCTTAGTTACACCAATTAGAGTAGTGTTCTTGTGATCTACCAAGGCACCCTAGTGACAGGGGTTAACCGTAACAGGATTTCATAGGGATCTTCTTTATTTGGTACCTAAGAATAGATACTTCAGCTTCCGACGAATGCATGTTGATGGACAATGAGTAAAGGATAGAATGTGATACATCAATACCACCACAATGAAATCGAACTTCTAGGACTCTTCATAAACCAAGTATATTACCTCTTCCTTACTAGTTCTCGTTTCCGTTTCCCAATCTTTTCTCTTTAATTAGATAACATACAACCATTGTTAGTTTAGCTAATCCTAAGAGAGTCATCGCTAGTGCTTATAACCAATCTTCGTGGGATCGATAATCTTTATTACTGACAATGAATCTGTGCACTTGCGGAATCGTAACATTGACTGGAAAAAGACTTTTAGCTGGCAAGGAGGGTGAGAAAAGCCTAAGAACTGCGGAAAAAAGGGACTCCTACTTCTTTTCTACACACAACAAAGAGAGAAGACAAACATCAGTGCCCAAAAAATAGAGGAAAGGTCTCTGGCGAAGGTCCTCTAACGCTCAAGTCTGTATCTCAACCGAACAGAAAAATGGAGAGATTAATAGTGGAAGTTCGCGGGTATATGAGACTATTGTAAAAGCGTACCTTTCCAATATATCACCTCTATAATCTCCACAATCATAAGATGATAGAGAATGTCGAGTATCAGAAACTGTTGAGTAAGGAAATATATATAGTTAGGGAGGTATATAATCACCGTTCGAGGATAATAAATTGTATTCTCCAATAATTATGATACGTGACAAATTACAGAAACTGCGAAGGATCGAACCACCGGCTGATAAATAAATGAAGGACAAATAATTGAACGGGAAAATAATAATGGAAAGAAACAAAATAAACGTGCAACTTCAAAAACAATTAGGATATATTTGATAATGGGTAATATAATCAAATATAATATAATTAAACGCGGCAACTTCAAAAACAATTGAAATGGAAGGACCATTTACTGATAAATAATTAACATGGGAAAAACGTGAGATCACTTACTGATAAAGAATTGAAAAAGGAAACAACTTCTACCAATAATGTACACCAAAGACCGCCGACAATTAACAAGATAAGACTTATAAAATCCCATATTGATATAAAAAAAAGTATAAAATCCCATATTAATTAATCTTATGCTCCAATAATTATGATACGTGACAAATTACAGAAACTGCCCACCGGTTGATAAATAAATTAAATGGAGGACGAATAATTGAACTGGAAAATAATAATGGAAAGAAACAAAATAAACGTCAATGTTGTGAATAATAAAAATAATTAATTAAACTAGATAAGTCTGGAATGACCGATCCGATTTTACAAGAGTTTTTTTGACAATAATACTTGTGGCGGTGAATTAGAAAATGATTTGTATGAAATCCGTCCACATGGGATGACATGTCGGCATATTTAGCCTATAAATATTGCTTCAGCTTCTTGCAATTTGGTATCGAGAAAAAGAGGGGTACAAAGTTTAGAAGAGATAGTGAGAGTATTTAATTTGCTTCTATACATCATAATGGCCTCCTCTTCAGTTACTGTTTTCCTGAAAGATGAGAAGCTCCGGCAGCTCGCCCAGCTAATTCGCAACCACGAAGTTAACAACTTATACCACATAACTTTCCAAAACTTAGGGGACCAACTGGAATACCTGAGGATGAGCAACAATAACATGACATCCGTTAACACACTCCTGGACAACTGCAATGCGATAGTGATCAGGTACAAGGACGACGGTGTTCGCCGGCCCATCGCCGAACAGATTCTTGCCTATACAGAGCACTGCCTCAACAACGCACTTCAGCTCATCAGGAACTACACGCTGCGAAGGAGCTATCTCGACAAAATGACGGATCACCAACTGCAACTCTTCCAAGCGCTGGAGGAGTTGGACACTTCGAGTGGAGATGCTGTGCTTGATTTCACCGAATCCATTCAGGAACACGACCGATTGGTCATGAGCTACATGAGGTTGAATCTCAACTCTCATGCTTCAGCAGAATTCTCAAGATATCTCAGGAACGTCGGCATTGGCTTTGACGAACTAGTTCGAAGGTGAGGTTAATTAATTAGACATATATATATCTTTAATTCAATTTAATTTTTATTGTATGTATGCAGTTACCAAAGTAGGCTTGGGTATACGGGACGGTTTGAGGACTTGGAAATAGAGCAAAAGCTAGAGGTATACGCCGCAATAATTGAGGCATCGGGCCGGCTAAGTGTGTTATTGCCTGAGCAGGGGAAGGGAGACGACACAGTACTGAAGGCTTCGTCGATAACATATCGAGAGAAGAAACCTAATTATGGTTCGGCAGCCATGTTCCTGATAGATGTGGGACAGATAATCTGGGACGTGTATTCGTCGGACCACCCAATCACGACGGCTACGAGAGAGGCCTTAGTTCTGGCAGCAGAAACAGGTGGAGCAGCTTTGGGAAAGCTTGTGGGAGTTGCTATAGCGACTCAGTTAACTGGTCAAGCAGCTACTACGTTGTTCGTCACGGCCGTCGGACTAATCGGAGGATTTGTGGGAGGTTTTATTCTTGGAGCCGTTGCTGGCTTCTTGTTCGATCGGATTTTCAGCTCCGGTGGGCAAGCCGTCCTTCCGACTGATGGCTTTATCGTCTATGTTGCTACCATGCCTAATGGCCACGACTTGGCCAAACAAATTGCCCATATTTAAGTTAATAATCAATACCACCAGACAAGTAAGTAAATAAATAAATCTGTTTTTATATATATACAATGATACGCTGGTGGTGAAATAAAAATAAATATTCAGTGAGAGGAATAGAAATTCCCATGTATCTTTAGTTGAGTGTGTAATCCAAAGGCTATAGTACTGCCTGAGCTTTTGGGAAAAATATTGTAATATCGTATTCCAAATATATATTAATTTTCATCTCTACAAGTATCCAATTTCTCTCTCAACTCTATAGTTTTAATTAGCACCCAATTACCTATTATGATGTATGATATGGTGCATAGTGAGGGCCCCCTGAGAGAATGGGGGATGGATAGTTAAAGTGATGTGGCTGGTCAATAGTTAAGGTGACGTGATTATTAAAGTTAAAGCAATTGGCCCAAAGTGGATCAGACCAATCACACCGCCAATGTTTCATTGGCAGTTTCTCTCAACCAGACCATCACCCCTAGGAAAGAAATCCACAAAGTGCATGGAGTTATGATCAAATCTCAACCGGCCCACCACTCCTCGAGAAAAATGCTCATTGTTGGAGCATTTGACAATAATGATTAAATCTGAGTTTTGATGAATGACAAATAGATTAAAGTTAGAAGTGTTGTTGATCCAACCTTGTTACCGAGTGTGCAGGGTTGACTAACTTGATGGGTCAAGAGGACCCAACACTAGGCAGAAAGTCCGATCAGGATGTGTGATTTTCGATTGGCGAAGTCCATATGTGAAATTCTGGCAGGATGAAGTCCGAATGTGCGATTCCGATAGGAGATTAGGATGTTCGATTCTCGGTTGGCGAAGTCAGGATGTGCGATTCCGACAGGAATACCTGGTGGGTCAGATTGGATGTTGAGAAGGTAACTCAACACTTGGTAAGTGAAGGTAAGTCACTAGAGAAGAGTAACTAAGTGAGGACGCGCCTCGGTTGAGGGAACAATAAACATCGGTTCAATTTAACTCTATTTCGGAAACCTAAATTGAGACCCTGACTAGATCCTGGTCTAAAAGACATGGTCTAAGTTATAAATTAATCATATCATTATTGTACTAAGCTTATTTTGTAGGTTTTTATTTGTTGTGTTGGACAAACACGTTTTGCAGGGCAAAAGGAGCAAAAATTATCTCGGGTGAACAGTACTCAAAGCGTCTTCCATTCGACGGAAGGCGCCTTTAGTACTATTCATGAAAGACACCTTTTGTGCTATGGAAGACGCCTTCTATCGGATAAAATCTGACTTCATTGACGATAAGGATCAACACTTTTTGGGATAAACTTTTATCTGCGGAAGGTGCCTTCAGTCCTATGGAAGGCACCCTCCACACCTTATAAAAGTGCTGATCGACCAAGCATTCAAGATAATCTCTGATACAAGCTTCTATGCGTCTGATTGACATTCCGACTGCTCCAACTTCCTGCTGCTGCCCTGCTATGACTCTGCTACGCCCGACATGTTGGGACCGAAATGTAGCTAGAGGGGGGGTGAGTAGCTCGTCGCGATCTCGTGCTTGTCGTTGCTTGCTTCTTGTGAAGATGTGCAGCGGAAAATACAAGAACCAACACAACAACGCTAACTCTAGAGATTTACTTGGTATCCACCTCAAGAAGAGGTGACTAGTCCAAGGATCCACACACTCACGCACCCTCCACTATGAAAACACTCCTTTACAGTAACTACCGTAGGCGGAGAAGCCTTACAAGCTCATAATTCAACAATAAGAAAGAAAGAAGCAAAATACAAGTAAATCTTACAAGATTACAATAAAACCCTAACTTCTTCTTCTTCTTGTTGCAACTCGCCACTTGACTTGGATGTGCCTCCAAGAATCTTCCAGAACTGGCGGTGAGGAAGAAAAGATTGTTGTGTGGAGTTTCTATGATCGCCCGTGGAGAAGAGATGAAGAATGTCCCGAAGACACGCTCGCCAACGACTTTATCTGCGCCAACGGTCGAATCCCAATTGATTGGATTGCTCCCAATCGATTGGAGAGACTTTGGATGAATCGGCCGATCGATCCAAAGCACCTTTGTGCTCTCTGGAATCACCCTGAATCGATTACTCGATCGATTCAAGGCTTCTCGAGCGATTTCCAGCGCTCCAATCGATCAGTCGATCGATTAGAGGCTTCAATCAATCAACCGATCGATTCAGAAGCTTACTGTTCGCTCAGAAACTCTCCCAATCGATTGAACAATCGATTGGGGAAGTTTTGATCAATTACCCAATCGATCCAGATGTCTTCTGCGCGAAATCACGTCAACCAATCGATTGAACCCCCCCAATCGATTGGCCAATCAATTGAAACCCAGAAACTGTGTAGAGCTTGAAATTAGCTTCGTTTCGCATCGAAGATCACCTCATTCCGATATTCGAGTCAAAAGTTATGGCGTTCGGAAGTTTACTACATCTGAACTTCCTAGTTCCATGCCAACTCCCTATTGGACTTACGACCGTTAAGAGTTAGATCAACTTTTGACTCATCTAGACATTTTCTCCTTGTGCCAAGTGTCCGGTCAACCTTGACCCACTTGGACTTACCATTTCATGCCAAGTGTCCGGTCCTCCATGCCCCACTTGAACTTCCTTCCACCAGATGTCCGGTCATCCTTGACCCATTTGGATTTCCTCTTGCCAAGTATCCGGTCAATCATTTGACTTACTTGGACTTCCAAACACCAGGTGTCCGGTCAACCTTGACCCACCTAGATTTCCACATGCCTGGCTTCACTCACCAGGTCTTTCAATCTTCCTAGCTTCACTCACTAGGACTTCCCATCTGCCTGACTTCACTCACCAAGACTTTCACCTAGCTTCAACCATTAGAATTTTCATCTAGCTTCACTCACCAGGATTTTTTCACTGCCCGACTTCACTCACCGGGACTTTCACCTGCCTAGCTTCACTCACCAGGACTTTCCAACTGCCTAGCTTCACTCACTAGGTCTTTCACCTGGCTTCACTCACCAGGATTTTTCTTTCTGCCTAGCTTCACTCACTAGGACTTCCCAGTCAAGTATCCGATCAATTTTGACCTACTTGACTCTTCTTCAAACTCAGACTGGTCAAACCGTAACCAGAGGGGAATTGCTCCAGCAATCTCCCTAATCGGATGATTACACCTGTAATCTCCACGTATTATCTGTATTGTCAAACATCGAAACTTAAACATAGAGACTCAAGCTTGAGCCAACTCAAGCTTAGTCAACCAGGTCAACCTTGACCTAGGGATATTGCACCAACAATCTCCCCCTTTTTGATGTTTGACAATACCTTTAAGTTAGGCTAATCTCATAGCCTCAACTTCCTTCATGCCAATGTATGAATGAGGGTTTCCTTCATTCTCCCCCTTTCCTAGAGGGTAAACTCCCTCTTTAGGTAATGAAGGCCTAACTTAACCACACATTCTCCCTCTATTGGCATATATCAAAAACTCTCTCCTTGAAGAGGCACTCACCGTTGTTCACAACTTCACTCGTTGTATTCAACACAATAATGAAAGTCTCATACCCTTCATTATCATCAATGCTCATCCTTGAGCACAAACACCCAAACAATAAAGATATCCACTCCTCATTGTATTCAAAATGCTCAACGTTGAGCATTTACGCTAAGGAAGGTTAACCACCTTCCAAGGTGTATGAAAAATAGATTTTCATGTCCTTAACATAACTTCTGTCATTGCACCAACAATGACTTGGAATCCCTAAACATATAGGAAACCCAAATTTAGAAGTTTTGAGGTTCAAAAATTCAATATTGAAACCAAACCTCAACCTAAACCTCAACTTAGTCTTCCTTAACCAATCCATCCTTGTTTTCATCATGAAAACTCCCCCTAAATGTATACAAATGTGTTTTGAGGGGTAAGGAGGAGTTATATAGACTAAAAAATGCTGAACTCTAGCTTACCCATCCAAAATCAACATTTCAATCGATTGGAGTTGGGTCCCAATCGATTGAACCCAGCTGAATTGATCCACTGATCGATTCAGACTGCATGGATCGATCGATGGATCGATCTAGCGAGCTTCTGCTCGCGAGAAATGCCTTCTCAATCGATCGTCCGATCGATTGAGGCACTGCAATCGATCGGGTGATCGATTGAAGCTCTGAAAATGTTGAAATTCACTTTCAATCAATTTCAGAAACTCCCCAAAAATTCTACAAAATTCAAAAAATCATGAAAATTCATGTAGACATTCCTTAGGGCATATACTATCAAGAAAAAATATTTTTCTATGAAAATACTTTCTATTTTCAAAGATTGACACAAACTTGAAAACTTGTAAAAACTTTAGTGTTTTCTTCTAGTTTGTGTTTAACTTTTCAATGATTATTACTATCAAACGATAGTCTTTATCAAGGTTTTCTAAAAGCATTTTAAAACCTTTTTCAAAACCAATATCCAACCATGTTCTTTGGGCTCAATGCACATGACTTGTACATTAGCTTTCCCAACGATTGGAAAACACATAACTAGTGTTGTTTTGATGAACTTAAAACTCAAAAGAATGCACTTAATCAACACCTTGAGTTTTGTTCATCACCCTAACATCTCACTTGTATCTAATGTGTATGAAACCACATACAAGTCACCTTATAGTTCTTTAGTGAGATGTAAACTTTGGTTTGCCCTAATCTAGGGATCATGCATATCTATCTAGACATTTTGAGGTTAGGAACATCCACCAAGGATGTTACTTGATAATGAATGTCATTTGTCCTTAGTTTGCATGGAATTAAAATAATGCATGATGTATTATGGCATACATCAAAGATAAATAATTTTCAAAAGAAAATTTCCTATGACTACATGATGTATGTATGACATGACATGGTACTTTTGCATTTTTCATAATAAGGCATGAGTACAAGAATAAATATGATGTCATGACATACGATGGGGAAACACAAGCATGGCAACTTAGCATAAATAAAATACCTAGAATGATTATCTAAGTATCCTTGAACCTTAACTAACTTAAAGTTTAAACCTAGATCGCCCAATATTTCCCAAAAAAATGCCAAACCCCAATTTTGACATTTCTTTTGCTTTTCCTACATTGTGTCAATTTAAATTAAGCATATTCCTCAAATTTTGGCACAAATTACTCTTTTAAAGAGTAACAAATTAAAATAAGGTTTAGATTTGCCTTTAACTTCCCAATAAAATGTCAAAATCCCAACTTGACATTTCTTTACGATTCTCCCACTTATGCCAATTTAATTTAAAATCAATTTTCTCAAATTATGGCACATTTTACTTATTTCAAGAGTAAATCATAATCCTTTTCATTTTCAAAGGTTAACAATAAACTTGAAAATGCTCTCCGAGTGTCAACTTCATCAAAGTTGGGTTAACTACCCTTCTAATCGGAGTTGACACTCTCTTACCCATCTAAGGAGTAGAGAAAATGCTCCTAGGAACCCAAAACCTATTGGTGCTCCTTGGATGCTCTAGGTATTCACTAGGGATAACTTCCCTAGATACCTTCCTAGTGACCTTGTTAGGCTTCTTAGAGTCATTGGTCATCTTTTCTAGGTCAACTCTAGGGATTTCTTCCCCTGTGACCTTTCTTTGTGACTTTCTTAGACTTCTTAGAAGTTTTAGTCACATTTGTTGTTGCAAACATACTTCTAGGGATAACTTCCCTTGTATTTTTGACTTGACCACTAGGTCTAGGGTTAGTTCCATAACTATATGGAACTCTATGGTAAGAAGGCACATCCTTTTTGGTTTTAGATTTGTATCCCAACCCTCTATGACCCTTGGATGACCCTTGTTGTCCTAAACCTAGATTTTGCTCATTTTGCCCTTTTTTGATATTTTCCATCCTTTTTAGGGTCTTTTCTAATTTATCAGGCCATGACCTCAAGACTTGATTTTCTCTCATTAAATTCTTAGTTTTTTGTTTTTCATTTAATCCTTGAGCATTTTTTTTTAGGCTTGTAACTAAAATCCTTAGAATTCTTGCCTAATTTTTTATCTACCTTCCTAGACCTAGGTGTGATAGATTTAGCATGAAGAGCTACATATTTTTCCTTAATTCTATCATGCTTCCTATTTTTATGGTAAATAGCATTAAAATGAAATAAATTAGAACTAGCATGCTTTTTACCATTGTTTAAAGGGGTAGGCTCAACAAATGATACCTTGCGTTTTACCTTGGAGGCTCCCCCTTGAGTTGTGCTTCCTCCTTGAGCGTTGACCGCTTTCTTCCCCTTTGGACATTGACTACAATAGTGTCTCTTTTGATTGCAAGAGAAGCACATAATGTGCTCTTTGCTCTTCTTTGTTCTAGGAGCGGTCTCTTTGGGCTTCTCCTTGCCCTTCAGTGCCACTTGGCTCTTCTTCTTGGCCAATTTTGGGCATTTACTTTTGTAGTACCCATGTTCCCTACACTCAAAACATATAATATGATTTTTATTCTTAATTGAACCATTTTTACCTTCATGTGTAGGGATGACACTTGCTCCTCCATTTGATGTTTATTGATTTTTGGAGGATGCAACATATTCTTCTTCATTTGACCCGGATGTAGAAACTTCTCCTTCTTCTTGATCCGATGTCAACAAAGGTCTCTCCCCCTCAATCCTAGAGGTGGAGACTGTAGGATCGAAAAGAATTTAGATATCTCCACAATAACATGATATTGTCCACTTTGGGCCTAAGCCCTCATGGTTTTGCTCTTGGGTTCTACCCAAAAGGCCTCATGCCAATGGAGATATCTTTTTCTTATAAACCCATGATCTTTTTCCATGTATTTTCAATATGGGACTATGTTTGCAACCTTGCAACCCCAACAATCCCCCCCTCAAACAAAGGACCATGGGCTTCCCACGTCCGATCCTCGACCCACCAGGTCTTCCTGCCCCTCGGTCTACCCGACCTACTAGGACTTTCTTGCCTAGCCGCAACTAGGACTTCCTGCCCCTCGATCCACCCGACCTACTAGGACTTCATGCCTGTTGTCTGATCCTCTTAATCCGAACATAGGTGCCCCCACTTTCTTTGTTCGAGGTCGATATTGTACTCACATGGTTCAATCAGACCATAGCTCTTGTGCATAGTCGGCGGTTAAACCTTTTGGCAGTCCGGGCTCTGATACCAATTGTAGGATCGAAAAGAATTTAGATATCTCCACAATGACATGATATTGTCCACTTTAGGCCTAAGCCCTCATGGTTTTGCTCTTGGGTTCTACCCAAAAGGCCTCATGCCAATGGAGATATCTTTTTCTTATAAACCTATGATCTTTTTCCATGTATTTTCAATATGGGACTATGTTTGCAACCTTGCAACCCCAACAGAGACTTCATCTTCCTCTTCATCCTCTTGTACATGAAACAAGGAATATGCTCCTTCCTTGCTTTTTTGGTTGCACTCCTTTGAGGATGAAGCTTCTAGGACTTCTTCTTCCGATATTGAGCACCTCTCAAACTCGGAGTCCTCTTCTTCTTCTTTTTTATCTTGATTCAATGAATCGCCCTCACTTGATTCTTCTTGGATTGGTACAGTGGAGGGGATCTTATGAATCGTTGCCAATTTGCTCCAAAGCTCCTTGGCATCCTTGAATTCTCCAATTTGCTCCAAAATGTGGCTAGGTAATAGATTGACCAAAAGTTTGGTCACTTTATCATTTGCCTCGCTCCTTTGAATTTGTTCTTGGCTCCACTTGCTTCTCTTAAGAACTTTTCCCTTTGAACTTGTTGAAGCTTCGAAGCCTTCCATGAGAGCAAACCATTGCTCTATCTCCACCATCAAGAAATTTTCGATCCTTGATTTCCAAAGATCGAAGCTCATCATTGTGAACGGTGGAGGAACCCTTGTATCGAATCCAAGTCCATCTTGGAATTCTATTTGAATTTGAGCTTCTTGAATGAAGTTTTCGACTGGTAGAATTGCTCCAACTTCTTCACCCTCTAGCTTTTTGCCCCTTCCGGCGATGATTCCGGTGAAGAGCAACCTTGCTTTGATACCACTTGTTGGGACCGAAATGTAGCTAGAGGCGGGGGGTGAGTAGTTCGTTGCTTTCTTCTTGTGATGATGTGCAGCGAAAAATACAAGAACCAATACAACAACGCTAACTCTAGAGATTTACTTGGTATCCACCTCAAGAAGAGGTGACTAGTCCAAGGATCCACACACTCACGCACCCTCCACTATGAAAACACTCCTTTACGGTAACTACCGTAGGCGGAGAAGCCTTACAAGCTCATAATTCAATAATAAGAAAGAAAGAAGCAAAATACAAGTAAATCTTACAAGATTACAATAAAATCCTAGCTTCTTCTTCTTCTTCTTATTGCAACTCGCCTCTTGACTTGGATGTGCCTCCAAGAACCTTCAAGAACTGGCGGTGAGGAAGAAAGGATCGTTGTGTGGAGTTTCTATGATCTCCCGTGGAGAAGAGATGAAGAATGTCCCAAAGACACGCTCGCCAACGACTTTATCTGCGCCAACGGTCGAATACCAATCGATTGGATTGCTCTCAATTGATTGGGGAGGCTTTGGATCGATCGGCCGATCGATCCAGAGCGCCTCTATGCTCTCTGGAATCGCCCTGAATCAATTAGCCGATTGATTCAAGGCTTCTCGAGCGATTTCCAGCGCTCCAATCGATCGGTCGATCGATTGGAGATTTCAATCGATCAACCGATCGATTCAGAAGCTTACTGTTCGCTCGGAAACTCTCCCAATCGATTGGGGAAGTTTTGATCAATTTCTGAATGACGCTAAAGACAAGGATATGCTTCTGAATGACCATAGCTCTAGGTGTGGTAGATTTAGAATTCTTGCCTAATAATTGAGGCATCGGGACGGCTAAGTGTATTATCGGCCGAGCAGGGGAAGGGAGACGACACAGTACTGAAGGCTTCGTCGATAACATATCGAGAGAAGAAACCTAATTATGGTTCGGCAGCCATGTTCCTGATAGATGTGGGACAGATAATCTGGGACGTGTATTCGTCGGACCACCCAATCACGACGGCTACGAGAGAGGCCTTAGTTCTGGCAGCAGAAACAGGTGGAGCAGCTTTGGGAAAGCTTGTGGGAGTTGCTGTAGCGACTCAGTTAACTGGTCAAGCAGCTACTACGTTGTTCGTCACGGCCGTCGGACTAATCGGAGGATTTGTGGGAGGTTTTGTTCTTGGAGCCGTTGCCGGGTTCTTGTTCGATCGGATTTTCAGCTCCGGTGGGGCAGTCGTCCTTCCGACTGATGGATTTATCCTCTATGTTGCTGCCATGCCTAATGGCCACGACTTGGCCAAACAAATTACCCATATTTAAGTTAATAATCAATTCCACCAGACAATTGTAAATAAATAAATCTGTTTTTATATACAATGATATGCTGGTGATGAAATAAAAATAAATATTCAGTGACTGGAATAGAAATTATATTCCCATGTATCTTGAGTTGAGTGTGTAATCCAAAGGCTCTACTGCCTGAGCTTTTAGGAAAATATTGTAATATTGCATTTCAAATATATATTAGTTTGATGTCGATCAACTCTTGCCGCTGAGACGTCCTTTGATGTCGATCAACTCCTTGATATTCTTTCCTATGTCGACCGTTCGGCCGGTGATACTATCGACGGTTGGGAGACAAGGAATGTTGATGGTATCCTGTTTAGCAGCCTGACAATTTTTCCTCGATTGTAATGATAATAATCTTGGGTATCGTGGGTCGTTGAGTGGTGATATGTAATAAATTTAGTTGGAGTCCATCTAAGGGGCTCGGGGCATTCCACCCGCTCGACCTCCGCATGTTGCACACAGAAGAATTACATTGGTCAAATGTCTATATTTATGCTAAGTGTAGTTGTCCATTTAATTTATATTATAGATAACATGGTGTGAGGTGACACACAGAAGATCATATTATCAATTCCTTATAAATTATAAATAGTAGCTCACAACCAAGATGGAATGAGACAAACCATTAGAGTGGTTGTAGTGTAATTTGGTATTAGTTTATCTTGACTATAAAATTACACTAGTACACTATGGGTGTATTGAGCAAGACCATTTGAGGTCGTTCTTTTTATACTGATTACATAAAAGAACAAAACCTTTGTTATTATGGAAGTGCGTACTCTTAATCATGATATAATAACAAACACGTATACTTAATATTTATTTCTTTAATTTATCAAAGGGTAAGATTTAGTTCGTTAAATCAATAGGCACGATAAGTTGAGAAATGATATTATTTATATGGTGTGTTATTGATTATAAAATGAAATTATGTCCTAGTAATCTAGGTTGATGATGTCCCCTTGAGGAGCTCATAAGGATTGTCATGTAAACCCTGCCGGTGGACTTAGTCCGACATGACAATAAGGTTGAGTGGTATTATTCTTGGAGCTAGATATTAATTAAGTGAGTTGTCAGTAATTCATTTAATTAGTGGGCATTCGATATCTTAAACATAGGGAGACTAACACACTCATGATATGAAGGAACCCATATTGTAATATGGGATTAGTGCGGTATTGCAATAATAACTCTTTAGTGGTATGAGTTATTATTGATGAACTTGAGTTGGGTGTTCGGGGCGAACACGGGAAGCTTAAGCTCATCGGGAGACCAAAATCACCTCTCGGTCCTGTTATAGCCTCTTATTTATAAAGCCTTATATCCACTTAAAGTCAAGCTTCTTACCCATCTTGTTGTGGCCGGCCAAGCCAAGCTTGGAGCCCAAGCTAGGGTCGGCCAAGCCAAAGACTAGAGCCATGTTGTGGCCGGCCAAGCTTGAAGCCCAAGCTAGGTGGCCGACCACATAAAATTAAAAGGGTATTTTAAATTTTAATATCTTTTCTTTTGTGGAAGCCATGGTTTTAAAAGAGAATTTTAAAATTTTAAAATATTTCCTTTTATAGCTATCTACAAAGGATTAAAAAAGAGGTTTGATATTTTTCCTTATTTGTAGTTAAAAGAAATATTTTAATTTTTAATAAAACTTTCTTTTTTTATAACCATCCACATGTTTTAATAGAGAGATTTTAATTTATAAAATTTTCCTTTTATAACAAACAAGGGATTTAAAAGAGAAATTTTTATTAAAATTTCTTACAAGAAACAAATAAGGAAGTTTTAATTTTATGTTTAAAACTTTCCTTATTTGGAGTACAAGTATATGGCCGGTCATAACAAGCATTAAAGGAAATTTTAATTTTTTTATTTTAAAACTTTCCTTTTTAGTCATTGGCAAGGAATATAAGGAAGTTTTAATTATGTTTAAAACTTTTCTTTTTTATTTTTGCCAAGACCAAGGATTATAAAAGAGATGGAGGGGTGCCTCATGAGATAACACATCTTTTATTCCTCTCTTCCAATCCTTTGGTGGACGCTCCTTGCCCTTTTCTCTTCTCCTTTTGTTTTCTCTCTTGGAGGCCGGCGACATCAAGCATTGCTTTCTCTTGGTGGCCGGTTGCTTGAAGGAGAAGAAGAAGAGAAGGAAGCTCTCTTGTCTAGCATCCCTTGGAGGTTAGTTGGTGGCCGAATCTAGGAAGGAAAGGAAGAAGTTTGGGTGGATTTCATCTTGGAAGATCGTCGCCCACACGACGTCCAAGAGAAGGAGAGGAATACAGCAGAAGAACTAGATGTCTATAAGCTACAAAAGGTATAACTAGTTATTAGTTTCCGTATCATAACTAGTTCATTTTTTGTATAGATCTTGAAAAACTAAACACAAGAGGTTATCGGTTTTAGGTTATCGTTTATGTTATCAATTTTATTGTTCAATTTCATGTTTCGATATTGTGTTTCTATTGAGGTCTCTATAGTTAAACCTAGTTTACTGTAAGAAGTTAAATATCCGATTTTTTGAAAAGCTTTGTCTATGAAGTGGTGGATGATCCCATACCCAAGAAGGCCTAGTGCCTCGCCATGTTTAACCTGGAAGCCGATCTTTGAAATAAATATTTGATTAACTTCTGTAATATGGTTTAACTTAGGAAGATCACATCGGTTAAACTTGGAGTAAAAATGTTACGTATCGTTTCCAATCCAAGTTTAACTTCTGAAGGATAATTTGGATTAATAATGTTAAGCATCATTTGCAATCCAAATTTAAATTCAGTAGAGCACATGAGTAGCTAGGATAGTTCTATGCTTGTACAAATTTTTGTACAGGGGAACTAGGGCGGTATTCTGAGTAACAACCAACAATTAGTATTAGAGCAAGATTTTTAGCCTCTGTGTGTTCGATTTTTAGTTTAATTATGCACATGTCATACATATTTTAGGCAGTATAATAGTAGGATATGCAAATAGATTAACTCTGTGGTTGCAGGCTCCAACTATTATGGCCTATTGTGATTGTGTGTGATTGGACCCTAAGACATGTCGAGGGCATTTTATGTGTGTGCATGATTGTATTTAATTTATTAAATACAGCAGGAGCTGTATTAGTTTTAGGATTTTACATTTTGTTCGATCTAGACTTTATGTACATTCCTTTGTGAAATATAGGAACGATATATGTAAAATTTTATTTTTATCGCGGATCGTATCCTTGCGAGGCATGGTGCTATTTGAGGACCAGAGGCGCAGCAGAAAAGGAAGCTCGATGGACGCGACGACATGAGCCCTAGGGTTGGCGGCTAGTTTTGATGACTGTTAGGGCTGGTGGCACACGGAGGACAACTATGGATAAAGGCCATAATAGTTGATTTTTTTTTCTTATTTATTGCCTTTTATGCTGTGTGTGCTTGTGTGCATGTTAAAATTCCTCGTTCTAAATAACTAAGTGGGAGAGGAATTTAATTAAATTCCATGGTCTCCATTACTGGTTTATAAGTGATGCATTCAATCTTGCGCGTTGGCTTTGAGTGCCTTCCTCCACATCGAATGAGTTTGTTTGCAGATCACTAGATCAAACTTCCTTAATGGATGATTATAGGAAATTATTTAGGATGTGTGTGATCTTCTCCATCTGAAGGGGCACAATCCTATTTAGTGGACTTAGTATCAAGTAATGATATACACTTAGGCACATTTAATAGTATCCTCCCCATCGGAGTCACTGCTATTATTTGTGTGACCGAAGAAAAACCAACTATTAATTTGTCATAAAGCTAGGAACCCCCCCCCCCTCTTATAAATTATTGAATTTGTATACGTCCACACTATCGTCACATACAAAATTCATGGTGTTTGAGGTAATTTTATTTGACATAAAGTTAGGTTGACAAAATAAAATTAATGGGAAAACCCTCCTCTTACAAATGATCGAATTTGTATACGTCGACACCATCGTGGCATACAAAATTCACGGTGTTTGAGGTAATTTTAGGTTGACAAGATAATTAATGGGTAAAACTCTCCTCTTACAAATGTTTGAATTTGTGTACGTCTACACTATCATAGCATACAAAATTCACGGTGTTTGAGGTGTTGGTGAATTTAAATGATATTGTTTGAGGAATCAATATTATTTTAAATTCTAAAGTTTTGACCAAATATTTGATCGAAGACAGATCAACTATTAATTTTATTTATCATAAAGTTAGGTTGACAAGATAATAAAATTAATGTTTAAATTTGTATATGTCCACACTAACGTGGCATACAAAATTCACGGTGTTTTGAGGTGTTGGTAAATTTAAATGATATTGAGGAATCAATATTATTTTAAGGTCTGGATCAAATATTTTGTGATTCTTAGGATTTCAAATAGTTTTCAATCCCCTAGTTGTTATATTAGAGAATACACTTACAAGTCCCAATTATATTAATTGGAAACAAAAAGTAGACTGTCCTCACAATATTGAGAACAATAAATGTGTATTCTATTCATTAGTTGTTAAAACATGTTTAGTGATGTTATCTATTGGTACATGGTGTGTAGATACGGGAGTCACTGATCATGTCTGTAATTCATTACAGGGGTTCCAGAAAACCCGACAACTACATGAAGGAGAAATCACCGTCTACATGGGCAATGCTACGAAAGTGGCGTCCGTTGTAGTGGGAGATGTTTATTTAGGATTAAAATATTGATTTTGAGAAATTATCTTTATGTACCAAGTTTTAGAAAGAACTTGATTTCAATTTCTAAATTGTTTAAGGATAGATATTCTATTTTTTTTATGACAAAGTGGTTGTCAAGAAAAATAGGAAGATTATCTGTTCTGGTACATTGGTTGGCAATTTGAAAACTCTAAGTCCAATAACTCCAACGATGCAACAAAAGGAAATTAATAACACATTTTCTAATTCTAATAAGAGAAAGCAACCTTCGAAAATGAACCAAATATATCTTTGGCATCTAAGGCTAGATCATATTAACATGAGTAGGATTCAAAGGTTAATAGCCGATGGACTTTTGGGTTCATTGGTGGTGGAAAACTTTCCAACCTGCGAGTCTTGCTTGGAAGGAAAAATGACCAAGAGACCTTTTAAGGTTAAGGGGTATAAAGCCAAAAATATGTTGGAATTGGTTCATTCTGATTTGTGTGGACCTATGACTATCCATGAAAGAGGTGGTTTCAAATATTTCATCTCTTTTATAAACAACTATTCGAGATACGGGTACATTTACTTGATGCGCCGCAAGTCTGAGTGTTTTGATAAGTTCAAAGAATACAAGGCTGATGTGGGGAAACGTCATGGTAAAAGTATCAAGACACTACAGTCTGATCGTGGTGGAGAGTACCTCTTAGGAGAGTTTAGAAGTTACTTATCAGAGGTCGGGATTCAATCCCAATTGTCTGCACCTGGTACACCCCAATAGAATGGTGTAGCAGAACGAAGGAATATGACTCTTATGGAAATGGTTAGATCGATGATGTGTTATTCAGAATTACCAAATTCGTTCTGGGGATATGCTTTAGAAACGGCTGTGTACATTTTGAACTTGGTACATTCTAAATCAGTACCCTTTACTCCCACAGAATTGTGGAATGGGCGTAAGCCTAGTCTGAATCATGTTCGGATTTGGGATAGTCCAGCATATGTGCTAAAGGGAGATGCTGATAAATTGGAATCTCGTACAGAAGTTCGCCAGTTTATATGTTATCCTAATGGAACAAAACGTGGTTTGTTTTATAGTCCTAAAGATCAGAAGGTCATTGTTAGCACTAATGCTCGATTTTTAGAAGAGGACTATGTAATGAACCATAAGTCCATGAGTGAAATTATTCTAAAAGAAATGAGAGAGGACATGTCTACTTTAGTACCAACAATACAAGGTGAAATATCACAAGAAACTGCAACACGCATCACAAATGATACACAACTACAGACAGTGCCTCGTCGTAGTGGGAGGGTTGTTAGGCAACCTGAAAGATTCATATTTTTGGAAGAGTCTTCAGACTTGATCCTAGGTAAACATGAACCTGATCCCCGAACATATGACGAAGCACTCCAAGATAAAGATCAGCATCTTGGCAAAGAGCAATGAATTCAGAAATAGAATCTATGTATTCTAACAAAGTCCGAGAGCTGGTAGAACCATCAAATGGTGTAAAATCTATTGGATGTAAATGGATCTACAAAAGAAAAAGAGGGACAAACGGGAAGGTGGAAACCTTCAAAGCAAGACTTGTTGCGAAGGGGTATACTCAGAAAGAGGGAATCGATTATGAGGAAACCTTTTTGCCAGTAGCTATGTTTAAGTCTATCCGGATACTCTTATCTATTGCTGCTCATATGGATTATGAGGTTTGGCAAATGGATGTCAAGATAGCTTTCCTTAACGGAAGTTTTGAAGAAAACATTCATATGAAGCAATCAGAGGAGTTTGTTACAAAGGGTAAAGAGCATCTTGTATGTAAGCTCAATCGATCTATTTATGAATTGAAGCAAGTTTCAAGATCTTGGAACGTCCGGTTTAATGAAGTAATCTAGTCTTATGGATTTATTCAGTGTCCGGATGAGTCTTGTATATACAAGAAGTATGATGGAAACGTGGTGGTATTTCTTGTACTATACGTAGATGACATTTTGTTAATGCAGACTTGGGAGAATGCGGGCATATTTGATATGTCCAAGCAATTCGATATGAAGGACTTGGGAGAATGCGGACATATTCTTGGGATCAAAGTAATAAGGGATCGCAAGAAAAGAATGTTGTGCTTATCCCAAGCTTCATATATCGATACTATCCTAGCTCGTTTTAGCATGCAAAACTCTAAGAAAGGTTTTCTACCTTTTTGGCATGAAGTATCTTTATCTAAAGAGATGTCTCCTAAGACATCAAAAGAGATAGAGGAAATGAAGGCAGTTCCTTATGCTTCAGCTGTAGGAAATCTAATGTATGCAATATTATGCACGAGACCGGATATCTGTTTTGCCGTACGCATGGTTAGTAGATATCAAAGTAATCCAGGATAGGGACATTGGACTGTCGTAAATCATATATTAAAGTACCTGAGAAGGACTACAGATTATATGTTGGTTTACCAAGCAGATGATTTGCTCCCTGTGGGTTACACCGATTCTGACTTCCAATCAGATAGGGACAATAGTAAGTCTACCTCAGGTTATGTGTTTACTTTAGGAGTTGGAGCCATAGCATGGAGGAGTGTTAAGCAGAAATGTGTTTCAGACTCAACCATGAAGCTGAGTATGTGTCAGCCTCTAAGGCAGCCAAAGAAGCTGTATAGCTCAGGAACTTTTTGATGGACTTAGATGTGATTCCTGGTTTGCCCAAAATCATCACAATTTATTGTGATAATAGCGGTGTAGTAGCAAACTTGAAGGAACCACGAGCCCATAAGGCGAGTAAACACATTGAGCGCAAGTATCATCTGATACGAGACATCGTAAAGAGAGGAGAAGTTGTTGTCACCAAGATTGCATCAGCAGATAACCTGACAGATCCTTTCACTAAGGTCCTTCCGGCGGAAGCTTTTGATCGACATGTTGAGGGGATGAGAATCAGATGTATGGCAGTGCTTATGGCAGCATAATCTTTTAGTATAAGTGGGAGATTGTTAGAGTGTATATTAAAAGTCTAATTTTTTGTATAAACATTTATTTTGAAATAAGAATCACATTGGTCAAATGTCTACATTTATGCTAAGTGTAGTTGTCCATTTAATTTATATTGTAGATAACATGGTGTGAGGTGACACATAGAAGATCATGTTATCAGTTCCTTATAAATTATAAATAGTAGCTCACAACCAAGATGAAATAAGACAAACCATTGGAGTTGTTATATTGTAATTTAGTATTAGTTTATCTTGACTATAAAATTACACTAGTACACTATGAGTGTATTGAGTAGGATCATTTGAGCTAGTTTCTTTTTATACTGACTACATAAAAGAAAAAACCTCTGTTATTATGGAAGTGCGTACTCTTAATCATGATATAATAACAAGCACATATACTTAATATTTATTTCTTTAATTTATCAATGGGTAAGATTTAGTTCGTTAAATCAATAGACCCAATAAGTTGGGAAATGATATTATTTATATGGTGTGTTGTTGATTATAGAATGAAACTGTGTCATAGTAATCTAGGTTGATGATGTCCCCTTGAGGAGCTCATAAGGATTATCATGTAAACCCTACAAGTGGACTTAGTCCGATATGATAATAAGGTTGAGTGATACTACTCTTGGAGCTAGATATTAATTAAGTGAGTTGGCAGTAACTCATTTAATTAGTGGGCATTCGATATTTTAAACATAGGGAGACTAACACACTAATGATATGAAGGAGCCCATATTGTAATATGGGATTGTTGCGGTAGTGTAATAATAACTCTTTAGTGGTATGAGTTATTATTGATGAACTTGAGTTGGGTGTTCGGAGCGAACACGAGAAGCTCAAGCTCATCAGGAGACCAAAACCAATTTCTCCTCTCGGTCCCTGTTATAAACTCTTATTTATAAAGCCTTATATCCACTTAAAGCCAGGCTTATTACCCATCTTGTTGTGGTCGGCCAAGCCAAGCTTGGAGCCCAAGCTAGGTGGCCGATCACATAAAATTAAAAGGGTAATTTAATTTTTAAAATATTTTCTTTTGTGGAAGTCATGGTTTTAAAATAGAGTTTTTAAATTTTAAAATATTTCATTTTATAGCTATCTACAAAGGATTAAGAAAGATGTTTGATATCTTTCCTTATTTGTAGTTAAAAGAAATATTTTAATTTTTGATAAAACTTTCATTTGTTGTAACCATCCACATGTTTTAAAAAAGAGATTTTGATTTATAAAATTTTCCTTTTTTACCAACAAGTGATTTAAAAGAGAAATAAAATTTCTTACCAGAAACAAATAAGGAAGTTTTAATTTTATGTTTAAAACTTTCTTTGTTTGGAGCACAAGTATAGAGCAAGCCATGACAAGAATTAAAGGACGTTTTAATTTTTTGTTTTAAAACTTTCATTTTTAGTCATTGACAAGGAATATAAGGAAGTTTTAATTATGTTTAAAACTTTCCTTTTTTTTTTTTGCCAAGACCAAAGATTATAAATATATATGTGTTTTATGTTACGTTTATTACATCTCAATCTATGATATATGTTTGAAATGATTAAGGATATATATTAGAAAGGCTTATGAATGTTTAATACTGTTTTATGTAAGAATTAGGCCGGCGTATGTCGATTTCCCAAAGGAAAAGCCTCTATGATTAGTGACTCACCTGAATGGGTTATTATGTCATTCGGATCATGCTTGCTATTGCAGCCTACCATGACTATGAGATATGGCAGATGGATGTCAAAATCGCATTTCTGAATGGAAACCTGCTCGAGGATGTGTACATGACACAACCTGAGGGTTTTGTAGATCCACAGCATACTAGCAGAGTATGCAAGCTGCATAGGTCCATTTATGGACTAAAGCAAGCTTCTCGGAGCTGGAATCTTCGATTCGATGATGCAATCAAACAGTTTGGTTTCATCAAGAACGAAGATGAGCCTTGTGTCTACAAGAAGGTTGTAGGGGATATAGTTGTCTTCCTCATATTATATGTGGATGACATACTACTCATTGGGAAGGACATCCCTATGCTTCAGTCTGTCAAGACCTGGCTAGGGAGTTGCTTCTCAATGAAGGACTTAGGTGAGGCATCCCGCATTCTAGGGATATAGATCTATAGAGATAGATCTAAGAGATTGCTTGGCCTAAGTCAGATTACATACATTGACAAGGTACTCCTTCGGTTTGCCATGCAGAACTCCAAGAAGGGATTTCTGTCGATGTCACATGACGTGAGTCTTTCGAAGACTCAAGGTCCCTCTTCTAGAGAGGAGAGAGACCGCATGGATCAGATCCCTTATGCCTCAGCCATAGGATCGATCATGTACGCCATGCTATGTACTCGACCTGATGTCTCGTATGCTTTGAGCATGACGAGCAGATACCAGTCAGATCCAGGTGAAAGTCATTGGATAGCGGTCAAGAATATTCTTAAGTACTTAAGAAGAACTAAAGAATATTTCTTGATATATGGAGGCAATGATGAGCTAGCTGTAAAGGGTTACAGTGATGCTAGCTTCCAGACCGACCAGGATGACTATAGATCGCAGTCGGGGTTCGTATTTTGCATTAATGGTGGTGCTGTCAGCTGGAAGAGTTCGAAGCAGGATACAGTAGCTGATTCTACAACAGAAGCCGAAGCAAAGGAGGCAGTTTGGATCCGCAAGTTCATCACTGAACTTGGGGTGGTTCCTAGCATCGCTGACCCAGTTGAGCTCTATTGTGACAACAATGGAGCTATAGCACAGGCGAAGGAACCTCGCTCACACCAGCGGACCAAGCACATACTACGGCGCTTCCATCTCATTCGAGAGATTATCGATAGAGGAGATGTGAAGATTTGCAGAGTACCTACAGAGGCTAACATCGCAGATCCCTTGACCAAGGCTTTGGCACAGAGAAAGCATGATGGTCACACTAGGTCATTAGGCCTTAGAGCCTATACTGATTGGCACTAGTGCTAGTGGGAGATTGTTAGTTAGAGCCCTAGAGCCAATCATTTGATGATTGTATGGACTCATTGTATCATATTCTTGTATATTAATAAAGGCATTTGTTTGGTTATTATACTTATTTGTATTAGTGCCAAATAGACTAAGTATAATAGCGTCCTTGAGTAGAAGGTTCATACCTATATCAATCGATTAGTTGAATCGATAGTGAGATGATATAGGGAACACTACTCTAAATCATTCCTAGTCGAGTATTAACATTCAGGGACAATGTTAATGCAATAAGACTAGCATGTAGGTCAACTCGATGACTTGATCTCACAAGTCATGGATATGGAGATATCAAGTTGACACATGGGTATGCATTGGAGAATGTATACTGAATGACCCGCCATGAGAAAGTATCATGGATCGTTATATGAGTGTCATATACTTTCTCATGTGGCTATTAGTATGACTATTAGTCCTTAGACCTGAAGTCACCATGGATCCCTACATAAGGAGTTATGTACTTTGGTTTCGTCAAACGTCACCCATAACTGGGTGGACTATAAAGGCGATTACTGGGTATATAACGAATTATGTAGAGGGATGTGAGTGATGTAGATGGGATCTATCCCTCCCATATGACGGGAGCGACATCGGTATTCTTGATAGAGTGAGACCACTAAGTGCATGACCATGCCCAAATGAGTCAACAATAGATGTTGAGCTCATTTGATCGAGTGAGTCTACTTGGAGTTCAAGATTTAGATTGATTAGAGAATGACACGGTCTATGCCTCATATTGATCAATCTAGATGTCTAGGATAGAAGGACAATGTCATATATTGTGAGGAGTCACAATTAGTAGTCACAAGGTGATGTCGGATCTCGACATTCTTGTAACTTGGGTAGTAATGATGTGTTGCTAGATACCGCTCATTACTTATGCTCCTAAATGGGTTAGGGCATTGCCAACGTTACAAGAACCTATAGGGTCACACACTAAGGACAATTAGATGGAGATTAGGTTCATATGATGAACCAAGAGGATTAGATTCATTTGATGAATCAAATTGGATTAAGAGTAATCCTAATTGGGCTAACTTGAGTTCGACTCAAGTTGATTCATATGTTCAATGAGTCTAATTTAGATTTTGACTCATTGAATCAATTTAATTAAATGAATTAGATTCATTATATTAAGTTGGCTTGAATCAAATGGTTGGATTCGATCAACCATGGAAGAGATTTGGTCAAGTTTGACTTGACTTGAGAGGAAGATTAAAAGTCAAGTTAGACTTGACTTTATGCCACCTCATTGGTGAGTTGGCATTGATGTGGACCAATGATGTTACTCCACATCATCATGGGTGCCACCTCATGGAAGTTACAAAGCCATTCTCTTTAATGGCTTCATATTAATTGCAATTAATGCAATTAATTTGGGAGTTTCACAATGTAGAGTGGCCGGCCACTTTGGTTTGAAAGTGAATTTCATTTTTCATTCAAGTGTGCTTCTTCTTCCTTCTTCCTCTCAAGCTCTCCCTCTCCTCTTCTTGCTGTGGCTGATCAAGGGTACTAGCACACCTTTGTTTAGTTTCTCTCCACCTAATTAGTTCGTGTGGATACTTCTAGAGGAGTGTCTATTTTGACACTCTCGAGATCCGGCACCGTTTGGACGAGCGGGAACGCGAAGGGCTTCGCTACAAGGGTAAATTTCTAAACATGTAGATCTAAGTGTAGATCTAGATAGTAAACTCGTACTCGTAAGTTTTTCGTAAATTTTCTTTGCACGGATCTACGGCTTTGGGTGATTCGGGGTTTCCGCGACGCGAAAAGCGGTTTTCGCGGCCCGAAGAACTCAACAGTGGTATCAGAGCCACGTGCAAGGCGAATACGAGTTTGTTTTTGGTTTTATGAAAACTAAAGTTTCTGTAATTTTCTGTAAAATTATGTTTTTTGGGATTTTATGAGTATTTTTCTCGAGTAATCGAAGCACAAGTGTTTAGACGCTTGTAGGCTTCGACTACCGGGAAGATTTTTCCAAAACGGTGATGTTTCGACCCAAATCCGTTTGGGACAGCGAGCGAAGGCGCTGTAGGATCTCTTAGGAGCAACTCACGATGGTTAGATCGTGGGTAGGGGCATTCCCCCTAACCCCGCAAGGGGATTTGTTTCGCGATTGCGCCCGAAATCGTTAATCGGGACCGCCGGGAAAATTCTTCTGAAAGGTTTCGTCCCAAATTGTTTTGGGACAGCGGGCTAAGGCGCTGTAGGATCGCAAAGAAACCCTCACGATGGTTAGATCGTGGGTAGGGGCGCTGCCCCTGGCCCCGCAAGGGGATCCGTTCCACGATTGCGCCCAAAACCGCTAAACGAGACCGTCGGGAAAGTTTACTCGTAAAAATTGTAAAAAAATTAATTTTAAAATTATAGAAAATTATGAAAAAATATAATTTTGAATTATATATTAATTTTGTGATAGTCATGGCCCAAAAACCCAATATGATTGGATTGTGTTGTAATTCATAATACGGCTTGCGTGCCGTTATGTGTTTGCGCGTGTTGTATGTTTTTATTTTTCCGCAACCTGCGCGTCGTGCCTTTCTCATATATTCTGGTTGTAAATTAGATTTAGACTCGAATGTAACTCGAGTTTCAAATTGTAATGTACAAATTGGAGCGGTGGAGGGTCCACACGAGACGGAGTTCCGAGGCGGGCACGAGCAACACAAGGTGGTCAAAGGGAGAAGCTTGGAGAAGCTGTTGACCCTAGGTTGACCAGTCGATCTTCTCATTATCTTCTCATTGGCTTGAGAAGATCGTAGTAGGGCCATGACTAAATCACAAATAGATTAATTAGTTAATTGCTTATGTATATGATGCATGTTTAATAAGTAATTAATTAATTAGTGCCTTACGATTAGATTAGATCTAAGTCGTGCACATGATGCACCCTTGCGATTAGATTAGATCTAAGTCGTGCACAAGATGCATCCTTTTTGATTAGATTAGATCTCGATCGAACCAACTCTAAATACCTAACCGTGCCGTGATACCTATCACTACCTCGATCACATGTATTGTTGAATCTGCCAAAGCAGAGCAATACATATTATCTTGGTAGGGTACGGAGGGACAATCTTGGTCCCGCCTATCAACGCATGGGTGAATACAAACTCAATTAGATTGAGTATTCCTAGTTGCTCGGTTAGATCGAGTCAACTATAGGCATTCTTCCAACGGTTGGAAAAGATAGGTCAAAATCACATCTATATTAACTCTCGGGCGTATTAGCCAAAGCTAACTCGAGTTTTAATATAAATGCGGATATTGATTTTATAAACAAGAGTTGCATAGAGATGTAATTGGTAATCGTTACCTACCGATCATACTAAGCCTTGGGCGTATTATCCAAAGCTAACTCAAGGGTTAGTATGACGTGTATCTTGTCCCACAAGAATTATAGAATTCAGTGGGAGCATCATTTAATTAAAGGCCTAATTAAATGATTTTAAAAGAATATGATATTTATTTCTGCAAATTTTCTGTTGTAGATAACCATGACGTCGAATACGAACTTTTTCTCCCTGCGTTCTATCCTTAAGAAGGGCAAGCTCAACGGAGCAAATTTCCTGGACTGGTACAGGAACCTGAGAATAGTTCTCACTCAGGAACATAAACTGTACGTTCTGGAGCAGCCCATTCCGGAGGCTCCTCCTGCCACTGCCACGCGAGCTGACCGGGATGCTTACAAGAAGCATCAAGATGACGCATTAGATGTGTCCTGTCTAATGCTCGCAACCATGAACTCTGAGCTTCAGAAGCAACATGAGTTGATGTGTGCTTACGATATGGTTGAACATCTTCGTCAATTATATCAAGGACAAGCAGGGCACTGGAAGAGGAATTTCACAGGATACCTGGAAGATCTTAACAAGAAGAGAAATAAGATTTCTACTTCAGGTATAAATGTTATAGAAGTCAACCTCTCTATTTCTTCGTCGTGGGTATTAGATACCGGATGTGCTTCGCACATTTGTACTAATGTACAAGCACTGAGAAATAGCAGAGCATTGACAAAGGGCGAGATAGACCTACGAGTAGGCAATGGAGCACGGGTTGCTGCTGTTGCTGTAGGGACTTATTTTCTATCTCTGCCCTCTGGGCTTATACTATAATTAGACGATTGTTGTTATGTGCCTGCATTAACTAAGAACATTATATCAGTTTCTTGTTTGGACAAGAAAGGATTCTCGTTTATAATAAAGAACAAATGTTGTTCTGTCTATTTAAACGATATGTTCTATTGTAGTGCACCTCTGATGAACGGACTCTATATTCTAGACCTTGAAAGCCCTATCTATAATGTAAATACCAAGAGGTTCAAGTCTAATGACCTGAACCAAACCTACATTTGGCACTGTCGCTTAGGTCATATAAATGACAAGCACTTATCCCAACTCCATAAGGATGGTTTGTTGGACTCATTTGATTTTGAATCATATGAGATATGCGAGTCATGCCTACGAGGCAAGATGACCAAGACTCCCTTTAGTGGGCACAGCGAGAGAGCAACTGATTTGTTAGGACTCATATATAGTGATGTATGTGGCCCTTTCAATGTTACGGCTAGAGGCAGTTATAGGTACTTCATCACATTTACTGATGATTTCAGTAGATACGGTTATGTGTACTTAATGACACATAAGTCCGAATCCTTTGAAAAGTTCAAAGAATTCAAGAATGAAGTACAGAACTGTTAGGACCAAAAGTAGCTAGAGGGGGGGGGGGGGGGGAATAGCTCGTCGCGTTCGCTCGGTGCTCGGCGTTGCTTGTTCCTTCAAAGATGTGCAGCGGAAAATACAGAAACAAACACACAACGCTAACACGGTTGGTTTTACTTGGTATCCACCTCACAAGAGGTGACTAATCCAAGGATCCACACCAACACACACACCCTCCACTAAATAAAACTCTCCTTTGTGGTAACTACCAAGGGCGGAGAAGCCCTACAATACTCAATACAAGAAGAGAGGGAAAGGATACAAGAAATATAAGCTTACAAGCTTACAATGAGTACAAAAACCCTAACCCTAGCTTCTCTTCTTGGCTTTGATCCGCCTCTTGACTTGGAGAGCTTCCAAGATCCTTCAAGAACTGGCGATCTGAGCTTTGTGAGCGCTGTGGAGGAGTTGGCGAGAGCTCTGGAGTGAATCGGAGAAGAGATACCGCAGCCATCGAACGCCTGCAGCTATAAACGACGCCAACGGTCGGATCCCGATCGATTCGAATGTTCCCAATCGATCGGGGAGGCTTTGGATCGATCCACGGATCGATCCAGAGCGCCTCTGTGCTGCGCCTGGATCGATCCAGCGCTTATCGCGCGAAGCAGCCGCGTCCCAATCGATCCACTGATCGATTGGGACCTCTGGATCGATCCACGGATCGATCCAGAAGCTCTCTGTTCGCTGGGACAGGTCTGGATCGATCCACTGATCGATCCAGAGCCTGGATCGATCCACTGATCGATCCAGCACTTGGTTTTTGTCCAAAACCAAGTCCTAAACCTCCCAAACCAACATCCGGTCAACCTTGACCTGTTGGTATGTCATGCCTAGCATCTAGTCACTCCCTTGACCTGCTAGGACTCCCTTACCAAGTGTCCGGTCAATCCCTTTGACCCACTTGGACTTTTCTCTGTGCCAAGTATCCGGTCAATCCCTTTGACCTACTTGGACTTTTCTTTCATGCCAAGTATCCAGTCAATCCTTTGACCTACTTGGACTTCCCAGCACCAGATGTCCGATCATCCTTGATCCATCTGGATTTTCCCTTGCCTGGCTTCACTCACCAGGGCTTTCACCTAGCTTCACTTACTAGGGTTTTCCATCTGCCTAGCTTCACTCACTAGGACTTTCACCTGGCTTCACTCACCAGGATTTCCATCTGCCTAGCTTCACTCACTAGGACTTCCTTCTGCCTGGCTTCACTCACCAGGACTTTTCTTCTGCCTGGCTTCACTCACCAGGACTTTTACTTCTGCCTGGCTTCACTCACCAGGACTTTCATTTTGCCTAACATCCCAGTTAGGACTTCCCAGTCAAGTATCCAGTCAACCTTGACCTACTTGACTCTTCTTCAATCAATATCTTATTGTCAAACATCTAAACCCAAACCAAGACTCAGCTTGGTTACCCAGGTCAACCTTGACCTGAGGGATATTGCACCAACAAGAACCAGCTTGGCAAGAGTATTAAGATACTTCGATCCAATCGAGGTGGAGAATACCTTAGCCATGAGTTCCGTGACTATCTAGCTGAATGTGGGATTCTATCCCAACTCACTCCTCCTGGAACACCATAGTGGAATGGTGTATCCGAACGGAGGAATCGTACCTTATTAGATATGGTACGATCTATGATGAGTCACACAGATCTTCCGACATATCTATGGGGATATGCTCTAGACACGGCAGCTTTTATACTCAACCGAGTTCCATCAAAGGCCGTGATAAAGACACCATATAGGATATGGACTGGGAGAGATGCCCAGGTGTCTTTCATGAGGATTTGGGGTTGTGAGACTTACATACGACGTCAAGTCTCAGACAAATTAGGACCCAAATCCGACAAGTGCTATTTCATTGGATATCCCAAGGAAACTAAGGGATATTACTTCTACATTCCCAGTCAGCACAAGGTAGTTGTGGCAAAGACTGGGGTCTTTCTAGAAAGGGACTTTGTTTCTAGAAAGACTAGTGGGAGCACGTTCGATCTTGAAGAAGTTCAAGATGCGAACAATAGCACTGATGCCTCGATGGAAATTGAACTGGAACCACAAAGTGTTGTGGATGATGTTGTTCCACAAGGAGTTGAGGAACAACAACCGGTTCAAGTAGACATACCTCTTCGCAGGTCTGATAGGGTACGTCATCAGCCTGAGAGATACTCATTTCTCTTGTCTGACCATGATGACATTATGCTCATAGAGGATGAGCCTTCCACCTATCAGGAAGCTGTGATGAGACCAGATTCTGAGAAATGGCTAGAGGCCATGAGATCTGAGATGGAATTCATGTACACCAACCAAGTATGGACTTTGGTTGATCCACCTGAAGGGGTAAAACCCATTGGGTATAAGTGGGTCTTTAAGAGAAAGACTGACATGGATGGACTTATCTATAAGGGTCGCTTGGTAGCTAAAGGTTTCAAGCAGATTCATGGTATTGACTATGATGAAACCTTTTCTCCAGTAGCGATGTTTAAGTCCATTCGGATCATGCTTGCTATTGCAGCCTACCATGACTATGAGATATGGCAGATGGATGTCAAAACCATGTTTCTGAATGGAAACCTGCTCGAGGATGTGTACATGACACAACCTGAGGGTTTTGTAGATCCACAGCATACTAGCAGAGTATGCAAGCTGCATAGGTCCATTTATGGACTAAAGCAAGCTTCTCGGAGCTGGAATCTTCGATTCGATGATGCAATCAAACAGTTTGGTTTCATCAAGAATGAAGATGAGCCTTGTGTCTACAAGAAGGTTGTAGGGGATATAGTTGTCTTCCTCATATTGTATGTGGATGACATACTACTCATTGGGAAGGACATCCCTATGCTTCAGTCTGTCAAGACTTGGCTAGGGAGTTGCTTCTCAATGAAGGACTTAGGTGAGGCATCCCGCATTCTAGGGATATAGATCTATAGAGATAGATCTAAGAGATTGCTTGGCCTAAGTCAGATTACATACATTGACAAGGTACTCCTTCGGTTTGCCATGCACCAAGAAGGGATTTGCCGATGTCACATGGCGTGAGTCTTTCGAAGACTCAAGGTCCCTCTTCTAGAGAGGAGAGAGACCGCATGGATCAGATCCCTTATGCCTCAGCCATAGGATCGATCATGTACGCCATGCTATGTACTCGACCTGATGTCTCGTATGCTTTGAGCATGACGAGCAGATACCAGTCAGATCCAGGTGAAAGTCACTGGATAGCGGTCAAGAATATTCTTAAGTACTTAAGAAGAACTAAAGAATATTTCTTGATATATGGAGGCAATGATGAGCTAGCTGTAAAGGGTTACAGTGATGCTAGCTTCCAGACCGACCAGGATGACTATAGATCACAGCCGGGGTTCAGATTTTGCATTAATGGTGGTGTTGTCAGCGGAAGAGTTGAAGCGGATACGATGTGATTCTACAACAAGTATATTCGCATCGAGGCAAAGGAGGCGCTTTGGATCCGCAAGTTCATCACGAACTTGGGGTGGTTCCTAGCATCGATATCCCAGTTGAGCTCTATTGTGACAACAATGGAGCTATAGCACAGGCGAAGGAACCTCGCTCACACCAGCGGACCAAGCACATACTACGGCGCTTCCATCTCATTCGAGAGATTATCGATAGAGGAGATGTGAAGATTTGCTAGAGTACCTACAGAGGCTAACATCGCAGATCCGTTGACCAAGGCTTTGGCACAGAGAAAGCATGATGGTCACACTAGGTCATTAGGCCTTAGAGCCTATACTGATTGGCACTAGTGCTAGTGGGAGATTGTTAGTTAGAGCCCTAGAGCCAATCATTTGATGATTGTATGGACTCATTGTATCATATTCTTGTATATTAATAAAGGCATTTGTTTGGTTATTATACTTATTTGTATTAGTGCCAAATAGACTAAGTATAATAGCGTCCTTGAGTAGAAGGTTCATACCTATATCAATCGATTAGTTGAATCGATAGTGAGATGATATAGGGAACACTACTTTAAATCATTCCTAGTCGAGTATTAACATTCAGGGACAATGTTAATGCAATAAGACTAGCATGTAAGTCAGCTCGATGACTTGATCTCACAAGTCATGGATATAGAGATATCAAGCTGACACATGGGTATACATTGGAGAATGTATACTGAATGACCCGCCATGAGAAAGCATCATGGATCGTTACATGAGTGTCATATACTTTCTCATGTGGCTATTAGTATGACTATTAGTCCTTAGACCTGAAGTCACCATGGATCCCTACATAAGGAGTTATGTACTTTGGTTTCGTCAAACGTCACCCGTAACTGGGTAGACTATAAAGGCGATTACTGGGTATATAACGAATTATGTAGAGGGATGTGAGTGATGTAGATGGGATCTATCCCTCCCATATGACGGGAGCGACATCGGTATTCTTGATAGAGTGAGACCACTAAGTGCATGACCATGCCCAAATGAGTCAACATTAGATGTTGAGCTCATTTGATCGAGTGAGTCTACTCGGAGTTCAAGATTTAGATTGATTAGAGGATGACACGGTCTATGCCTCATATTGATCAATCTAGATGTCTAGGATAGAAGGACAATGTCATATATTGTGAGGAGTCACAATTAGTAGTCACAAGGTGATGTCGGATCTCGACATTCTTGTAACTTGGGTAGTAATGATGTGTTGCTAGATACCGCTCATTACTTATGCTCCTAAATGGGTTAGGGCATTGCCAACGTTACAAGAACCTATAGGGTCACACACTAAGGACAATTAGATGGAGATTAGGTTCATATGATGAACCAAGAAGATTAGATTCATTTGATGAATCAAATTGGATTAAGAGTAATCCTAATTGGGCTAACTTGAGTTCGACTGAAGTTGATTCATGTGTTCAATGAGTCTAATTTAGATTTTGACTCATTGAATCAATTTAATTAAATGAATTAGATTCATTATATTAAGTTGGCTTGAATCAAATGGTTGGATTCGATCAACCATGGAAGAGATTTGGTCAAGTTTGACTTGACTTGAGAGGAAGATTAAAAGTCAAGTTAGACTTGACTTTATGCCACCTCATTGGTGAGTTGGCATTGATGTGGACCAATGATGTTACTCCACATCATCATGGGTGCCACCTCATGGAAGTTACAAAGTCATTCTCTTTAATGGCTTCATATTAATTGCAATTAATGCAATTAATTTGGGAGTTTCACAATGTAGAGTGGCCGGCCACTTTGGTTTGAAAGTGAATTTCATTTTTCATTCAAGTGTGCTTCTTCTTCCTTTTTCCTCTCAAGCTCTCCCTCTCCTCTTCTTGCCGTGGCTGATCAAGGGTGCTAGCACACCTTTGTTTAGTTTCTCTCCACCTAATTAGTTCGTGTGGATACTGTTAGAGTGTATACTAAAAGCCTAGCTTTTGGTATAAACATTTATCTAGAAATAAGAATCACATTGGTCAAATGTCTACATTTATGATAAATGTAGTTGTTCAATTAATTTATATTGTAGATAACATGGTGTGTGGTGTCACACACAGAGGATCATGTTATCAGTATCTTATAAATTATAAACAGTAGCTCACGACCATAATGGAAAGGAACAAACCATTGGAAGGTCGTAGTGTAATTAGGTATCAGTTTATCTTGACTGTATAATTACACTAATACACTCAGAGTGTATTGAGTAGGACCATTTGAGGTCGTTTCTTTTATACTGACTTTATAAAGAAACAAAGACCTCGGTTATTATGGAAGTGTGTGCTCTTAATCCTAATATAATAACAAGCACATATATTTGATATTTATTTCTTTAATTTATCAATGGGTGAGATTTAGTTCGATAAATCAATAAGCCCGATAAGTTGGGAAATGGTATCACTTATAGTGTGTTGTTGATTATAAAAGGAAACCGTGTCCTAGAGATACTAGGTTGATAATGTCCTCAAGAGGAGCTCATAAGGATTGTCATGTTAAACCCCGCAGTGGACTTAGTCCGACATGATAATAAGGTTGAGTGGTACTACTCTTGGACTAAGATATTAATTAAATGAGTTGTCAGTAACTCACTTAATTAGTGGACATTCGATATCTTAAACACAGGGAGACTAACACACTCATAATAAGAAGGAGCCCAAAAATGTAATTTGGGATTGGTGCGGTAGTTCAATAATAGTTCTCTAGTGGAATGAATTATTATTGATAAAATTAAGTTGTGTGTTCGGGGCGAACACGGGATGCTTAATTTTATCGGGAGACCAAAACCAATTCCTCCTCTCGGTCCCTATCGTAGCCTCTTATTTATAGAGTACTATACCCACCTATACCCACCTTCATACCCATGAGAAAGGGACCGGCCAAGCTAGCTTGTGGTTCAAGCTAGGGCTGGCCAAGCCTTGGTTCATGGGTGGCCGACCCTAGCTTGAACCCAAGCTTAGGTGGCCGACCCCCATTAAATTAAAAAGAATTTTAATTTTAATTTTTTTTATGTGGAAGATATAATTTATTACAGAGAATTAAAATTAAAATATATCTCTTTAAAAAGATCTACAAAAGGATTAAAAGAAAGATATTAGATCTCTTTCCTTATTTGTAGATTGGAAAGATATTTTATTTTTTCTCTCTGAAAAATTATTCACATGTTGAAAATTAAAATTATAGAAATTTCTTTTTATCAACCATGAAGGGATTTTAAAAGGAAATTTTATTTTTTAAAATTTCCAAAGACAAAAAAGGAAGTTTTAATTGTTGATTAAAATTATCCTATTTGCTCTACATGAGGTGGCCGACCACATACAATTAATTAGGAAAATTTATTTAATTTTTTCTTAATTAATTGTTGTTAAGGAAAGTTAAGGAAATTTTATTATAAATAAATTTCCTTATTTGCCAAAGCCAAGGAATATAAAAGAAGGGGTAGGGGTGCCTTCATGGTGAACAACCTCTATTATTTTTTCTCCCTCTTTTCCTTGGTGTGGTGGCCGGCCCTTCCCTTTCTCTCTTCTCCTCTTGTTGGCCGAAACCTATCTTCTTGGTGGAGCTTTTGTTTGTGGCCGGATCAAGGAAGGAGAAGAAGGAGAGAAAGCAAGTCTCATCTCTAGCATCCCTTGGAGCATTGGTGGTGGCCGAAATTATTCATCCTTGAAGAAAATTATTGTGGCCGGCCATCCTCTTTCTTTCTTCCTCTTTTGTGGTGGCCGAAACTTATCTCTTGCTTGGAGTTCTTGTGGTGACCGGATACTACTTGGAGAAGAAGAAGAAGAAGGAAAGAAAGCTTGTATCCCTTGGAGCTTGGTTGGTGTTTTGTTCTTCGTCCTTGGTGAAGCTTCTTTGTGTTGGCCGAACCTAGCTAGGAGAAGAAGAAGGTGCTTGGTGGTTTCTCATCTCGGAAGATCGTTGCCCACACAACGTCCGAGGTTAGAAGAGGAATACGGTAGAAGATCAAGAGGTTTTTCTACAAGGTATAACTAGTAATTTTTTCTTTCCGCATCATACTAGTTATTTATGGTAATAATACCAAATACAAGAGGCTTACGATTCTAGTGTTTCGAATATGTTTTTCAAATTTGTGTTCTTTTGTTTTATTTTTCCTTGTGATTTGATTGTTCTTTTCGATTAACCTAAAGTTATTTTAGGAAATTAAATATTAGATTTCTATAAAAGGTTTTGTCTAGTCGGTGGTGGTTACTCCCATATCCAAGAAGGTCGTGTGCCTCGCCACGTCAGTACTGGGAACCGATTATGGAAATTAATATTTAATGGAATTAATAACTTAAGGTGATTTGGGTCGAACGTGTTAAGTTCCGCAGGAGATCCAAGTCAAAACCTAAAATAACAAATAGATTAAGTTTTGGATCAAACGTGTTAAGTTCCGCAGGCGATCCAAAATTTAATTTAAAAGAACACATGGTAGCTAGGAAAAGGTTCAGACCTTTGTACAAAATTTTTGTACAGTGGAACCTCTAGGTTTTCCGAGTAGCAACCAACAATTGGTATCAGAGCTAGGGTTTTGCCTCTGTGTATTTGGTATTAGTTTAATTATGCACATGTCATACATAATTTAGGCAGGTTAATAGTAGGATGTGCTAACTTTGTGGATGCAGGATCCAACTATTATGGCTTTTAGTTATTATGTGTGTGATTGGACCCTTGGACATGTCAAGGGCATTTATATGTGTGTGCATGATTGTATTAAAATACAGGAGCTGTATTTAGTTTTATTAGGATTTTATTTTTGATCTAGATACATGTACATTCCTTTTATGGAATATAGGATCAAAAATGTAAAATTCTATTTATGTCGCGGATCAAATCTTGCAAAGCGTGGAACCTTCTAAGGACCATAGGCGCAGCGGAACTAGGAGCAAGATGGATGTGACAACTAGACCCGGTGGCGGTGGCCAAATATGGCAGCAGCTTGGGATGACAACACAAGGAGGACAACTAGAGATAAAAGCCATAATAGTTGAAAATTAGATTTTCTATTTATTGCTTTTATATTGTGCTGTGTGTGCATGTTAGTTTACAAGTTTAGTAGGCTAGCGTAGTTAAAATTCCTCATTTATAAATAACTAAGTGGGAGAGGGATTTTTAAGTAAATCTCATGGTCTCCATTACTGGTTTGTAAGTGATGCAAACTAGCTTGCGCGTTGGCTCTGAGTGCCTTCCTCCATAACGGATGAGCTTGTTTGTGGATCACTAGAACAGACTTCCATTTTTGGATGACTATAGGAAGTTAATTAAGAGCGTGTGATCTTCCCCAACGGAAGGGGCATAATCTTATTAATGGACTTAGTGTCAAGTAATGGTATACACTTAGACACATTTAATAGTATACTCCCCAACGGAGTCACTACTATCACTTGTGTGACCAAAGGGAAACCAACTATTGATTTGTCATAAAACTAGATTGGCAATATAATAAAATTAATAAACCCCTCTTACAAATGTTTGAATTTGTATACGTCCACACTAACGTGGCATACAAGATTCATGGTGTTTGAGGTAATTTTATTTGTCAAAAAGTTATATTGACAAGATAGTCAATGGGTAAAACCCTCCTCTTACAAATGATGAATTTGTATACGTCCACACTAACGTGGCATGCAAAATTCACGGTGTTTGAGGTGTTGGTGAATTTAAATAATATTGTTTGAGGAATCAATGTTATTTTAAATTCAAAGAGTTTTGACCAAATATTTGATCAAAGACCGATCAACTATTAATTTTATTCGTCATAAAGTAAAGTTGACGAGATAATAAAATTAATGAATAAAATCTCCTCTTCGATTTTGTATACACAAAATTCATGGAGATTTTAAGGAGTTGATCTTGACCAAATATTTTTGTGATTCTTAGGATGTTTGTCAATCCCTAGTAGTCATACTATAGAAAAAGACTTAGTAGTCCCAATTGTAATGACCAGGCCGTGTGGTTTTACACGCCTGCGCAATTAAGCAAGCAGGAATGGAACATGGCACGACCTTGTGAGGGTCACACGGCCGTGTGACCTTGGCCGAGAGGAGAAACGCCCTGGCTGTGTGGATCTCACACGGTCGTGTCCTGGGTCATGTGGCGCCTAAATGTCCTCCTCTATATATAGAGCTTCTTCCCATTTGAAAAGGGGAGGCTCTCCCTTTGGGGAGATCTGTTCTTGGGCGAATTTCCAGCCATCGGAAGGAGATTTCTGTCCAAGATTCGACTCTAAGAGCGAAGGATTGGTTCCGAAGATCACTCATCGTATTGAGATAAGCATTCCCTTCTACTTTCTTGATTTGGATCAGGATGTCTTTAATCTTATTGTCTTCGATTCTTTCCTCAGTTTCTATGGGGTAGATTCTTTATTCTAGGAAGGAGGGAGTATTTGTGATGTAATTTGATGTAAGATTCATGGATTTGTCATCTTCTTGATTTGAGGATATTGTTATGTTTTCTATCAATCAATCTTGTATGGATTGTTATGTTTTGTGCCTAATTACCATTCTTGATTGGTTGTTTGTATTTCTTGTGGAATCTTGCCGAGAATTCACTAAATCGTATGACTGAGGGACGTCATGACAGGGTTGCCCCGCTAACGGACCTTTTAGGGGATCACCTTTAGGGATAAAGCAAGAACATACAAAGAAGTAGGACAGATTGATATGCTTAATTCTATATCTTAAGGTGAATTGATTAGTGATGCGTTTCTATGTCGTATGACCGAGGGGCGTCTTGGCAGGGCTGCCCCGCTAACGGACTTCATAGGAATCTTGACTCTTTGATTTCTTAGGGTTTAGATGTGAGTCCTTGACCGGTGTTTTCTGCAGAAGATAACCGGTGACTTCTTATGAATACATTTCAATTGAGGACAATAATTGGTAGATTACTTTACATCGATGAATATCATAAAGAAACCAAGACTCGTAGAACCTTATCAAAACTGAATTTATGCATTTAACTCTTACATCTAATCTTTAGTTGTGAATGATCTTTTAATCAATTTTTTAGCTAATTCGCTTTTGAGACATTTTTAGTGATTATAATCAGTCCCTATGGATACGATATCTTTTATTATTACTGACGACGTAACCGAACACTTGCGGTTCGTAACAGTGTCTATGAGCATTTTTCTTGTAGCGAGCCTAGTAGTTTAGCCGAATGGACAATTGTATTTTGTCCTCTGGTGATATCATAATTATTCCTATCCCAATGTCCTATTGGGTGGATGATTCATCTACATATATCTTTCAAGTTTCTTCTGACTCAGGGTTTTGTATTTCGGTTAAAAAATCAGCCAAGGCTTGAGCTTTGATGGATGCTTGAGGTTGATACTGTATGTCATACTTGTTGGAGGATCGGTGGTCGGCTTGAAGGGGGGTTGGATAGACGGCCCCCCCAAATAATTGCTTCCTACACTATTGTTAGCCTGTGCAGTGGAATAATATAAAAACAAACAAGCTAAACACTAAAGGAATGAAAAACAAGCAAACCGCTAACACATTCGTTTAACGTGGTTCGGAGATTAGGGCTCCTACTCCACAATTATCCGTAAGGTGGACGATCCCTATCCGTCGGTGGATTAGCCCCCAACAAACTCCGACTATCTCAAGTCGCTCCTTGTGGGTGGAGAAACCTCACCACAACACTCACAAACACTTGAGAACAAGTAGACTACTAATTAGGGTTTACCACCACTAATTTCGTCGGCCATAACCAAACTCCCAAGCCTTGGTTATATAGGCTGCGAGTTGGAAAACCCCACCTACCAATCGACTGCCAAAACCATCAGTAGACTACCCTCTTGTGAAGATTCAACCGTTACATCTCAACGGCTATTTACCAGTCGACTGGTAAAAGTACCAATCGATTGCTCCACACTGGCTGAGCGAACAACAGTATTTTGTTCACTCTCAGTCGACTGCACCAGTCGACTGATGAAATCACCAGTTGACTGGTACCTGAGTACATTCACTCGGCACTCGGACCCACACCTTTACGACTCACTTCACGCTTCTTTGCAGCCTTGCCCCCTTGCTTTCAAGTCTACTTCCTTTGGCTCTCATCCCTCGGATGCATTCAAGCCCGCGGCTCATCCCCAATGTCATCCTTCGCGTATGCTTCGAAGTCTCTTCCCTCGGCCCTTGTCCTCGCTGCCTTGTCCACGGTCCCTCGGATGCTCCATTCTTCATCGGACCCGAAGCCATCAACCTGAGTCAAATGTGTATCCTACAAACCTGCACAACTCAAATACATATATCAAATACAAGGGTGAACCTAACTTAAACCCTTTGCCCAAACACCAAAATACATGGTCACACAGGTCCATTGAGATTGCTTCAACAATACTCACTAAGCTCCATGGTCCACTTGATCAACCCTCCTGAAGCCTCCGGGTTGACAAGCACTGGGTCTAGGGTGATATTAGTCAGTACAATAATTGGATGAGAAAGAGAAATAAGGGTGTAACCTCCGAGCGACGTTGGCCTCCATCTTAATGATATCAACGTTGCACTTGCGTGCTACTAGTTGATTTCCTTTGACTTCCCTGACCTGGTTGTCCATGGAAAATTTTATTTTTTGGTAGAAAGTTGAGACAACTGCTTGGAATTCATTTAGGGTTGGTCGACCCAAAATGATATTATAGGTCGAGGGTGCGTCTACGACTATAAAAGTCATTTTGCGCATCCTCATTAAGGGTTTCTCCCCTAAGGATATAACTAACTTTATTTGGCTAAGCAGCTGAACTTTGTTGCCCGTGAAGCCACATAGTAGCATCACCATGGGCTAGAACTCGCTCGGCTATATCTGTAGCTGCTCGAATGCCTATTTGAAGATGATATTAACCGACCTGCCTGCGTCAATAAAAGTGTGATGGATATTATAATTGTCTATAACAACATTAATTATTAAAGTGTCATCATAGGATACTTCAACCCCCTTTAAGTCCTTGGGCCTGAAGCTTATTTCATGTCCTTGGGCTTGCTCCTGACTGCATCCGACCGCATGGATCTCGAGTCAGTGGACATGTGAATTCCTCACTCGGTTGGAATTTCCATTGGTTGGGCATCCAACTATCATGCCAATATCTCCCTGAGCGGTGTTATTAAGATTTTCTTCTTATCGCGTCGAGAGTTACTCCTGCTGAACTTAGGCGGGAGGCTGAGCCCGATCTTCCTACCGCTAAGACATCCTTTGATGCAGATTGACTCCTTGATATTCTCTCCTGTGTTGACCGTTTGACTGGTGATACTGTTGATGGTTGGGAGACAGCAAACGTTGGTGGTATCCTTGTTTATTAGCCTGGCAATTTTCCTTGATTGTAATGATAATAATCCTGGGTATCGTGGATCGTTGAGCGGTGATATGTACAAAATTTAGTTGGAGCCCATCTAAGGGGCTCGGGGCATTCCACCCGGTCGACCTCCACATGTTGCACATCTTGAGGTCAAGGCTCTGGGTGACTTGGGGGAGGACCCGCTCGAGGCCCCTTATGAGGGAGAGGAGGAGGCAGTGCTCGACGCTTTGGAGTTGAGAGCGAGCAGGTGCAGTGACCTCCTTCTTCCAAACGAACTGTGCTTCTTCTATATTAATATACTCGGTTGCTCGGTCGAGTAGATGGTCAAGGTCTCTGGGGGGCTTCCTGATCACGGAACGAAAAAAATCACCGTTGGTGAGGTCCAGAGAAAAGGCGCTCACCAAAATTTCCGGGATAACCAAAGGGACATCCATGGCTACCTGATTGAACTTTTTAATGTAGACCCCTAAGCGTCTTTTTAGACCCCTGCTTGAGCAAAAAGAGGCTCAAGGCAGTTTTATGGTACCATCACTACAAGAAAATCCGCATTCAACAACACTCAAACGACAACGGTTTTATACCAAATCGTTGTCTTTTTACCTTTTAACAACGGTTTTAACAAAAACCGTTGTCTTTTAGCAATTTTTTTTGGCCTATGACAACGGTTTTTAAAAACCGTTGTCTATTTATGTTTTTTGAGGCTACGACAACGATTTTTAAAGGCTACGACAACAGTTTTTGAAAAATGTTGTCTATGTGCGCTTTTTTTGAGATTATGACAACGGTTTTTGAAAATCGTTGTCTATTAAGTGTTATTGAATAGTGTTGTTTTTCTTCTTTCGCCGCTTTTTCCCCTTCGCAATTTTTTGCCGCTGCTGCGTTTTGTCTTTCCCTCTCTCTGAAATCTTTTGCCGCTGCATTCTGCCCCTTTACCTTCTCGATCCCTAAAACCTCTCACTTGCTCTCTCGTTTTCTATGGTGATGGTGAGCGCGCAGCTGTGGGATTGGAGTAGAATGGAAGGCTTAGTGGTTTTCAATGCGTGGCGATCTTTGTCGAGGCATCCTAAACCTCATAGCATACCTCTCATCTACAGCCACGGATTGTACCAACCGCGGCCTCGACGACCTTGGAGCACTGCTAAGATCAAGCAGCACTGCTGTTTTATTCCTCTCTCGACTCGATCGCTCCTTTGTCCATCGCACGCTTTCATATTCTTTGCTTTTTCCTTTTCTTCTAGAGATCATTTGAAGATGGAGGGCGATCTCCTTTCCATGGCTTCCACTCAGCGCTTGAAGTTATTCCAGGGAAGCCAGGCTTTTCCCTCCAACCTCCACCTCCATCTTCTGTCAAAACTAGGCATTCTGCGAAATTTAGGAGATAAAGAAAGTTGGTAAGCGTCTTGGTGGAAGGGTAACTATCCTACAGCCAGGTCCAATGGCGACTCTTCGAGGAGGAATTCGACGACCACTGAGGAACAGAAGCAGACGAGAAGGACAAACACGTTCTACGGACCTTTGGAATCGCATTGGCATTTTCCGGAGCCCGTGAAGAAGAAGCCCCCTTTGACTTCAAAAATTGACCTTCAGGTCCTTGTAGAAATCGCTCACTAAGGTCAGCAAAAGCAATGCATTTCCAACAATGTTCCAAGGCGTCCATGATCCGAATGAGGAGAAAGTGGTGAAGTCGTTGAGGGACACACTGCTATCGAAGGGTCAGCTACCTGAGAAGTATGATGACTACCATACGCTTCTCCGGTATGGCTAGAATACATTTGTTAAGTAGCTGGAAGAAATTTCTCTTTTTGAATCCTTCTTATTATTATATTGATCATACATGTCCTAGTTCTATATCGTGTGAAAGAATTTTACTATTGATGCTATAGCTTTCTATTCTTCTCTGCAGATTTTTGTGATTGCGGAACTTCAACATGTCTAAGGCAGAGATCATGTTTGTTAATATGCTCAAGTGGAGAGATAGTTCTGGTGTTTATCTTATTGCAAAAGTAATATATTCCTGACATGTTTTTCTCCCTATGGGTTACTATGTGGGCATTTCAATTCAACACCTCACGACTTTTACTGACTTTGACACAAATATGATGAAACAAATAACAATTTTCATCCAATTTCTACAATAATATTTCTGCCGAGATCTTTTTCCTTGCAAACATTAAATCAAATGACAGATTAAAAAAATGTCTTTTAAATGCTGGTTTTTTCTAAATAATGCTTTCATTTTTTTCAAACATAACCATGATGATCCATGTGAATATACATTCCTTTGCAGGTTTTGGATTCTTTATAGGGCCAAGCAAGATGGACCAGTAGTCTTGGTAAATTACCTTACTATGAATATCATCCTATACCTTGGTCATCTCAATATAACTGTTGTACAAACACCTATTCAGGGTTGGCGTCATCCTTAGGAAGGGCATGGAGATCACTCACATGATCATGTGCCTGAAGACAAAGTATTATAGTACAAGCATGCCTTAATTCATCTACAATTTCCCTTTTGTTTGTGTATGTATTATATTCCTTTTTGTACTTTCTATGACATGGTCGCCAATGCTCATACCCCTGGAGCATCTTGGTATATGTTGCAGTTAGTGAGAAATTCAAATGCCAATGCCCCTACAGAAGAAAGTTTGGTTAATAATCTACATGCCATGCATATAATTATTGGTGCCTCGTTATGCAAATTACTGCTGCAATTGAGAAAAATGTCACCATTTGTCCGTTAACGTTTAATAAATTGCCCTAAGTTGTTTTGTTTTTTTGGCTTCCACCCAGTGATGGCAAAGTAAATCCATTGGAGCTATAATAAACTAGCAGTTCAGAATAAGTAAGAGATGGAAGGTTAGATGCAAAGAATGCTCTTTAGGAAGAATCATCAGATGCATATTCCTGTTGTCAGAACTGGAGAAAGCATAAATTTGTTAGAAAAACAATCTGTAGCATGACTTCGTTTTTTAAATGGTTGACCTTTGCTTGCTGCAAAAGTTTTGAGTTTGTTTGCGATGAGACTACATGGAATAGTATCATCCTCAAAGGTACACGCACTTGCTGTATAAGGTTTATACACGTACTTGCTGTAAAATTTTAGTATGAAAATAAGCTTGTTATAATTTTTCATACGGATTGAACTTCCTTAATTAATATTACTTTGAAAAAGACATATTTACATTCTCTGCATAAATGCAGCAGATTCATGTCTACAAAAATGATTTGCTCCTATTTATAGAAAATAGGATCATGTTAGTTGCAACTTGCAAGAATTGATTTTACTTTCATTGGATTATAATTTCTTTAGTGGGATTGGTCATATGTGATACACGTTCATGTTTGCAAATTTCATACTTCTCCTTAATGTATTTATTAGACTGCTACTCTAGATGCTTCCAAAGCTTATTTCTGCCATGAAGGGAAGTTGCGCACAACATGGTTCACCATCGAACTTCAAGTTACATGTGAAATGGGCTCCTGATGTCTATGATCCACCATGCACCTTACTATTACACACTGAAGAAAAATCACCATCAACTTCCCAAAGGAAGGAAAAATTATTACAACAAGCACAGGACCAAGTCAGCTCGAGGAAGTAACAATGATAGAAGAATTGCAAATAGGAGTCTGACCAGCTATAAGACTGAGTCCTTCAACGCAAGGTTTACAACATGAACAAGACCAAGTCAGCTCGAGGAAGTAACCGTTGTCTTTTCATACTATTGGGATAAATTTTTTTTGAACATGAGATATATTTCTTCTTTTGTGATTGTAATTCTTGTATAATTAACATTTTGAATGATATTGATGTGGGAATATTCTTTCTTGATTATGATTCTTTATTATATATTTAAAAATATGATATATTGGTATTAAAAGATAATAATTTAAAATACAACGGTTTAAAATCATTATTGGTGTCTATTACCCTCAAAGACAACGGTTAAAAACCATTGTCGTAGCCCCAAAAGCAATTGTAACTTGCAGAAAAATGCTCTAATTAACAACGGTTTTAAACCGTTGTCTTTTCATTCAAAGACAACGGTTTAAAATCGTTGCAAAACTGTTGTCTTTTCATTCAAAGACAACGGTTTAAAACCGTTGTCGTAGCCCGCCACTTTTAACAACACTGCCAATTACAACAGTTTTAAAGGCCTACGACAACGGTTTTTAACCGTTGTCTTTTAATGTTTTTGTTGTAGTGCATCGGCTTCTGGAGAAGTGATGAAGAAAAGCCTTGTAGAAATCCTTAAAACAACCAATGGATTTAGTCGACAATCGTCTAACCACCTCTATGCCAAGCTAGAGAGTGTAGTGGGAAACACTCGGCATTTCACGCCATATGTATATTGGCAAAGGAGGACGACATTATCAAACTTGAGGACGTGATCTTCTAGGTTAGTTGACCCTGCATATTCCCCGATCGTTAGGGAATGATAATACTTTGGTAGTTTGTCCCCTTGTCTCTCTTGGAAAAATGACATACTAACTCATTCAGGAGAGCCACTAACCATAGAGGTTTTTTCTTTGAAAAAACGGCATACTCTGGCCTAATTCTTACATGAAACATTATTAAACATTCATAAGCCTTTCTAATATATCCTTAATCATTTCTAACATATATCATAGATTGAGATGTAATAAACGTTACATATATAAAACACATAGTCGTGGACACTAACTATAAAATGAAACAGTCTTTAATTATCCATTGCCTTAATCTAGAAATTAAAGAGAGTGTATATATAATTTTCTTAATTACTTTTATCAGGTACCGTTCGTTAGCCTAAACAACATGCATGGTAGCAAGTATTTAATTAAAACTTGCAGGTTAATTTATATAGTTTTTGTTTATTAAATTTATAATGTAATTAAACTTACATATTTAGCTTGATTAAGCAAAATATTTTAGAAAGAATTTTTTTTTTTTTTTTTTGAAAATTGACCAATTTAATACTGCCCATTGAAAAAATTCACACAGATCAGAGGATCGGAGGTGTTTTCATTTTACTAATATAAGAATCGAAAGGTACATGCAACAAGAAGCTAAGAAGCATGTTAATTATTCGGATACACACCACACTATCATCTCCTTCCAAACACAACACACATAATTAATTAATTAACAGTACTCCTCGAGTGCTTTATGATTATTATCATTCTTATTATTTTATTTTCTTAGGAATATAGTAGTGCTTGTAATCAGCCAGCCAGCCAGCCACAAGGTGGTAGCTTCATTATTCAGCAGGAGCTTCATCATCGGCTTCATCAACATCATCCACATACTTGGAATCAAGCGACTGCGAGACAACGCTAACATCACTGGCCATCGCCATAAAATTGGATCCCAAACCTTCCAGGGACAAGATTCCAACAAATTCCGGTGAACTGCCTGCGCCAATCGACGCACTGGCGAAGCCTCCGAGCGCGGTGGTAGAGTAATTATTCGTTTGACTATCCATCTTACTATCAATGGCGTTCCAGTTCGCCGAACCAAATCCACCGGACGTACGGATTTCAGCGTACACCTGCATTAACGAACATTAAGAATGAATATTAATCTTAATTAGTTGAAAATTTATCGCTTATATATATATATATATATACTCACGCGATTCTGATAATTCATGCGGGATGTGTTCCAAGCCAGCATCCAATCACGGCCGGCTCCGTCGTTGTTCACCCCTCTGTACACAATAGCTTCTTTGGAAGGACCCATGAGCCTACCGCGGACGTGAAGAAATCCAGCCCATTGCCCATTTTGAATGACTTGAGGGTAAGGGGATCGCCAGACAGCACCTTCCCAAGTGTGATTGAGAACGAATGATAGGTTACCTCCGGTGGCATTGTAAATCATGCCAAGCGTCGAGGTTCCCGTACCGTAAGCCTCCTTCAGGTTGTGCACAAAGCGACTCACGTTCGTCGCTTTCTCCTCTGCGTTCATATACTGCAAAGCCACTTCTGCTCTGTGTCGGGCGGTGATTTCAGTGATATTCGGAAAAATTAGTCTCACCGTGTCGTCCGTCACTGGATTCCCAAACACGTTGGTCGCCATGCTTAATTCTATATCTCAACAATAAGATAGAGAAAATGTTTTTTTTTTCTGTTATAGGTTGTATGCAACATCGATCGATCGTGTATTTATAGAGGAATCAGATCATAACTTAGCTAAACTCCTTGGATGCTCAATTAATTAGGATATATTTGATAATGGGTAATATAATCAAATATAATATAATTAAACGCGGCAACTTCAAAAACAATTGAAATGGAAGGACCATTTACTGATAAATAATTAACATGGGAAAAACGTGAGATCACTTACTGATAAAGAATTGAAAAAGGAAACAACTTCTACCAATAATGTAGACCAAAGACCGCCGACAATTAACAAGATAAGACTTATAAAATCCCATATTGATATATATATAAAAAAAAAGTATATTGAATCCAAAACTTAGCCATAGAAGTAAAAGCTGGCTAATTTTCTTAAATATTATTCTTTCTTGGATATAAAATAAAGTACAATGTTTTCATCATTAATTATAGAGGAACCGTAGGCTACTAGCTAGCTGATAGCGAAACAAACTTAATTAATCTTATGCTCCAATAATTATGATACGTGACAAATTAAGAAACTGCCAAGGATCGAACCACCGGCTGATAAATAAATGAAATGGAGGACAAATAATTGAACGGGAAAATAATAATGGAAAGAAACAAAATAAACGTGCAATGTCGTGAATAAAAAATAATAATAACAAGGCGGGGTAACGTTAAGTCTTAGATGATCAATTTGGTTCCACGGAGGTTTTTCACTGACTAACAGAGTAAATCGGGAAGCACATACGGCTGGCCGTCCAGAAACCCAATGATATGAGATGTTACGAAAGAATCCAGATATGACGTGGCAGTCAAAATTTAGGTGAGATAACGGTTTAAGTTAAGGGGAGGTGGCAGTCAAAGGGTCACTCTCAATAGGGCTTGGCTCCTCGCCCAAAATTATGACTCCCGATCGGAGGACGACTGGCCCAGAGCCAGCCAGGCATGGGGGACCCAGTGTCTTACTTCGCTGCCGACACTCAATGTATATTCGACAATCCACCCTCTGCTCAGATTCAATCCGCTCGAGTTGAAGAAAGGACCGACCTGTCATAAGATTGGTCGGGCCAAGGATATATTCGTCTAAACCTCAGGAAATCGGTTTTCCACTTTCATAGTACAGCTCCATATACAATCGGTCTGACGTATGGGTTTTCATTGTCCATTCGTTCTCCTACCCTCATATATATGGCGGCTAGGTATAAAGCTGACCAAGGTTACAGGGCTCAGCCTCCTTACCTCTGCAAGGTACACATATACAAGGAAGCTCTCAGAAGAGGTCCGATCGAATTGCTAGAGCTCAAGATATCACTTCAAGGACAAGCTTCTGAATACAAGGATGACAAGTTGAAAGCATCGGTCAGACCTCTCGGGGCTCAGTTCCCCATTCTTCATAAGCGAGCATCCCCGCTCAAGGTTTGTCGATCATAAAACCTCTCGGATCTAGGGGGCTCGGTTCCCTATTTATATAATCATATCTATATCATTCGACATATACCCGAGCGGCCTTAAGGTCGAACGCCTTACTATACTCAATATTCTGCTTATGCAAGATGTGATCTATCGGCTAAGTGCCCAGTCAGGATATACTCAAGAGACAACACTGTGAGAGAATCACAACAACTTGTCAGAGGATAGCAACAGTTTGTCAGAGAATATTCTTAGGCTCTTGTGAAGGCATTCAATGTTATCTTCCTCGAAAGTAACTCTATATTTTTCCTTAACCGACACATTCTGATAGCATATTCCTTTAACCGTCTCATTAATGACATTAGTTATGAAAAATGATGCACACGAGTAACGAAAGAGCACAGTGGAGAGCTGTTATGTAAATATGATGTAGGAGGGGATTCAAATTTGATTTTTTTAAAAGTAGCTATCCCTTAATTAAGTTTAGTTTTTTTAATTATATTTAATTTTATCCTAAATCTTAACAAACCAAGTCTTGTTAGTTAATTTATTCTAAATTTTAGAGAATAAGTCATGTTAGTTAATTTATCTAAAATCTTAGGGAATAAGTCTAGTTGGTTATTTTTTTTCCTTTTAGATTTTGTTGAGGATTTTGAGAGCTATATAAACCTATGCTTAGATGATGTTTAGGATAAGTTATTTTGATATTGATTTTAGGATAAGTTATTTTGATATTGAATCAATTAATTTCAGTTAAGTCAGGTTATGACTATATCTCTTTTTCTTTGCACTCTTGATTTCATAATAGGTTTAAGCCTAATTTTGGTTATTCTTTTTTTTTTTTTTTGCGTGTTACTTCTCTCTTGGTTTCTTGTTAATCCCTTTGTAACTTCACACTCTAGAATAATATGCATATTCTGTTCAGCGTTAGTTGGTATTAGATCTCATTAAGACCCAACCGACCAGCATACCGTCTTAGCCCTAAGGATGTTGAAGAACTACAATGACAAGTTATGGAGCTATTGAGACGAGGCTATATTCTATTGGTGCAAGGAGCACCAGACGATTGAACCTGTATTTTGATAATGTCAAAAGGTCCAAAGTTAAATTGTTTTGTTATCTAACAAGGTTAATTCAGCTTGCAGGAAAAATCCTAATTGTTCTTAGGCAAAATTCTTAGTGGATCATTGGCAAGTGGAAAACCCTTGGGGGTGTAACTCTAGGTCCTAGGGGTGGTAAACCTATGTGATGAAAAGTTCCAGCTGTGATTAGGCAGGTGGAAAATCCTAGGGGGTGGTAACCCTAGGCGGAAAGTCTTGGCGGGTCGAGCACTTTAGGCAAAACCCTAGAGTCTGGGACTCTAGGTGAAAGTCCTGGTGGTCGTGGACCAGGTGGAAGACTGAACGGGTCATGGAGCGGGAGTTCAACAGAAAGTCCTGAAGCATAAGACGCTAAGCAAAAGTTCAGTCGGTCTGGAGGACCAGTCTAGCAACAGGTAACTTCTCCTGAGATGAGTAGGTGAGGACGCGTTCCCCTAGAGGGAATAGTAGGACTCGGTTCGACCTACAGTTTTCAGAGGAAATCTGAAGTCATAACCAGACAATCCGAAGGCTGTCAAAATTATTTATTTACATATTATCTGCTATGCGCTAACTTTGTTTTGCAGGAGACTAACACTTTGTGCAGGGTTAGATTCGATAGGGATTGGTCGACCCAACGTTCGGTTTAGTCGACTTAATCTCCAAGTAGCAAGATCAGAGTTCCAACGAATGGCTCGGGTTCGACCAGGGGATCGGTCGACTCGATCTCGAGATCGGTCAACTGAACCGAGGATAAGCGGTGATGTGGTCGAGCCCAGTTGATTAGACCAGATGAGCTAGGGATCGGTCGACTAAACGACGGAATTGGTCGACCGAATGAAGAAACTCTATCAGAGCAGCAAAATCGGGAGGCAGATCGATTCAGGGGGGATCGATCGACCGATCAGGAGGATCGGTCGACCGATCGACGGCGGGTCAAACCTGATCCCGAGATCAAGGGATCTAGATCAGGTCAAGCTTGGCTATAAAAAGGAGCCTCGATCATCACTTCAAAACAACAATTCTTGAAGAATAACTTGAGCTCTTGCGCGCACTCCAGAAATGCCTAAACGCTGCTCTGACAACGATCAAGCTAGAAGTTCTATTTCTCCAAGTTGTCAGTAACAAGTTTAATTTTGAGCAATATTTGTAAGCTTCATATTTGTACTTGTACTCAATTTCTTAATCTATAGTGGTTGTCCAACGAAAGCGATCAACGATCGCATACCTTGGAGTAGGAGTCGCCACAGGCTCTGAACCAAGTAAAAGAAAGCGTGTTAGCGTTGCTTGTCTTTTCATTCTTTATTCCACTGCATATTCTGTGTGTTTTTCGAAACGAGTAAAAAAGCAACGCGTGCTATTCACCCCCCCCTCCCTCTAGCACATCTTCGATCCTACAATTGGTATCAGAGTCAGGCCGCTTTGAATTGGTGAAACCACCAATCGAGCAAAGGGGGTCTTTTTTTATATATCGTCTTCGATCTTACGCTTTTCATTTTTTCCCTCCAAAACTGTTTTTGAAAAATTTATTTTCATCTCTTCACCATTTATTAGTATTGACAAAATATCACATTTAACAAAATTTGAAATAATATTTTTTATTTTATTAATATTTTATTTTTTAAAAATTGGTGAAATAATATTTTTATTTTTTCTCCCGCACTATTAATCCAAGACCAAGTCTTAGAACATTGGTTTTTTTTTTGTGTGCGAGATTCCTATTTGAATGGCCCACCAAGAAGGCTACAACACAGCTCATCCGCCTCTTTTCTCTGGCCAAGACTTCGGCTACTGGAAGGACAGAATGAAGTATTATCAGAAGACAAAGGTAAAGATGTGAATCATCATTCAAACGGGATTCTCCCTACCAGTTGACAACACCGGAGCACTTGTCCCCTGCGACAAATGGAATGCACCAACTCGCAAGAAAATTGAAGTCGATGCAAAAGCAACACAAACTCTTTAATGCAGCCTAACCAAAGAACAGCTGAACTAGGTTGGTCCCTTCAACAGTGCAAAGGAGTTGTGGGAAAAATTGATCGAGCTGCACGAGGGCACTTCCGACATGAAGGTAAGTAAATGAGACTTAATATTAAATAGATTATATAATATAAAAATGTAAGATGAAGTATCAATAAGTCAACTACATGCCTGGATTCAAAATCTACTGAACGGCCTCCACACGATTGAACAAAAATTAGAGAATCGCGATGTCATCAGGTACGCGCTGAATATTTTTTCAAGGAATACCTTGTAGGCATCAATGATAGATGCTTACAAAGTATCTAAGGATCTTTCAATTATTAGATTAGATGAATTATTTTCTGATTTTGAGTTACACGAACAGATTAATGTACGCTCAGCCGAGAAAAGCATTGCTTTGATTCCAGGAACAAGCAGAACACGGGAACCAAAAATCAAGCGCCGAACCTAACCCAAGTATGAAGATGAATCAGACTCAGAAGACGATGAAATTACTGCCGAGCTCATAAAATTAGTACGAAAAATGTGCAAAAAAAAGAAGGTGACTCAATCGAACATGAAGGCCAAATCTGGAGTTACCTGCTACGGCTGCAATCAAAAGGGACACTACAAGCCGAAGTGTCCAAACCAGAAGCAACGAAGAAGGAAGGCCTTGAAAGCAACGCGATCCGAGTCCTCTAAAGATTCCGACGAAGAACACGAGAAAGCAAGCTTTCTTGCTCTACCAGTATAAGCATACATTGCCGAAACAGAATCCAAATCAGAAATCGGAGCCAAATCGGAAACACAGTCCGAAAGAAGCCACAGATCCGTATCCATTTCTGAAGGGCCAAACAATATTGTAAGTTCTCTAATTTATGGTACTAAAATTGATGAATTACAAAATTTAGTTTCATATTAGTTAAGAAAGTTGGCAAAATCCAACCTCCGAGTCAAGTCACTCCAAAAGGAGGTAACAATTCTTAAGGAGGAGACTAACCTAAGTCCTTTGACTGAGCCATTTCAAAATGGAAGTTCAACCCATGTCTAACAACTTGAGGAAGAAAATTTCAATTTGAAAACTCAAGTTAAAGGACTTAAGGACACGTTGGAATGATTCACTTTGGATTCTAAGAACCTTAACCTAATTCTTGGAAAACAAAGGGTCGTATACAATCTAACTGGACTTGGATATAAGACTAAACATAAATTCAGATCTTATTTGTCTCTGGTAAAACACTCAAATAGAACTTAGTCCAAGCATGGGTCCTCAAGTATAACCTGACTAATCAAGTTGGACTTGATCAATATTGGATCCCCAAGGATCAAATTCATTACCTTGATTGACCTTATCGAGGCTATGATCCAGGGGGAATAATAAAAAGACCATTTTTTATCATAAAATAGAATTATCTGATATTTGATTTACTACTTTTTATTCATGCTTAGAGTAGGGTAGATAAGGACTTAGGCTTGATCTACACTTGACTAATTACACCTAGAATTTTCAGGAAGAAAATTAAAAATTCAATTTCTTTAAAAGGCTTTGTCTAGAAGTGGTTGATGATCCAATACCCAAGAAGGCCTAGTGCCTCGCCACAGCTAAAAGCCAATTATTGAAATAAATATTTAATAGGCTAACTGTTAAACCTTAGTCTAATTCAAATGTTGATCAATCCTTAAATTTGAATTTAAATTGAAGATTAAATTAACCATCTCACAAAACTATTAAGGTTCCCTGATTAAAAATCTAGCAAAAGGTGAGATGGACCTATGTTTTCAAAAAAAAAAGTAGTTAACCAAACCAAAATTAATTAAACATAATTCAATTAAGTTAACTCAATTAAATTTTAAGTAATTTTAAAATCTTAATTATTTAATTAATTTTAAACTAAAATCATAATTCAAAATCATAATTAATTTCAAAATCTTAATTAATTTAATTTCAAAATCATAATTCAAAATCTTAATTAATTTCAAAATCATAATTCAAAATCTTAATTAATTTCAAAATCTTAATTATTTTTAGAATCTAATTAATTTTCAAATTATAATTAACCTTCAAAATTTTAATTATTTCCAAATGCTAATTAATCTTTAAATTTTAATTTCAAACTTATATTTTAAAATTTGAAATTTGAACTTATTCAAAATTCAAACTTATATTCCAAAATTTGAAATTCAAACTCATTCAAATTTATATTTTAAAATCTCAAATTTAGTATTTTTGAAATCCAAATTTTTGAAATATACTTCAAAATTTTTCAAAGTTAAAGATAAAATCAATTTAACTTAACTTCGTCTCACACACACTCATAAGCTGAACATGCTTGATAACATAGAATGAGTGAGATGGAAAATTAGGATAATAGATAATAACTTTTATGTTTATCTCTCATGCTTGGACTCTAGGACCCTCAACATTTTTGGCATTAATTAAGGGGGAGTGAAAGGAAGGTTAAGTCATTAATTTTTATTTTTGTTTTTCAAAATTTCAAAGTTTTTTTTGAAAAAGGAAGTTAAGTTTTTAACTATTTTTGAAAATAAACCTTATTTGAAAAAACAAGTTCAAATACTTTTAAAAAAGTTTTAAGTTTGTGAAAAAAAATACTTAACTATGCTTTTTATCTAAAAACCTTTTTAAAGGCTAAGTGTTATCATTTTTTTTAAGCTAAGTATTTTCCAAGATAAGTACTTAACTATGCTTTTATGAAAATATCATTTAAGCTAAGTACTTAACTACGCTTTTTATCAAAATCTTTTTTAGAAGCTAAGTACTTAACTAAGTTTTAATAAAGCTAAGTATTTGATAAAGTTTCTTTTTAAAGGAATCATCTTCTTAGCTAAGTATTTTTACATGGAATTCCTTTTAAAGCTAAGTTTTTATCAATTTTTTTTTCAAACCTAAGTGTTTATCAAAATCCTTTTAAAAGCTAAGTTTTGCTAACTTTTTTTAAAAGCTAAGTCACTTTCAAAGCTTAAATCTAGCTAAGTTTTTTGGTAAACCCTAAGTCACTTTCAAAGCTTAAAAATTAGCTAAGTTAGTCCTTCTTCTTGATTAAAGTCTACTTTCAAAACTTCGAACTTTGCCAATATTTTTTTTCAAGTAAGTGCTACCCTTCAGGGGGAGCTTAAAGTTAAATAGAGTAATAGTTTTACTATTTTTACTTGACAAACAACCTTCTCTCTACTTATTTTCATTTTGATTTATGTTAAAGGTGGAGATAAAAGTCAAAGTTAAGAATTAAAACATAATTTTTATGAAAGGAGGAGCATAAGGGAGTTTTTTTATAACTTATTGCATTTATGCTCATGCTAAAATTCTTTTAATTATTGTTGTATTTTACTTAACTTTGAACCAGGTTACCATAATCAAAAAGGGGGAGATTGTTGATGCAGGGAGTACCAGACGATCGAACCTGTGTTTTGATTATGTCAAAGGGTCCAAAGCTAAGTTGTCTTGTTATCTAACAAGGTTGATTGAGCTTGTAGGAAAAGTCCTAAGTGTTCTTAGGCAAAAGTCCTAGTGGATCCTAGGTAAGTGGAAAACCCCAAGGGGTGGTAACCCTAAGTCTTAGGGGGCGATAACCCTAGGTGATGAAAAGTACTAGCTGCAGTTAGGTAGGTGGAAAACCCTAGGGGGTAGTAACCCTAGGAGGAAAGTCTTGGCAAATCGAGCACTTTGGGTAAAACCCTAGAGTCGAGAACTCTAGGTGAAAGTCTTTGTGGGTGTGGACCAGGTGGAAGACTGAACGAGTTGTGGAGCGGGCGTTCAGCAGAAAGTCCTGAAGCATCGGGCGCTGAGCAAAAGTCCAATGGATCTGGAGGACCGGTCTGGTAACAGGTAACTTCTCTTGAGAGGAGTAGGTGAAGACACGTTCCCCGTAGAGGGAATAGTAGGCGTCGGTTCGACCTAGGGTTTCAGGAGGAAATCCGAAGTCAGAATCGGACAGTCCGAAAGCTGTCAAAGTTATTTATTTACATATTATCTACTATGTGCTAACTCTATTTTGCAGGAGACTAACACATTGTGCAAGGTTAGATTCGACCGGGATCAGTCGACCAAACGTTCGGTTCAGTCGACCGAACCTCCAAGCAGCAAGATCAGAGTTCCAATGAATGGACCAGGTTCGACTAGGGGATCGGTCGATCAAATCTCGAGATTACTCGACTGAACTGAGGATAAGCGGTGACGTGGTCGAGCCGAGTTGATCAGACCAGATGAGTTGGGGATCGTTCAACCGAACGACGAGATCGGTCGATCGAACGAAGAAACTCTATCTAAGCAGAAGAACCGGGAGGCAGAACAATTTATGCAGGATCGGTCAATCGATCGACGGTGGGTCAAACCTGATCCCGAGATTAGGGGATCTGGATTAGGTCAAGCTCGACTATAAAAAGGAGCCTCGACTAGCACTTCAAAACAACAATTCATGAAGAACAACTTGAGCTCTTGCAAGCACTCCGAAAATGTCTAAATGCTACTCCGATGACGATCAAGCTAGAAGTTCTATTTCTCCAAGTCGTCAGTAACAAGTTTAATTTTGAGCAATACTTGTAAGCTTCAAATTTGTACTTGTACTCAATTTTTGAATCTACAGTGATTTCCCAACGAAAGCGATCAACGATCGCGGGCCTTGGAGTAGGTGTTGCCACAGGCTCCGAACCAAGTAAAAGAAAGCGTGTTAGCGTTGCTTGTCTTTTCATTCTTTATTCCGCTGTGTATTCAGTATGTTTTTCTAAACGAGTAAAAAAACAACGCATGCTATTCAACCCCCTTCTAGCACACGTTTGATCCTACATATTCATGAGAGTATGAGCTCTTGTGCAGTCCCTGCCCTACTCGTGTCAAAGAAAGACGGTTCGTGGCACATGCGTATTGATAGCAGAGCCATCAATAAAATCACGGTGAAGTATAAATTTCTGATTCCTTACTTAGATGACATGTTGGATCAACTTTTTGGTTCAAAGATCTTCAAGATCTATCTTAGGAGTGGATACCACCATATTCAAATCAAGCCTGTAAATGAATGGAAGACTGCCTTCAAGACACAACATGGTTGTACGAGTGGATGGTCATGCCTTTTGAATTGTCCAATGCACCCAGTACATTCATGAGATTCATGCATCAGATCTTGAAACCTTTCATGGGAAGATTTATGGTTGTATACTTTGACGACATCCTCATTTATAATCTGACACGGACTTTGCACCTTGATCACTTCCGCACTATTTTTAAGAAGCTAAAGGATGAACACTTACTCATCAACAATAGGAAGTGTTCTTTCTTCATGACCTCAATTTTGTTTCTTGGATTTATAGTGTCTACCGATGGTGTTTGTGCAGATTCATCAAAGATAGACACAATCTTAGAGTGACCATAGCTAAAAACTATTAACGACGTCCAAAGTTTTCATGGATTGGCCTCTTTCTACTGCCAATTTGTCAGGAATTTTAGTGCTCCTATCACCGAGTGTCTCAAGGGGCGCGAGTTCAAGTTGACTGAAGCAGCTACGATTAGTTTTCAATTAGAGAAGCAAAAGATGACCGAAGCACCCATTCTAGTACTTTCAGATTTTGACAAATTATTCGAAGTAAACTGTGACACATCTAGTATTGACATTGGTGGTGTTCTAAGTCACTTGGGACACCCTATTGCCTTTTTTAGCGAGAAACTATCTGGTACCAAGAAAAATTACTCTACTTATGACCTGGAATTCTACGCTATTGTGCAATCCTTGGAACATTAACATCATTATCTTGTACAGAAGGAATTGATCTTGTTCACTAATCATGATGCTTTGAAGTACATCAACGGCCAACACAAGTTGAGTAGTCAACACACCAAGTGGGTAAACTACTTGTAGGAGTTCACCTTCATGCTAAAACATCAAGTCGGGAGTCTCAATCGTGTTGTAGATGCTCTAAGCCGTCGTTCCTCCCTACTTACTACCATGAGCATTAGGTTTAATGGCTTTGGACGTTTCTCAGAGATGTATGTTTCTAATCCCTCCTTCAACAAGATATATCATGGGCTAACTAATGGGCTTCACAACGATTTTATTCTGTACAATGGTTATCTATTTCGTGGACTACAATTATACATTCTGGAATGTTCCTTAAGGTATCACATTATCAATGAATTGTATAACGAAGGACACTTCAGTCAAGATAAGACATTATCCCTCATCTCTTCCGACTTCTATTGGACCAAGCTAACTATTGACGTAGCTCATTTCATGGACTGTTGCTTTGTCTATTATCAATCTAAGGGAACCCTAACTAATGTTGGTTTATATTCTCTCTTACTAATTCCCAAAGCTCCTTGGTGCAAGGTTAGCATGGATTTCATATTGTGATTACCCCACACAAAACAGACCGTAGATTCTATTCTAGTGGTGGTGGACCAATTCTACAAGATGGCTCACTTTGTGGCGTGCAGAAAAACTATGAATGCTATTTGGATTACCACCCTCTTCTTCAAAGAGATTGTGCTTTTATATGGTATTCCTCAAACTATTACTTCAGATCGTGATACTAAATTTGTCAGTCAATTTTGGAAGACTTTATGGGGAAAGCTAGGGATAAATCTAAACTTCAGCAACGTCTATCACCCTCGAATAGATGGTCAGACCAAAGCTTAGAAAATCATCTGAGATGTCTCACAAGAACCAAACCGAAGTAATGAGATCTGGTTTTACCTCAAGCAAAATTTGCATACAATAGATCAAAGAAGAGGATCACTGTTTGAGTCCTTTCAAAGTTGTTTATGGATGAAACTCATCCGGGGTACTAGATTTAGTCCATATTTCGTGTCCAGGACAAGCTAACCCTAGGGATGAGGAGATGGACGAGCGTCTTCGGGTTATTCATGAGCAGGTTAAGCAGACTATTCAGGAAAGCAACACCGAGTACAAGATCAGGGCAGATCGATATAGACATCAGGTTCTTTTTGATGTTGGTGATATGGTTTGGGCTGTATTAACTCGTGATAGTTTCCCTATTGATGAATACAATAAGGTCAAAGATCGGAAGATTGGAACTTGTGAGATACTAGAAAAGATTAATGACAATATCTACAGGTTGTGACTTCTTAGTCATTTAAAATCTTCTGATGTTTTTAATGTAAAACACCTAAGTCATTATGCTTTGGAGCCGGATACACCCACCCTAAACTCGAGGACGAGTTCTCTTCAACTCTAAGAGACTGATGCAGGAGGGGATCCAAATTAGATTTTTTTTTAAAATAGTTATCCATTAATTAAGTTTAGTTTGTTTTTAAAATTATATTTAATTTTATCCTAAATCTTAGAGAAACAAGTCTTGTTAATTAATTTATCCTAAATTTTAGAAAATAAGTATTGTTAGTTAATTTATCCTAAATCTTAGGGAATAAGTCTAGTTGATTATTTTTTCTGTTTAAATATTTTTGAGTGTTTTGAGAGCTATATAAACCTATGCTTAGATGATATTTAGGATAAGTTATTTAGATATTGAATTAATGGGTTTAATTCGCTTAAGCCACGTTATAGCTATATCTCTTTTTCTTTGCGCTCTTGATTTCATAATAGGTTTAAGCATAATTTCAACTATAACTTTTTTTGTGTTACTTCTCTCTTATAATCCCTCTTATTTTCTTGTTAATCCTTCTGTAACTTCACACCCTAGAATAATATACATATTCTGCTCGATGTCAAAATCTGTCTGGGATATTCCTGACTGGTTGTTATGAAGGAGAGCATAGTGGAGAGTTGCTTCACATATTCAACTAGTTATATGCCTGTCTGAAATTATGCTCGATCGGCTTTATGCCTGACCAACATTATTCCTGACCAACTCTTGGGATATTTGATTTTGATGGGGAACTATCCTAAAAATTCTGGTCAGTGCTTATATCCAGTCGGATATGCAATGAGAGCTGCACGGGCTGCCCCACGTAAAATTAGGAGATAAGAATGTTAAATTATGTAAATCCACCTGGGATATTCCTGACCGGCTATTATGAAGGAGAGCATAGTGAAGAGCTACTTTGCATACTCGATCAACAATATGCTGGCCTGAAATTATGCCTGACCGACTTTATTCCTAACAGGCTCATGAGGTAGAATTGGTATATAAGAAGAACCATAAGTTTGGTCAATTGTTGGGTCGACCAACCATATGTAGAAATACATGTAGGATCGTAAAGCGCTAGAGGGGGAGTGAATAACGCTTGTGGCTAATTCGTTCGTTTCGAGTAAAAACGCAGTGGAAAATGAAAACAACTAAACAATTGCAAACACCAAGAGTTACTTGGTTTGGAGCCTGTGGCGACTCCTACTCCAAGGCCTGCACGTGAGAGTGCTTTCGATGGAAAATCCACTATCAGTTCCAAATAAGTACAAGAATGAACTTACAATATTAAAACAACTGTAAAATAAAGAATACCGACAACTACAGATCTGAAGATTCTTGTTCTAGGTCGTCGGAGCAGCGTTAGGGCGTCGAGGAGGCATTTTCTGATCAGCGCAAAGAGCAGAAGTCGTTCTGAATGTTGTTTTTAAGCTTCTAGTTGAAGCTGCTTTTATAGGTTGTTTCAGGCGCCCGGACTACGTGGCTTGGCCACTCCATGAGCTCCACATCAGCTTGGCAATAACTTTTGAGTTCTGAGCGCCTGGACCGACTCCGAGCGCCCGGACCAGCTCCCGGCGCCCGGACCAGCTTTCCAACCCTTTATTTTCTGTAAAATAAAGTTAGTTCAGGCATAAAACTATATATATAATATGAGATTTGACATCCTTTGATTGTCCGGTTCTGACTTTGAGTTTTGTCGAAACTCTAGGTCGAACCGACGCCTACTGTTTCCTCTTCGGGGAATGCATCATCACCTACTCCTCTCAGGAGAAGTTACGTGTTGCCAGATCGGTCCTCCAGATTGACTGGACTTTTGCTCAGCGCCCGAGGCTTCCAGTCTTCATGCTGGACATCCGCTCCATGACCCGTCCAGACTTCCACCCGGTCCACAACCACCAGGATTTCAACCTAGAGTCCCTGCCTCTAGGATTTTGCACGATGCGCTCGACCCGCTATGACTTTTCGCCTAGGATTACCACCCCCTAGGACCTAGGGTTACCACCCCCTAGGGGTTTCCACCTGCCTAACCGCAGCTAGGAATTTTCATCACCTAGGGTTACCACCCCTTAGGATTTTCCACCTGCCTAGAATCCACTAGGACTTTTGCCTAAGAATACTTAGGATTTTTCCTACAAACTCAATTAATCTTGTTAGATCACAAGACAACTTAACTTTAGACCTTTTGCCATAATCAAAACCTAGGTTCGATCGTCTGGTGCTCCCTGCACCAACAAGACATACTAAGCGGAGAGTTGGGTCCTCTAAATCCAGCCTATCGTCTAGACGACCAACCTTATGGTAGACCAGCTATCCCTTAAACTCGATCGGATAATGGCTGGTCAAATATATACTAGATGTCATAATGCAGGAGGAGAGCATTAGGTCCCCCTTTGGTTCGACCGGCTGCTGGGCCGACCATCCTTATTCTGAGGGCTTTAGCGTTGGGCGAGGAGCCATGCCTTGTTGAGAGTGACCCTTTAACTGCTACCTCCCCTTGACTTGGAATTCCACCTCACCTTGACTTTGACTACTGCATCACCTTGACTTTGACTGCCACATCATATCTGGGTACATTTGTGACACTTTGTATCACTAACCTCCCCTTCAAGTCTAGGCAAAAGAGGCTGATAGTTGACTGGCTGGACCCAAGTCTGATAGTTCTAGGAAAAACATTAAGCGCGTACCTTAGCAAATCTCAGTTACTTACCTTTTCTCCGAGATTCGTAAGTCCAGTGATGAGTTCCGTCATTCTCGAGTGAAGATGTGCAAAGGTTTCTTCTGCTTCCAATTTTATGTTACTTAACTAGTTCCTTTGCAGATCCTATCTCACGAGCTTGGCTTCGAACATCCCTTCGTGTAGCATAAGGAACTTCTCCCAAAGCTCCTTTGCTGATTCGTAGACACCGATCCGGTTGACTTCTTGTGGCGGTAAGATGCTCAGCAGGTGGAATTCTACTTTGTCGTTTGCCACGAAGTCAACCTGTTCTTTTTTTACCCATTGGCATTCTTCTTTACCTTTGGGTGCTGCAAAATCGAATTTCATTATTAATAGTAATTCAAAATTATTTTTAAAGAATACCTCTATTTTCATTTTCCAGCTCGTGAATTCCCCTGAACTTCGGTGGGTAAATGCTCGGTTCGGCCATCTCATGTGTTTCGTTCGACAGTTAGTCCTCCTGAAACTGTTAGGTTTGATACCACTTGTTAAGACCCTTGGCAGCCAGCTAGAGGGGGGGGGGGGGGGGGGGGGAATAGCCTTACACAAAAATACCTTCCTCGACTTTACAACTCGATTAAATCAAACACTTGCATAAGAATAATAAAAAGACTAAAAGAAAAGAGGCACCGAGATTTTACTTGGATACAATCGGGGAGGTTGTTAATCCAAGGAAGTTAACGCACGTACACTAATCTCTCCTTTAGGCGGAGAAACCTCTTTACAATAATGAAAGCTCACAATGACAAAGATAAACAGAAAATGAAGTGTTTACAAGTGTTGTTTCTATCTTTCTTGTTGTTGTTTAGCTTCTGGGAGCAGAGCTGCTTATATAGCCCTGCTCGGGGTGCCTGGAATGGTTCCAGGTGCCTGGAAGGGGATAGAGTTCTATCCTTGTCTCAACGGGATGTGCCATGTCATGAACAGTTAATTTCTCGGTTCTGGGCACCCGGAGTCCAGGCGCCCCAGACCAATTCCGAGAGCCCCGACCAGGTCCGGGCGTCCCAAACCTGAATGTTAACATTCTGTTGACTTTTGGTCCTGGTCTCCTGCTCCGGTAATACTTGCATCGGTCCGGATCTTCGACTTTGGCTCCGCTCGCTTGGATGATTTCAGCCATCCGGAATAGGGCTCACTAGAACCTAACTTCCGGCCTTCTTCTTGAGCAATCTTCCGCTCCGGCTTCTAGTCCCTCAGAATTTTCGCGTGCTTCCTTCTCGTTCACCAGCATACTCTTCCACATCTTTTCGTCCCTCAGACGCACAGAGCCCGTCGGCTTTCTCCCATGCTGACTTTCTCGCTAGCTGCATCTTTTGTTTCTCGAGCAATCTTCTGCTCCAGCTTCTCTCCCTCGAAAAAACTGCACGCTCCCTTCTCATCCACCAGTGTACTCTTCCGCAGCACCTCATCCCTCAAAAGCACTGAGCCCGTCGGCTCTCTCTCATGCCGTTCTTCTCACTAGCTGCATCTTTTACTCAACTTTCTGTGCTCATAAGTTCCTGCACACTTAGACACAGGGTTAAAAACCAACAGGACCTAACGTGACTTATTTTATCACATCAATACTATCTTGGGGTACCAATAGTTTATAACCTGCATTCTGGATGACATATGTAAAGGAATATATTTATATATTTAAAGAAGATTTGAGAGAATATTTTCTGCCAAACTTACCAGGCTGTCATAAAGTTCTCTGCTATTTGTATGCTACATGTATCTCGACCGGTCACTTAAGCCAATCATGTGTACCTTCTGTTAAACATGTCTCACCCGATTATTTACTAAAAGCTTTATAAGGTTGAATGCCTTTACGCTCGGTCGGACTTAGTCCCACGAGCGCCTACTAGAATACTTGTGCTTGTTCGACGATCACTCAGTCGATCATATACTAAAAGCTTTATAAGGCTTAGTGCCTTTACGCTCGGTTGGACTTAGTAGTCTGAGCGTATACGAGCACCCTTGTGCTCATTCGGCCTTCACTCGGCTGATCATATACTAAAAGCTTTATAAAGCTAAATGTCTTTACGCTCGGTCGGACTTAGTCGCCCGAGCGTATACAAGCACCCTTGTGCTCGTTCGGCCTTTACTCGGCCAATCATATACTAAAAGCTTTATATGGCTTTGTGCCTTTACGCTTGGTCGAACTTAGTCGCCCAAGCGCATACATTCTCCATTGTGCTCGTTCGGTCTTTACTCGGTCGATCATATACTAAAATCTTTATAAGGCTGAATGCCTTTACACTTGGTTGGACTTAGTCGCCCGAGCGCATACGAGCACCCTTGTACTCATTCAACCTTTATTTGGCCGATCTTCACCACTCGGGCTTAAGTAGAGAACCTTTTATTTGGTTGACCTTTGTCCTACTGATAGTACGCTTCGCTAACTATACTCATCCCCTCATCCTCTCGACCTTTAATCCTACCTTGCCCAAAGGGTTCGATCATCATTACTCATAACAGGGGTGATTTTTAAACTTACTTTTAATATTTCTTTTTCAGTTTTGAGCTTTGTCGATAGAATCCAAATTGGTATAATTATCTCATTGGATCAATATTTCCATTGCAAAATACTCTTAAATTGGTGCAACACCGATTGAGTTTTATTTTTTTTTTATTATCTCCATACTACTAATCCAAGACTTAGTCTTGGGATTTTTCTCCTCCTCCTTCTCCTCCTTGTGTGCATGATTCCATTTCTCTAAATGAGCCAATTCGAAGGATATAACACTGTTTGTCCTCCACTCTTCAATGGAGATGACTTTCTATATTGAAAAAAGTAGATGGAAGTGTAACTGAAGACCGACTTCGACTAGTGGTTCACCATCTGACGAAGTACAAGGCCCCGATTAACGAAGCAACAAAAGTACCAGTCAACCCAGAAAGATGGAATCAAGATGATAAGAAAGAGGCCTAGATCGACTCGAAGGAAACAAATACTGTAAGGTTTCACGAGTTTGGTTAAAATAAAATAAAATAACATTCGTTAATTAAGAAATTTCCTTATAAAATTTTCAAGGAACTTTTAGAAGTTTTTTCGAGAATTAAAATGAATTCGTATGACAGGTTTAAGGGGATAGATCTATTAAGCCGGATGAAAACCTATTTTAACACCCAATTAAATTGGAAGTTAATTGATTTCATTAGCTTAAGGTTAGAGTCAATTAACCTAAGAATATATATATATATAACCTAGGTTTAGCATCTCCCGATTCCTCCTCATTGCTCCTCCCCAATTCGCCGCTCCTTTCCATCTTCTCCATCCCCGCTATTTTCGACCGATCTTTCCACTGTGCTCTGAGACCCGGCCAGGCACCACACCACATGGAAGATTCCTCTGAGGACATCGCAATCGGACGTAGAGTCCTTCGACCACCCCACCAGTGGCGCGATAATAGTTGGGCGAGGGCTTCCGACGATGGAACAAGGAAGGGAAAGGTAAGTACACTCCCATATGTTGGTATGAGATCTGAGAGGTAAGGGATAAAAAGCTAGGTGGATTTGAAATGTTTGTCTGTGATGCCCGATTGGTTGAATGATTAGTGATTCAATTTTTCCATGATGTTCTTGCTTCATTTTGTGAGGGTTTCTGGGTTTCCGCAATGGATTTGGGTATTTACGATGGAATTGGATGTTGCCCTATTTGTTTTGGTTGTTCGAGCCCAAAACAGAAGTTTTTGTTGATTTAGGAGTGGAATGATGATGTTTTGTTTCTCCCTGCGGTTTCTGAAAGTTTTGAGACAAGTTGTGGACAGATTTGGGTTTGATCGGTGATGCCAGCCCCGGTCCTAACATATAGGAGGCCCAGGGCGAAACAATAAAAATAGGTCCCAAAATTTTTTTAATAAAAGTAAAAATTATTTACATTGACTTCTTCTAGCATTTTTAGATGTAAAATCGTCTATAATATTATTAATTTCAAGATTTTCTAAAATCTCCTTTTCAATAGATAAAATTGTTAATCCATTCATTCTTTCTTGCAACATCGTTAATCTCATATATGTTTTTAATAATTTTAATTTTGAGAAACTCCTTTCAGCCAATCCTACGGTAACATTATGTATTTATTTAGACTCATCTATATTATCCATATTTAAATTTTTTATATTTTCATTAGAACTTGTTCTTTTAACAAAAAATTTATTAAGAATATCTCTTTGTGATTCAGTTAATTGTTCTAGTCTTTTCTTCTTTCTTTTTTTTCTTTTTTCACATTCAGAAATATGTTTTTTAGGAAACATATTATAATGCACAAAACCACAACAATTGTAAACCTATAATTTAAATCAACTAAGTATAAAAGGAATAATAGCACCTGGATGAAATTATTAGCAGCTTAAGCACCTCGGGCACGATAGACTGTAGTCTGTAGTCACCAACTCACTACTCAATACTCACTAGTCAGCAAACTCTTAGGCAATGAGACTCAACACCTGTTTTAACAATTAAGTCAACATTAAATCTCAAAATATAATAATTTTCTAATGAGGACAGTTTATTTTCCCCAAAAATAAGAACAATTATCAAATAAATATTTCGTCAATAATGTATTGCTCCTCATACATCACTCAAACATAGTGACTAAACTGAAGCAGATGATATGTGGTATAATAAAGCATCAAAATTAAAATCAATCAAGTTTCAATGAAGGAGGTGAGCGTGATTGGACGAGAATTTTGAATTGTTAAATTAACTATGCATTTGGGCATAAGTTCATAAATACATATTCCATCAACATATTACATATCAAACATAAGTATCTAGTAGTATGACATTGTGGTATAATTTTAGAAAATGCAACAAAACAAATAAAGTAGAAAATTATTTTTCATAATGAAGATAAATGAGTCTCCTGTAAATATGTAATATAATAGTTCATTATGTTAATAACCGAAGGCCAAATGCAAATATAAAGGAAAAGGAATATCTCTTTAAAGATGATATTTGAAAAGATTAGGCTGTATTTGTATCAATCTACCATTATTGACAAAATATTTATTTGATAAATATGATAATAGTTCTTATTTTGCTAGAAAATAAATGACACGACAAAGCTAGAAGTCAGAAGATTGGGATGATGAAGAGGATGGGGAATGGGAAGCATCAAAGATAGACAACTCAAAGTATTTAGAAGCACACACCTGGATGTGGAGAGTGGAAGAGGTCGATGAAGAGAAGAGGAATCCAGCAGGCCAGCATACAAGGATAAATGGTTTGCTCCTCTAAATGACAATCCAAACTACAAGGCTATTTGGAAACTGTGTAGAGCAGAGGCAAAGGCACCTGCTCGAGGAGTCACGGGCAGAGCACGGCAGTCGGCGAAGTGAAGCGGCGCTGCCGTAGAAATCAGTCTCTTGCGTGACAATTAAAGAATTAGGGCTGTAACCTAATTCCTAAAAAAATATTATAAATATATATATACATGAGTTTTTAAAAATTTTGGGCCCCTCAGAATTTTGGGCCCTGGGCAATCGCCCAGGACCGCCCGACCTCTGGGCCGGGGCTGGGCTGACGGCAGTCGACGGTCGATGGTCGGTGGTCGGCGGCTTGTGGCGGAGGTGGGCGACAACTGCTGGCGGCGACGGCAATCGGCGGCGGTCGGCGGCAGCGGCCGAGGTGGCCGCCGGCAACAGTGGCCACCCCGGCGGCGGATGATAGTGGTCGACAGTAGCAACAGTGGCATCGACGATCGATTAGTATGACAAATGATTTAGGGTTATATTTGACATTTAAGTTTTAGTAAAATGTTGAGCTTGGAATTTAATCTGGATTACTTGTGGTTGGCCTTGTAAGCTAGATTATAAATTTTTATTATTTTTATAATTTAAATTACATTAAAATCACACTAAATAAAATAATTAATATTATAATATAATCTTAATTATATTACAATTCTGATTAACCTCCTGATTACATTACAAATACTGATTAAACCTAACAAAACTTAGCTGAAACCTAACCACTTGAAAAATAATTGAAATGGAAGGACCATTTACTGATAAATAATTAAAATGGGAAAAACGTGAGATCACTTACTGATAAAGAATTGAAAAAGGAAACTTCTACCAATAATGTAGACCAAATTAAAGACCATAGACAATTAACAAGATAAGGCTAATAAAATCCCATATTGAAAAGGATCTTTCATGATTTGAATCCAAAACTTAGCCATAGAAGTAAAAGCTGGCTAATTTTCTTAAATATTATTCTTTGTTGGATATAAAATAAAGTATAATGCTTTCATCGTTATAGAGGAACCGTCGGCTAGCTGATAGCTAAACAAACTTAATTAATTTTATGCTCCAATAATTATGATACGTGACAAATTACAGAAACTGCCAAGGATCGAACCACCGGCTGATAAATAAATGAAATGGAGGACAAATAATTGAACGGGAAAATAATAATGGAAAGAAACAAAATAAACGTGCAATGTCGTGAATAAAAAATAATAATAACAAGGCTAGGTAACGTTAAGTCTTAGATCATCAATTTGTCTCCATGGAGGTTTTTTACTGACAAACAGAGTAAATCGGGAAGTACATGCGGCTGACCGTCTAGAAACCCAATGATACGAGATGTTACGAACGGATCCAGATATGACGTGGCAGTCAAAATTTAGGTGAGATGACAGTCTAAGTTAAGGGAAGGTGGCAGTCAAAGGGCCACTCTCAATAGGGCTTGGCTCCTCGCCCAAAATTATGACTCCCAACCGGAGGACGACTGGCCCTAGAGCCGGCCGGGCATGGGGGACCTAGTGTCATACTTTGCTTCCAACACTCAATGTATATTCGACTGTCCACCCTCCGCTCAGATTCAATCCGCTCGAGTTGAATAAAGGACCGACCTGTCATATGTAACGCCCGCCCTCCTCTTGCTTAGTGGAGGCGGGCTTACCTTCTATTATACATAACGTACGTACATGAATTTCTAAACAGCGGAAGTAATCGTTCATTTTTTTTTCTCACAACTAATCATACTAGCATGCTCAGCATAGTTACAACTTAAAGAGTCATAATATCCATATCTTAACATAAGCATAAGTAAAGTGATCATGCAAGTCATCAACATAAAATAAGCATAGTTCATATCAATCCTAAATCAACACAAGCATGTCTTTCTTTCTTAGCCAAGCCACCACCACACACATCTCCTGCCCCTCCTGCTGCTCCTTTAGTTTATCCATCCTTTACCTTTATCTGTGGTACAAGAAAAGTAAGCTATGAGCACACAAGGCTCAGTAAGATCCTTTCCTACTCACAAAAACCGTACATATCATAAAAGAGTAATCATATCACATATCATAGCATGAATGAAACTCATATCATAGCATAAATGAAAATCATATCATGGCATAAAATAACAATCATATCATAGCATAAAGTGAGCATTATATCTTGGCATAAACTTATCATATCATAGCATAAAGTAAGCATCATATCATGCCATAAACTTATCATGGCATAAATGACAATCATATCATAACGTAAAGTAAGCATCATAACATATCCTGTCATATCATAAAAATAAGCATCATGACATATCATATCATAGCATAAAGAACATCCTATCATAGCATGTGAGTAAGAATCATATCATATCATTCCATATCATAAACATATATGCGAGATGTCCTTTAAATCATGGATGATGTCATGTGCAAGATGCTTTTCAAAACATGCTTCATGTCATGTGCGAAATGTCTTAAAAACAATATCATATAGTACTTAAAAATAATCTCAACATGAGGGGGCCCGGCTTAGTACCACATACATACATAAATGCGCGCATCCTAAGTAGACTCAAGGTAGCTAGTCTTGAACCTACTAGGAAACTAGGCCCGTAGCTCGACCTAGGGCCACGTAAGGAGCCCACCCTTTACTAGGCCCGTTTCTTAGTCCATCGACCTAGGGGCGCATAAGGTGTTGGAACCCCAAGGTTGTTTTGGTGTGATCAACAAGTTAAGTTAGGTCATGGGTTATTTCTAACCTGGTGCCTAAGTGTGCAGGAGCTTAGGATCACAGGTACTCGAGTGAAAGACGCGGCTAGCGAGAAGGACGACACGTAGTGCGTCCGAGGGACGAGGTGCTGCGGAAGAGTACCCCGGTGGACGAGAAGGAAGCGTGCGGTGGTTCCGAGGGACGAAAGCCGGAGCGGAAGATTTCTCAGGGCCAAGAGACGCAGCTAGCGAGAAGGTCGGCACGGGGTGCGACCGAGGGACAAAGACTGCGGATGAGTACGCTGGTGGATGAGAAGGAAACATGTGGCGATTCCGAGGGACGAGAAGCCGGAGCGGAAGGCTGCTCGAGAAGACCGAAAGTTGGGTTCGGGTGAGCCCTTTTCTGGATGACAGAGATCACCCAAGCGAGCGGATCCGGAGGAGAAGAACCGGACCGAGGCGGTACTGAACCAAAGAAGAAGTCCCGGACGAAAAAGTCAACAACTGTTGACTTTGGGCTCCAGGGCGCCCGGAGCAGTCTGGGGCGCCCGGAGCCCTCCAGGGCGCCCTGAGCAGTAAAATTGACCAGATCGAGTTTTGACTCAATCTGAACGTTGGGGGATAAGTTTTATCCCCCCAGGGCACTCGGAACCCTTCCAGGCGCCCCGACCAAGGCTATAAATATAGCCTTGGTCCAGAAGCTTTTCAATAAACTCAGTATAGTAATTCCAAACATTTGTGCGCTTCTGTTATAGTTTAGCTTCTGTTTTCTGCGCTATGGACTTTATCTTCCTTGGATTAACAACCGCATTGGTTGTAACCAAGTAAACCTTTTGTGCCTCGCTTTTTCTTTATGCTTTTGATTTATCAACTTACTTTATATATGCAAGTGTTAGTTTAAAGAGTTCGAGGAGGGTTTGTCTTTTTGATTTTACAGGCTATCCAACCCCCTCCTAGCCGGCCGCAACGGTCCCACAAGTGGTATCAGAGCCGAGATGCCTCAGAAGGACTAACCGCCGTTTGAAGCAACAAAATGATGACCGGAGCTAGCGAATATCCACCAGCAATCGAGGGGGAGTTTTCTTAATGGAAGAAACAAATGGAGGTATACCTTAACTCAGACCTTGGTATTTCTTTAATTTTAAAATCTGGTTATGAAGAACCGAAGAACATGAACGGAGAAAGACTCGATCTACATCTCTGGAACAAAAAGCAACGTAACAAATCAATGGCAAATGAACGGGCAGAATTTCATCTCCTAACCGTGATACCAAATGAAGATCTCAAAAGAATCGGCGAATACAACAGCTCAAAAGAACTTTGGGAAAAGTTCTTAAAACTCTACGAAGAACCGATTAAAGCCGTCCCCTCAATAGACATCGAGCCGTCATCAGAATCTGAGACGGAAGAAATTACTGAGATAGCCCCAACTGCCGAAGTACATCCCGAGATCAATGAAGGGGGAGAATCTTTGGAAGAAAATAATTCAACAGGGGGAGTACCAACGGCCGACGAGGTAAGTAAGGTATGGACTAGAACCTCTGAACAACTGGTTCAATTAATCAAATTACCTGAAGATTTTTGCGAATAAAAAATTGAATCATCGAAAGAGTTTTTTGAATTACAAAATGTTTTGACGAAAGATTCTTGCGAATCACAAAGTATTTTTTCGAAAACTTTTTCCGGATCTAAAATTTTTTCCGAATTACAAATTATCTCGTTGAAAGAGTTTTTCGAATTGCAAAATGATTTGACAAAAGATTCTTGCAAGTTACAAAATATTTGGTTGAACGAATCTTGCAAATTACGAAACATTTTTTCGAACAAAGTTTGCAAATTAGAGACATTATCAAAAGAGCTTTTCAGATTAGAAAGTCTTCTGTCGAATAAATTATGAAATATTTTTTCGAACAAAGTTTACAAATTAGAGATATTATCGAAAGAGTTTCTCGATCTATTATCCACAGATTGTTGCAAATTAAAATTTATGTTGTCAAAATACTTTTGCAAATTACAAAATATTTTATCGAACAAAGTTTGCAAATCAGAAGTATTGTCGAAAAACTTTATCAAGTTTATATTATCGAAATATCATTGCGAATTAGGAATTCAAAATACATAGAAAATGGCATGTTACAATTTGCACAAATTTCTACATGTTCAAAGTTTCTTGCTTCAAAGTTAAGAAATCATGATAAATTAAAATGGAAATTTAAAAGTTTCTGACAAAAGCATTAGAATATATAAATAAATAAATGCATAGAAAATTTCTTTTAATGTTATCAATTCTCTTATATTTTCTTGCATAATTTTTTTGGCTTAGAAAGTTTTTTATTGATGACAAATACTTAGAATTTTTTTTCAAAAGTTATTTCTTGACTTAGAAATTTGTCTTGACTTAGAAATATTTTCCAGAAAATCATTGAAATATATTTTTATAATGTTTCTAAGTATCAACCCTTAGATTTTTCTTGCAACCCCAATTTTTTATGTGATCAAAGGGGGAGAAGAAAAAGTATAAGTCTAGGGGGAGGTAGAAAAATTGAAAATTAAATTTTTTTGAAATTAAAATTTTCTATCTTGTTGCACGTTATTGAAAAATTGAAAATTGAACATTGTTTAATTTTTCATATCTATTTTTGACCCTAGCTTAACTTGGGTTGATCACATTAAAAAGGGGGAGATTGTTGGAACCCCAAGGTTGTTTTGGTGTGATCAACAAGTTAAGTTAGGTCATGGGTTATTTCTAACCTGGTGTCTAAGTGTGCAGGAGCTTAGGAGCACAGGTACTCGAGCGGAAGACGCGGCTAGCGAGAAGGACGACACGTGGTGCGTCCGAGGGACGAGGTGCTGCGGAAGAGTACCCCGGTGGACGAGAAGGAAGCGTGCGGTGATTCCGAGGGACGAAAGCCGGAGCGGAAGATTGCTTGGGGAGCAAGAGACGCAGCTAGCGAGAAGGTCGGCATGGGGTGCGACCGAGGGATGAAGACTGCGGATGAGTACGCTGGTGGATGAGAAGGAAACATGCGGCGATTTCGAGGGACGAGAAGCCGGAGCGGAAGGCTGCTCGAGAAGACCGGAAGTTGGGTTCGGGTGAGCCCTTTTCCGGATGGCAGAGATCACCCAAGCGAGCGGATCCGGAGAAGAAGAACCGGACCGAGGCAGGACTAAACCAGAGAAGAAGTCCCGGACGAAAAAGTCAACAACTGTTGACTTTGGGCTCCGGGGTGCCCGGAGCCCTCCGGAGCGCCCTGAGCAGTAAAATTGACCAGATCGAGTTTTGACTCAATCTGAACGTTGGGGGATAACTTTTATCCCCCCAGGGCGCCTGGAACCCTTCCAGGCGCCCCGACCAAGGCTATAAATATAGCCTTGGTCCAGAAGCTTTTCAATGAACTCAGTATAGTAATTCCAAACATTTGTGCGCTTCTGTTCTAGTTTAGCTTCTGTTTTCTGCGCTACATTGCTGTACGAGGCTTCTCCGCCTGAAGGAGATTGATAGTGGACTTTATCATCCTTGGATTAACAACCGCATTGGTTGTAACCAAGTAAACCTTTTGTGCCTCGCTTTTTCTTTATGATTTTAATTTATCAACTTACTTTATATATGCAAGTGTTAGTTTAAAGAGTTCGAGGAGGGTTTGTCTTTTTGATTTTACAGGCTATCCAACCCCCTCCTAGCCGGCCGCAACGGTCCCACATAAGGAGCCCACCCTTTTGGTACAAGCCATACAAAGTAAAATATTATGTCATATACATATCATGTTCATGTCATTCATAGCATATCATATACATGTCATTCATAGCATATCATATTCATGTCATTCATAGCATATCATGTACATGTCATTCATAGCATATCATATTCATGTCATTCATAGCATATCATGTACATGTCATTCATAACTTTTCATAACATAGAGAGTGTTCTTAGTCCCACTTGATAGGGAAGCAACTCTTAGGCCTTTCACTTAGCTTGTCATAAAGAGTGCTCTTAGTCCCAACAAATAGGGAAGCATCTCTTAGGCCTTTTCTTTTCATTTCATAAAGCATACATACTTGAGCATATAGCACATCATAGGAGATATTTTCATGCATGATTCATAAGCATACATAAATGAGCATATAACATATCATGGAAATAACATATCATGGAAAACATAAGCATGCATGGAACATAAGTTAGCATCTCCTAATTCATATCATGGCAAAGTGAAGCACATAAAGAGTCATAATTGGGTCTCAAACATCAACCTACTAAGGGTGGCCGAAACATGCAAGGGTTCTTCTAGATTGCAAGCAATCATAAAAGCATATGAACCTTACATCACTTTCATAACATTTATCATAAGGAACATCATAAGCATATTAAATTTAGGTTCTAAGCTTCCTAGGTCTAAACTTCATAATGTGGCCGAAACATGCAAGGCCTAGATCTAAGTTACAATTAGCATATCAACATGTGAACCCTAAACAATTTCCATAACATTTATTATAAGCAACAACATGAGCATATTGAGTTTAGGTTTCAAGTTTCCTAGGTCTACAAACTATAAGTGGCCGAATGTCATAAGGTGTGGAGCTAGGTTCTCAACCAAATACAAGCATGAGAATATCATGTTAATTTCATATCATATCATAGGTAAAAACATGAGCATGTTAGAGTTGAGTTTAAGCTTGCCTAAGCCCTAAATTCTATCTTGGCCGAAAGTTTTGAATGTGGAAAACTAGTTCTAAACCACATGAAATCAAGTTATCTTCATATCATATCATGAGGAAAATCATAAGAAAGTTAGATTTGAGTTTGAGCCTCACTAGGATTTTTAATTCTTGCATGGCTGAAACCCTGAGGTAAGGTTCACCTAGTTCCAAACAACATACAAGCATGAAACATCAAGGAAACATTCATAACATATCATGAGAAAGATCATAAGCATGTTAGTTTGAGTTTAAGCTTCTCTAGGGTTCTTATTCTCTTCATGGCCGAACCCTAAGGTGAGGATTCTCCTAGTTCTAAGCAACATACAAGCATGAAACATCAAGGAAATATTCATAACATATCATGAGAAAGATCATAAGCATGTTAGTTTGAGTTTAAGCTTCTCGAGGGTTCTTATTCTCTTCATGGCCGAACCCTAAGGTGAGGATTCTCCTAGTTCCAAGCAACATACAAGCATGAAACATCAAGGAAACATTCATAACATATCATGAGAAAGATCATAAGCATGTTAGTTTGAGTTTAAGCTTCTCTAGGGTTCTTATTCTCTTCATGGCCGAACCCTAAGGTGAGGATTCTCCTAGTTCCAAGCAACATACAAGCATGAAATATCAAGGAAATATTCATATCATATCATGAGAAAAACTATAAGCATGTTGGTTTTGGGTTTAAGCTTTCATAGGTCTTACAACCCTTCATGGCCGAAAGTTTCAAGGGAAATCCTAGGTTTTTAAACCATCTAAACTTAAGGAAAATTCACATAACCACTTGTACCACAGGTGAGGGGATACTTACCTCCTCTTGCTTGGTCTTTTCTTAAGATAAAGATACCCTTGTGAAGAAGAAGAAGAGAGCTCCTCCTTCTAGTATTTCCTTTGCTTCTCTTGCTTGTAGGAAGTAGATATTAAGGACTTCTTCTTGAGGTTTAGTTTTCCTTAGGAAGAAAACTAAGATTAGATTTCGGAAATTTGGGAGAGGGGAGGCTCTAGGTTTGGCAATGGTGAGGAAAGGAAGAAGAAAAATAAAACCCCTTTCCCTTTTTCTCTCTTATGCTAAGTGGGAGGAAGAAGCAAGGATAAGTTTTGCTTTCCCTTCCCTATTAACTCATTTCTTATTTTCTTAATCATGAAGAATGTCTCCATTCATCCCCCTTAGTTCTCCTAATCCCTCTCCTTCTTTATCCTCACGAAAATGGAAGGAAGAAAAGAGAAGAAGACAATTTGTCTTTTTCTTGTTCTTCTCTTAATCAAGAGAAGGAGGAAGAAAACTACTTGATGTTTTCTTGCTTCCTTCTCTTAATCATACTTTTACCTTTATCTACAAATTTCCATTCTCTATTCAACAATAATTTATGATGGCCTAGTGATCAATCCATAATCCTTAAAGATTAAAAAGGTTCAAGGTTCAATCCTTGACTAATTCCTTTTCTTTTATATATTTTTGGTTCTATCTTATCTCCCTTTTTATTCTACAAGAGAACATTTTCGTATATAGCTTAAGAAATTCGTGGGTGTTACATCATAAGACCGGTCGGGCCAAGGATATATTCGTCTAAACCTCAGGAAACCGATTTTCCACTTTCAGAGTACAACTCCATCTACAGCCGGTCTGACGTATAAGTTTTCATTGTCCATTCATTCTCTTACCCTCATATATATAGCGGCTAGGTATAAAGCTGACCAAGGTTACAGGGCTCAACCTCCTTACCTCTGCAAGGTACACATATACAAGGAATCTCAGAAGAGGTCTGATCGAATTCCTAGAGCTCAAGATATCACTTTAAGGACAGACCTCTGAATACAAGGACGACTAGTTGAAAGCATCGATCATGCCTCTCGGGGCTGAGTTTCTCATTCTCTATAAGCGAGCATCCCCGCTTAAGCCCTATCAATCAAAGAACCGCCCGTACCTAGGGGCTCAGTTCCCTATTTATATAATCATATCTATATCATTCGACATATACTCGATCGACCTTAAGGGTCAAACACCCTACCTTACTCAATATTTTACTTATGCATGATGTGATTAACTGGCTCAGTGGCCAGTTAGGATGTATTCAGGAGACAACACTATGAGAGAATCACAACAATCTGTCATAGAATAGCAACCGTTTGTCAGTGAATATTCTTCTGCTCTTGTAAAAACATTCAATGGAATCTTTCTCGAAGGTAACTCTATACTTTCCCTTTGCCGACATATTATAACAGCATATTCTTTTAACCTATTGGTGTAATTTGTACTTATAGTCTAGCTCAGGTTTTGATAAATGACAAGTGAGTTAAGTTAGATATTATTATGGTCTAATTACCAAGTGTGAATGAATTGTCAGGTCTAGAGGACATGACACTAGGTTGAAACTCAGCTAGGCCTGAGGACCCGATAGTTGGTACGAAGCCCAGATAGGTCAAAGGGCTGACCTGATATTTGGAACAAAGTCCAGCTTAGTTCGTGGGGTCTAACAATTAGACGAAGTCCAGTTGGGTATGCGGACCTGACAACTGGCATGAAGACCTGGTGGGGCATGAGGCCAGTCAATTGACTACAAGTTAGTCAGTGAAAGTAAGTCACTGGAGGAGAGTGACTTAGTGAGGACGCGTCTTGGTTGAGGGACAGTAGGTGTCAGTCTAGTTTAGGTTCATTTTGGATCCCTAAACTGAAACGTTACTAGTTTCTGGTCCTGGAAGGACAAGAACTAATTATTATTGCTTATTACTATGCTAACACTATCTTGCAAATTATTATTTGGTTTGTTGGACTAACCTAATTTACAAGGAAAAATGAGCAAAAAAGGCCTCGGGTGAACAGTACTCGAGACACCTTCAAGCATTGGAAGGTGCCTTCATACTGTTCATAGAAGACACCTTCGGTGCTATGGAAGGTGCCTTCCATAACACCGAATTTGATTTCTTTGGCAATAAGAATCAACCATTTTTGGGATCAGATTTTACACTCTGTGATAGATCGATTTAAGCGATAGAAGGGGGGGGGGGGGGATGAATATCGCGCGTTTAAAACTATTCTTTTACCTTTTGAAACCAAAGTAGTGCAGCGGAAATAAGAAAAGAGACAAGGTATTTTACTTTGTTCGGAGCCTAGCTCGACTCCTACTCGAAGGCCCGCGGTCCTTGACCGCACCGATGGGAAAAACACTATAATCCTTCTTTCCGAACTCCTCGGAAAGAGTGAATCATACAAGTATAGATATGTAAGATAGTAACACTTCTACTATCTTACAGAATTAAAGTGCAGTACAAAAAGTAAAGCTATACCGACAATAGTAGTAGTAAATCGTAGCTCGGTCGGCAATCAGATGAACTTGCTTGTAAATTTGATGAGGACTTGTAGCGTGAGCAGCTTGCAGAAGAGCACAAGAGTCGATTAGAAAGTTCTACCTGGCCTCTGTCTTCGAGCCTGCTTTTATAGATGTACTGGAGGTTCGGTCGATCGATCCCACTGTTCGGTCGATCGAACCCGCTCCCTTCCTTCCTAGCTGAAGTTCGAAGCTGGCTCGATCTTTCGCATTTACTGGTCTTCAATGGTTCGGTCTACCGATCATGCCTTTCGGTCGACCGAACAACCTCCTTCCCTGTTCGTCGTGATTCTGCTGAGATCATCATTTATTGTTGAATAAATGCTGATTGAATCGGTCAATCGGTCCTCTGGTTCGGTCGACCGATCAGGCTTTTTCCTTTTTCTGCTGATCGATGCTGATGGTCTGTTCTGTGCTGAGTCACCATGGTTCAGTTGACCGATCAAGCTTTGACCTGATTGTACTCTGTTTTGGTCTGAACTGATACCTGCTTTGAGTTGACCTGGTTCGGTTGACCGATCCTCCTGTTCGGTCGACCGATCAGGTCGAACCTGCAAAATAGTGTTAGATAATAATCCTGCAAAACAGAGATTAGCACAGTAATATAAAATGCATGAGTAATAATATAAGACAGTAGAACAGTCTTGATCTCAACTTAGAAACCTACCCGGTTTCTTCAGTTGGATCAGCGACCTTAGGTTGTTCCCTTCAGGAACTCGACCTCACTGTCGCTCTTCCAATTGCTTACCTCAACTTACCTGCCAAACATGGTCCTCCAGACATGTTTGGACTTTTGCCTGCTCAGTGTCTGATCGCCTGATCCACTAAGATTTTTCTTACAATATTATATTAGCAAACAACAATAATAATACAGAAAACAATGGTAAACCTAAACTTAGATTTACCGAGATCTGCTGGTCCGGTCGACCGCGCGCGGTCGACCGGAAACCATCCGATCAACCTTGCTTGGAGTTCACTCCTCCGAGACTTCTCGTTACCTAAGGTTACCACTCCCTAGGATTTTCTTCACTTGGCTTCACTCACCAAGACTCAGTATTCGGCTACCTAGGGATCAAGTCCTCCAGACCTATCCACCTGGCTTCCACGATATACTAAGATTTCCCTTACCTAGCCTACAACTAGGACTCAGTATTCGGCTACACAGGGATCAAGTCCTCCAGACCTATCCACCTGGCTTCCACGATATACCGAGATTTCTCTCCTTGCCTAGCCTCCAACTAGGACTTCCCCAGATCAAGCTCCATACTTAAACATACTTAAACATATTTGTCTGACATTAAAACTTTGGAGGTCGATTGCACCAACAATCTCCCCCTTTTTGATGTTCGACAAATTTGTTTAAGTTAGGTCAATTCAAAAAGATTTAGATTTCTAACTTAAACCCTTCTTCTCCCCCTTTTGTCATACAACAAAAAGAACTCTTCATAAATGACTTTAATTGCTAAGGATCCCTAAGTTTTGCACCAATAATGATGGAATACTTTTAAATATTTTCAAGATATGCCTAAGGTATTCCCTCACCCATTTGATGTATAATAGAGTTTTCAAAAATGATTCATAGAGATTTTGAAAAAGCCTCATTCCGTGAAAAAATTGAGTAAATTTGCAGTATTTTTTTCAAAATAATTTTGAAGAATACACTAAGTAAAATCTCTCAAGAATATGTTTCAAAAAGTATTTCAAGACTTAAAGTTTTTTTGCAAAACCATGATATAGAAGACTTAATGCTTGCAAAATTTATTTGAAAGATATTTTTATAGAATACTTTTCAAAAATATTTGTAAAGAGTTTTTATCAAGCATCCTTGTTAAAGCTGAGTTCAAAAAAATATCTTCAAGTAATTTACAAGGAAAGAAATCTCTAAGTAAAATTTTATTTTCAAGGAATTTTCAAAAAGTTTTCAAAAAGTTTGAAGAATATGATTTTGAAAAGATAATGCTTGAGCTAGGTTTATAAGATAGTATTTTGAGTTTTGTAAGCAATTTTTCAAAAATATTTTTTAAGTTAATTTCAAAACCAGATTTATTTAAATAAGTATGTAAAGATAATTTTCAAAAAGTATTTGATTAAGAGATTTTAAAGATAATTTTCAAAAAGATTTGTAAAGAAGTTTTATCAAGCAATGTTTTAAAAAAAAAATGTTTTGAAACATTTATTCAAAATATGTTTTCAAAAGCAAGATTTTGAATGATATATAAAAAATATGTCCTTCAGTCAAGTCTCTCCCCCTTAATCAGACACTCCTTTTAGATATCCTTGTTACCCACAAGGAAGACTTTTCTACGTGTATCTAAGGATGACGATTGACTTAAGGTTCCACAGACTTAGGCGATGAACAATAATAATATATATAATACACCCAATCAATCATCAATCAAAACAAAATCTTTTAAATTTTAATTTTCTTAGCATCTCACTCATTCTAAATTTTCAAGTATGGTAATCCTATAATTGTGTGAGATGACTTTATTGATTTTGAATTTGTTGAAACTTAAATTGAATTTTAGTTAAACTTTGATTATTGTATGTTAAATAGATGGTAACATTTATTTTGTGAATTAATTGAATTAATGTTTAGTTTATAAATTATAAAGTTATTAAGTGGATTTGGTTAAGAATTTGTTTTTAATAGCTATGGTTATAGGTTGATTGCTAGATTATTGATTGATTTAAACATAATTTAAAAGTTAGTTTCAATTTAATTTAGTATTATTATTAATTAGGTTAAGAATTAATTTTAATTGTTGATTAAAGTTTCATCAATAATAGTTACGAATTAATTGATTATGGATTATTATTAATTTCTTAGGAATTAATTAGGTAAAGAGTTTAGGATTAGTTATAAAAATTTAATTTTGTTTAAGGTTAAAGTACTTTATTTGTTGATTAAAATTAAGATTTCAAGTTGAGATTTATTAAGAATTAATTAAGTGTATTAAGTTAATTTAAATAAGTTAAACTAGTTAATGATAAGGGTAAATTAATTAATTTAGTTTATTTAAATAAGTTTTAAAATAATATAAGTTTTAATTAAGTTTTTTTAAATAATTAAGTTTTAAAATAAGTTTTAATTAAGTTTTAAAATAAATTTAATTAAGTTATAAAATAATTTTAATTAAGTTTTAAAATAATTTTAAATAAGTTTTTTAAAATAATTAAGTTTTTTTAATTTAAAATAATTTTGATTAATTTTAAGTTTTTAATTAAGTTTAAAATAATTAAGTTTTTTTTAATTTAAAATAATTTTGAAAAGTTTTTTTTTAATTAAGTTTTAAAGATTAATTAGGTTTGGAATTTAATTAAGTTTGAATTAAGTTAGGTTTGAAATAATTTGAATTAAATTAGGTTTGAATTAAGTTAGGTTTGAATTAAGTTTGAATTTAATTGGGTTTGAATTAAATTGGATTTTAAATAAGTTTGAATTTAATTGGGTTTGAATTAAATTAATTATTCGAGAAAGGTTATTGAACCCATGTTAGATTCAAACTTAGCTTTGGGTTAATCAAGTAGGCTTCCTAAGGATAAACTTTCAGTTCAGTGGCGAGGCTTATTGCCTTCTTGTGTATCAACGGTGGATAACTTGCTGAAGACTTTCCAAACTGTTCCCGCTCAAAGAACTTAATATTAAATTTTGGTCTAACTAGCCCATGTTTGACTGGGGTAGCTTCGGTTAGATCCACTAAGTCTAGTGCACCAGGTAGAATTCCATATTCAGCCTAGACATGCCTTCGACAAAGTTTCCTTGACGTACTATCATCCCAATCCATTCCGATGCTATGTTGTTAGGGTTTGGTAAACCTTTTTAATCTAACCATTCTAAATTAAGAAAAGATGCATAACATGTTATACAACAGTTAAGTATGCATAATCATGTCAATTCAAACAATTCAAACAAGTCATGCATAATACAAATCATTTGTGTTGTTGTTGATGTTGTTGTTGTTGTATATTTAATATTATTATTGTTGTTTTAATATTATTATTTTATTATTATTTTATTGTTGTTGTTATTATTGTTTTTATTATTGCCCATTAATGATGGTTGTTGCTTTGTTTAGAATTGTTTTGTTAATATTATATTTAGTATTGTTATTATTATTATTATTATTATCAATATTGATTAGTTTCATAATTAAAGGGTACATGATTATAATGAAAGTTTTGTTTTAGATTTGGTTTTTATTTATAACTTAAATCTAGATTTTGTGAGTTGATAAAATTATTAATAATATTTTCTAATTTATTAATTTTATTTTTCAAAACATTATTTTGTTTTTCTAAATTTCTAAACTTTGATTTATAGTTTAGTTTCTTATTTTTATTTGAATTTTTTGTTAAATTATGTTTATTGTTATTTAATTCTAGATAATTATTATTTTGATTTAAATTCAAATTATCTTGAATAAATAAGTTTTGATTAACTAGGTCTATGTCTTGATTAAGGTTTGGGTCGAATTGATCAATTTTGGTTATATATAAATTTTTATTAATTAAATTAGTTTTATTAAGTAATGTAGGATTTTCATGATTTTTTAAATTCTTAGCACAATTCAAACAAGAAGAATCTAAAGTATGCACATTTTCGTATAAATTAAATTTATTTACCATATTTGCTCCCCCTAAATCCTTGGGTCTTTTCTCCGGACATTGAAATTTGTAGTGTCCCATCTTTTTACACTTGAAACATTCGATGTGATTCTTCCTTTTCCGGACTCTAAGCATCAGTTCCTTCTTTGCCTATGGTTGTGCAGATCGACTCATCGGGCATTTATTTTTGTAGTGTCCCTTTTCTCTGCACTTGAAACATGTTATGTGTTCTTTAAATTTTGAATTTACAATATTACCTTCTGAATTCTTATTAGGATTCTCCCCCTTGACCATTGCCACTTCGGATTCAGCCTCGAACATTTGGTCGGGCTTGGGTTCGGGTTTGGACACTTGTTCTGACTTGAGTTCGGATCCATCAGCCTCCTCCTCAGCCACCAGTGCGATGAAGCTGATTTCGTCTTGTTCTTCTAGATCTGATTCTGAGGATTGCTCTCTGAATTCGGACTCAGATTCGAACTCACTTTCGCCTTGATCTTCTAGCCTCGACGGAGTCTCGTGAAGCTCAATCAATTTGGTCCACATCTCGAAAGCGTTCTTGTAATTTTCTAATTGACACAAAATTTTGTTAGGCAAAACACTAATTAATATATCTATTACCTTTGTGTTTGCTTGTGGGTTCCAAGAAGATTGTCTCAGTGCGATCCAATTGTCAAAACTCTCACTTCCGATGAAAGATTCCATCATTCGTCTCCAGATTCTGCTGAGATCATCATTTAATGTTGAATAAATGCTGATTGAATCGGTCGATCGGTCCTCTGGTTCGGTCGACCGATCAGCCTTTTTCCTTTTTCTGCTGATCGATGCTGATGGTCTGTTCTGTGCTGAGTCACCATGGTTCGGTCGACCGATCCTCTTTTTCGATCGACCGATCAAGCTTTGACCTGATTGTACTCTGTTTTGGTCTGAACTGATACCTGCTTTGAGTTTTCCTGGTTTGGTTGATTGATCCTCCTATTCGGTCGACCGATCAGGTCGAACCTGCAAAACAGTGTTAGATAATAATCCTGCAAAATAGAGATTAACACAGTAATATAAAATGCATGAGTAATAATATAAGACAGTAGAACTGTCTTGATCTCAACTTAGAAACCTACCTGGTTTCTTCAATTGGATCAGCGACCTTAGGTTGTTCCCTTCAGGAACTCGACCTCACTGCCGCTCTTCCAGTTGCTTACCTCAACTTACCTGTCAAACATGGTCCTCCAGACCTGTTTGGTCTTTTGCTTGCTCAGTGTCTGATTGCCTGATCCACTAAGATTTTTCTTGCAATATTATATTAGCAAACAACAATAATAATATAGAAAATAATGGTAAACCTAAACCTAGATTTACCGAGATCCGCTAGTCCGGTTGACCACGCGCGGTCGACTGGAAACCATCCAATCAACCTTGTTTGGAGTTCACTCCTCCAAGACTTCTCGTTACCTAAGGTTACCACCCCATAGGATTTTCTTCACTTGGCTTCACCCACCAAGACTCAGTATTCTGTTACCCAGGGATCAAGTCCTCTAGACCTATCCACCTGGCTTCCATGATATACTAAGATTTCCCTTACCTAGCCTACAACTAGGACTCAATATTCGGCTACCCAGGGATCAAGTTCTCCAGACCTATCCACCTGGCTTCCACGATATACCGAGATTTCTCTCCTTGCCTAGCCTCCAACTAGTCCTCCGACACTTGACTTGTACCGGCCGGGATGGGCAATGCCTCCTGCCTAGGCTCGACCGGCGATATTCCAACTTGAGCGGACTTTGCTGTCTGGGGTACTGCTGCTGATAATAATTTTGCCTCTAATAACGCTCCCTATTAGCCCGTTTATTTCTTAAAACAAAATAGTCTTCAGTATGATGACTGCTAGTTTTATGATAAGTGCACCATCTTCTTGGTGCCTATGATTGTATCTCCAGGTGTTGTACTACTTGGGACGATATTCTAGTTGACGGTGAGGTGGATGTGTCGCTCTAGACCCTCTTGGTGGAGGAACAAGGGCAGGAGCTTTCTCCTTAACCTGGATAAGAGAAGAAGTAACGCCCTCCTTCCTACGGGCGGCTTGAGCTTCTTCCACATTAATGAATTCAGTAGCACGCTCAATTAAGGAATCAAAATTAACAGGAGGATTTCTCACTAAATCTTTAAAGAAATCATTATCATTTAAACCTTGAGAAAAAGCGCTCACTAAGATTTCTGTGGTAGCATTAGGTACATCGATAGCTACCTGATTGAACCTTTTGATGTAGGCTCGGATGGACTCTTTGGATGCCTGCTTAATTGAAAATAGACTCCAAGGAGTCTTATGATATCTCTTGTTGCTGGAAAAATGGTGCAGAAAAACTTTCTTGAAGTCTTTGAATTTTCGGATAGACTTCTCTGGCAGTCTCTTGAACCAGCATTGTGCGGCTCCTCCGAGAGTAGTAAGAAACATCCGACATTTCACCCCATCAGAGAATTGTTGTAATAATGCTACATTCTCAAATTTCAATAGATGATCCTCTGGATCTGTTGTTCTAGTGTACTCGCCGATCTGAAGATTTTGATACCACTTAGGAAGCGGATCATCCAGTACACTTTGAGAGAATGGAGAGATAACCATTTCTGGTGAGCTATCACTAGTTATCATTAAGATCTTACGCTTTTCTCTATCTGGTGCTTCACCAAAGGATTCCTGAAACACAGGCCTCTAACCCCCTTGCTCCATGGGAGTGCGAAGAAAGGCTCGTGGACGTCTTGTCGGAGAAATGACCACTGGGGGAAAATACGCATGTTCTTCCTCCTCCGGCTCTTTTCCTTTCCGATTTTCAGTAGTCAAAATCGCTGGATTATGAGCTGTTGGTAGAGTAGCTCCGGTGTGAGCTTGAAGTTGTTGTTGTTGTTGTTGCAAGGCTTTTTGTACATGAGAATTGATGAGAAAATTCAGATCCTCACGACTAATGGTGAGTAGGTTTGATTTTTCGGCCTCTTCCATCTTGTAGTCTCAGATTTAGGTGAATTTCCCACAGACGACACCAAATTTGATCCTGTCTGAGAAGCTAGACAAAACGGAGAGCCGAGAGAAAAAACCTACTGCTGATGGATAATAATACCTATGGAACGCCGATCCGAGAAACCCAAAGCGAATCCAAGAAGATGAAGCCCCAAGAGTGTCCTCTTGATGTAAGATACTTATGGCGATGAAGAGATCCGATCGAAGAACACCCAGATTCGGAGCTCCCAAGGCTTCCTGCGCACAAGAGACCAACCAACACTACCGTTAGTGACCTTAGACCGGGGTGGGAATCCCTGGCTAGGTCCTCCGACGCTCAAGTCAGTGATCTCTTTTGGTGTGGAAGAAAGAAGGAAGAAGATGAACAGTAGTTGAAAAATTAGCACTCTGAATGTGCGCAATGATGTGAACTTACCTAGCCAACGGAGAGAATTCCCCTTTTTATACCACTTCATATAACCTCCGTAGTCATGAAGTGGAGCCCGGTTTGTTAGGGTTTGTTATCAGATGACGTAAGCCATGTACTTGTGGTAAATGACTTTTTAAGGAATCTTCTTCGTAGTCCAGATGTACCTTCTTTGTCGTCAAGCACCTGCAAAATGATCTAGAAACACATTTCCCGCAAAAAAATATATAACACTGGTTATACAATCATATATTGCAAATATCTTCAGGAACTACTTTATTCGAAATATTACTTCTCTTCTATCTCACCAGTTCTTTTTCAAAGTGTTTCTATCCTTCCTACTCGCCCCTCCTGTTTTTGCTACATCAAAGGTGGCTTAATATACTAATGTTTCTTGTGTTGATCGAGGTTAAGCTTAATTATGTTTGATCAATTACTATCACCTCTCATGAGGCTCCTTGGGCAATGCCCGTTCGTGCTCCTTTACGTTCATTATCCCAGCTAGCATTGAGCTATGTTTTATCAAATATCATTTCAAGATATTAGTCAAACCGATCGGTATTGACCTTCCTTCTTATAGGCATGTCTCGGTCGATGTTAGTCTACTCACTCGACAGTATGCCCCAGACGATATTGGCCTGCTTCTTTTGAGGCATTTGGTGATAGATATAGGTTTTCCTCCTTGGAGGCATATCTCGGTCGATATTACTCAGAAGTATATCCCGGCCAATATTGGCCTGCTTCCTTTGAGGCATATGTCAGCCGATATTGGCCTACTCCCCTTAGAGGTATCTCTCGGCCGACATTGATCTAATCACTCGAAAGTATATCCCGGCCGTTATTGGCCTACCTCCTTTGAGGTATATGCTGATCGATGTGGGTCTGCCTCCTTAGAGGCATGTCCCGGCCGATATTACTCAGAAGTATATCCCGGCCGATATTGGCCTGCTTCCTTTGAGGCATATGTCGGCCGATATTGGCCTACTCCCCTTAGAGGTATATCTCGGCCGACATTGATCTAATCACTCGGAAGTATATCCCGGCCATTATTGGCCTACCTCCTTTGAGGTATATGCTGATCGATGTGAGTCTACCTCCTTAGAGGCATATCCCGGCCGATATTACTTAGAAGTATATCCTGGCCGATATTGGCCTGCTTCCTTTGAGGCATATGTTGGCCGATATTGGCCTACTCCCCTTAGAGGTATATCTCGGCCGACATTGATCTAATCACTCGGAAGTATATCCAAGCCGTTATTGGCCTACCTCCTTTGAGGTATAGGCTAATCGATGTGGGTCTGCCTCCTTAGAGGCATATCCCGGCCGATATTGGTCTTCTTTCCTGAAAGTATGTCTCGATCGATATTGACCTACCTCCTTTGAGATATATCCCGGCCGATATTAGCCTACCTCCTTTGAGGTATATGCTGATCGATGTGGGTCTGCCTCCTTAGAGGCATATCCCGGCCAATATTGGTCTTCTTTTCTGAAAGTATGTCTCGATCGATATTGGCCTACCTCCTTTGAGGTATATCCCGGCCGATATTGACATATCTTCTTTGTTTGGTTATCTCCTTTCGCTTCCTTATCGGGGACCCATGAAACTTAACCCATATCACTAGCCTTCTCTTCAAGTCTAGTCGAAGGAGGTGTAGACGACTGACTAGACACAAGTTTGATTTTGTTTTTTCCTACCCGTGACTTTGCCACAGGTACTAAAGTGACCCTACAGATTTTATGTACAGCTATCTTGTGAACCTGAGTACAGTGATCCCGTGAACCTTGATACAATGATTCCTTGGATCCTTTGATCCTTTAAATAGGGCTATAACCCTCTCTTCGTTCATCATCCACCTCAGTTCTTTTCCTTTCCTACTGATCTTTCCTGCTAAGAGTATGACCTTGGATCCCCCTTTTTGGGGGCGACTTTAATTGGACAAGGCGAGATCTATATGTGAGTTTATGCAAGTTTTTGTTTCGGCTAACTCTAAGGTTCGAGGAATTGTCTCAAGAGATGAAGTTTCTCAAAGTCTAGAATTTCATTCAAAGGTGCCAATGTTCTGAAGGCTCAAGAAACTTTAAAGAGGTTTTCGTTACTCATGGAGGGCCAACTAAATAGCCCATGGATGTTGCGAGAAGGGAACAACACATGTTATCGACGGGCTAAACTTGGTGGCTCTAGTTGCAGAACTCCAGGGCTTAAGGAGGGGAGAGGCTCTTTCAGTCGCCTTTGCACCATGGCTTGACTAGATCCATCCCCTTCCCCTTTCCCTTGAATCTTTCCGCTTCATAATTTTCTTCGTCCCGGGCAAAATATTGCCACTTTTGCGCCTTGACAAGCTCGGACGAGCTTCCTCTGCGCTAGGTAAAATGTTTCCACTTCTGCTCCATGGTAAGTTTGACTACAGTGGGACTAAAGTTTTCTAGACATCTCAAGAGCTTATGTTTGTAATTTTTGTTATCTGTTTGAGGTTTAATGTTTTGAGGGGAAATGTAATGTTATATACTTGACTAGATTCTATGTGTAAAAACAATCTTTTGTATTGAATTAAGTGACTCTATTAAATCCTTTTGATTTATAAGAATAAATGTGATGTTGTGCTCATTACCCCTTCGTATATCCTATGTGTCATTTATCATGGCCGAGGCTGTCTTGACCGCTGGAATACTTCCTCATTATATCTAACATTATACCGACCGCTATTAACTTATCTATTATAAACAAGAATGTCTCAGTTGATGTTATACTTATTTAGCATAGCAGAAGTTATGTCGGCCGATATAAAATTATTTTGATCAATGCTAGTCTTCATTTTATAAGGATATTAATTTAAAATCTATTATTCGCCTAAATCGCTATCCTTAAACGTTTTTGTCCTTAGCCTAGGCTTAGTCAAACTCAGTCCCTCTCCCTATATTATGTCTAGTTAACTACGTCTCCTTTCAAAACTTCCTGGTTGGTGATTGGCTCTTCCTCTTGTAAGAGAATGTTGGAAGCGTACTACGAGGTGTTACCAACCCCAGCGTGATCCGATATGTCGCATCCAGTATAAATGTTTCTTCATGATTATATGACACATACTTTCTCTTGCTACCACGTCATGTAAGCCTTTGCCTTTTTCCTATGATCCTCAGCGTCTGTTGAGATAAAAACATTTTGATCTGACGACGGCTATGTGTTTTTCAAACCCTAAACCCTTTGTATTCTTTTCAACTTTGTCCCTTTTTTTCTTACCTTAGCGTTCTTTTCTCGCTGCAGTTTTCGACCAAACCCCGTGCTCACCGTTTCTCGGTGATCTTCTTTCTTGCTTTCAGTAAGTAATCTGTTGTTTTGTTAGTCTCTACTCTTGTCTATGGCTGAGGAAGCAATTGCTCCTTAGTATGTCCACATGTCTTCTTCCTTTGACAAAAATGCTAGGCTTACCATCCGTCGCCAATATGAAATTCCCCGGGAACATGACATTATAATCCCAAAACTAGGTGATCGTCCTCATCGTCCCCCTACTAATTGCGTGACTTTTTTAAAAGATCAGTTGATAGGAGGTTTAAGGTTTCCCATTCCTCTTTTCCTGATCGAAATAAGCCAGTATTTTGATATTCCATTGCAACAGTTCACCCCTAACGCCTTTCGTTATCTATGTGGTGCTTACATGCTGTTTCGTTTGCTAGATATTCCTCCCACTCCTCAAAATTTCTTCATGTTTTCTTACCCCAAGTGTTTTGAACCTGGTGTTTTCTTGTTCCAGTCACGAACTAAAATGGTTCTTTTTGAGGATATGACATCGTCTCTTAAAGCTTGGAAATCCCGCTTCTTTTTCATAAAGTTTCTCGGACCCATTCCTTGGTCTTATGATTAGAAATCCTCTTTACCCTCTTTGCTCGATGTCAGAGAGTTCCATCTTCATCCTACTTTTTCTATTTATTGTGAAAAGTTGTTAAATCGTCAACTTTCTATTCCCAAGTGGCTGAGAATCGATCTTCTATACTTGTTTGGCCTAAGCCCCGTCAAACCTGATACACAAGGCTCTTTAGGTAAAACCCTGTTTCTTTCTTATTGATTTCAACTAACTAAACTATTTTTCTTTTCTATGTAGTGGAGAGCTTTTATGATGCTTTGATTGATGAAGAACTGCGTCTGGAGGAGGACACAATTCGTGCCAAAGAACAAGAGCTTCTGGCTGCTATTACTCCACCGTCTCTAACCGAAGAACTGGCTCCTTTGTCTGAAGTACCCAACTCTTCGGTGTTGATACAGTCTGACCTGGCTGTTGTTTTGATGTTGACACGGATTTAAGTTTGTATCAGATGTTAATTAAACTCGGTTTAATTAATGATCAAGGTTGATCAAGTGGAAGGGAAAAGTCCAAGTTGGAAACTTGGCACGCGAAGTCGGAGAGGGCTCGGTAGCTCGTTCTCCGAACTAGGTCAGAGAGGGCTCGGTAGCTCGTTCTCTGGACCTGACGAAGTCGGAGAGGGCTCGGTAGCTCGTTCTCCGGACTAGGTCGGAGAGGGCTCGGTAGCTCGTTCTCTGGACCGGATGAAGTCGGAGAGGGCTCGGTAGCTCGTTCTCTGGACTAGGTCGGAGAGGGCTCGATAGCTCGTTCTCCGGACTAGGTCAGAGAGGGCTCGGTAGCTCGTTCTCTGGACCGGATGAAGTCGGAGAGGGATCGGTAGCTCGTTCTCCGGACTAGGTCAGAGAGGGCTCGGTAGCTCGTTCTCTGGACCTGACGAAGTCAGAGAGGGCTCGGTAGTTTGTTCTCCGGTTTAGGTCAGATAGGGACCTAAGTGGACATTCCATGGTACATTGGATCGGTCGGCAGACCGATCCAGTGATACATAAGACAGTGGATCGGTCGGCAGACCGATCCAGTGAAACTAAGTATCCTGATCGGTCTGGTAACCGATCAGGAAACACTCAGTAGCTACTGAGTGTAATCTGATCGGTCTGTAGACCTATCAGGAAACACTCAGTAGCACACTGAGTGTAATTTGATCGGTCTGTAGACCGATCAGGGAACACTCAGTAGCACACTGAGTGCAATCTGATCGGTCTTCAGACCGATCAGGAGATGGTATTGCGAAGAGAAGAAGGCAGGGATCGGTCGTGGAGACCGATCCACCTGCAGCCTGATCGGTCTCCACGACCGATCAGACAAGCTTCGGACCGATCAGGATATGTCCTGATCGGTCCATGGATCGGTCTGGTGACCGATCCACACACACAATCAGTTTTGTTTCTGCGATTCCTCCACTGCATTTGATCTGCCTGATTCATATAACCCTCTGTGCTGTTAGCTTTTGAATTTGCAGGATCACAGGTATCATTCCAAGCCTAATTTCAAATTAAGTCCATAATAGGAATACGATAAATGACCTTTCTGCTGTGATTCGCGGCGCATGGTGCATTTGAGGCATCAACGGCTACTGGTGTGATCTGGCTGCGATCCGCTTGACTCCTGGTGATTGGTTCGAGCTCAAAAGACACCAGTGAAGACTGTGATTTCATTGGTGTGAGTTCAGAGAACCAGTGAGGAGGAAGAGGGATTGGCTACAGCGATGATTCTGCGAAGATTGACCACGATCCGTGAAAGCAGAGGACAGGGACTTAAGAAGCAGTAAAAAGGGAGAGGAAAGAACAAGCTAGTAAAAAAAGCAAGAAAGTTCTGTTGATCGTTGAGGTGTGCTAAGTTCTTGAGCTCTCGGGTGTGATACTGCGATCTGTGAGTTCTCTATTTCCACTGATCCTCGCGTGGTTGTAAGCGTTAATTCATTCTTCTTTGCCACCGAGCTCTGTAAGTCTTGTGCTTTAACATACATATTTCTTGAGACTTTGTGGAGAGGTTACTCCACCGAGAAGGAGGATCTTTAGCCGGAATCTTTCCGGGGTGCGATCTACCGAAGATCGAGGGGTCGTCCACCTTACGGACATGCCGAGGAGTAGGGGCAAGTTATCCCCGAACCTCGTAAATCCTTGTGTTAGTGTGCTTGTTTCCTCTTGTTTTAGTTTCCTAATTCCGCTGTGCTAACAAGTTTCTGTGTAGAAATTTGTGTCTAAAGTTTTTAAGAGGCTATTCACCCCCCCTCTAGCCATCTAAGATCCTAACAAGTAGTATCAGAGCGTGGTGCTCTTCATCTGGACTAACATCCAAACGAGCAAGAAGATGGCCATGAAGGATGGATTCAACACCAACAGACCACCCTTCTTCGATGGAGCAGATTTCCAGTATTGGAAGAGCCGCATGGAGTATTACCTCAAGACTGATATCTCCATGTGGTTCTCGGTCAAGGAAGGATTCACACCACCGAAGGACAAAGAAGGTAAGGAACTCGATTCATCAAGGTGGTCTACCGAACAAACTCGTAAAGGGCAAGCCGATGCCAAGGCGGTAGTCACCTTACAATGTGGGATTGCCAAGGACCAACTCGTCAAGGTAGGTCCATTCTCGAGTGCAAAAGATTTATGGAACAAGCTTATCGAGCTCCAAGAAGGAACTCGAGATTCTCGGATAGCCAAGAGGGACCTATTCTTGAATCAACTACAAAATCTCACCATGAAGGAAAACGAAACGGTAAGTGAACTACATGGGAGGTTCAAGGAAATCATCAATGGTCTACATTCCGTGGATGAACGCGTGGAGAATCGCGATCTAGTAAGGTACGCTCTTAAATCCTTTCCAAGGAATGCCTTGTGGTCATCTATGGTAGATGCCTACAAGGTTTCCAAGGATCTTTCCATTGTTAAATTAGACGAATTCTTTTGTGAAATGGAACTTCATTAACTTGCTAACAAAGGTCAAAGAAAGAAAGGTATTGCCTTAGTTGCAGGACCAAAGAACAAGGATGGAAGAAGAAAGAGGGAAAAGAAGAAGGAGAAGGAGATTTCTTCATCTACATCCTCCTCCGAGTCTGATGATGAAGGTGGATCATCATCAAGCAAGATGGCAAATTTTGTGAGGAGGATCATGAGAAGAAGCCGAAGATACAAAGGAAAAGGTAGACCTAATGATCAAAATATCGATAAGACTAATGTTACATGTTATGAGTGTAGCAAGAAAGGCCACTACCGGAGTGAGTGTCCAAAACTCAAGAAGGAGGAACGGGCCAAAAAGAAGGAGGAAAGAGCCAAGAAGAAGAAAGCTCTCAAGGCCACTTGGGATGAATCTTCCTCAAGCTCATCGGAGGAGGAAGAGAAGAAGGAGAAGAGTACTCGGCAATTGGCACTCATGGCAAGGGAGGAGTCCGAATCCGAGAGTGATGACTCAAGCACTTCAGCCGCGGCTTCATCATCTTCGGATGATGAAGAGGTAACCTCTTCTCATTTAGAAAAATGCTATAAGACTATTACACATTTGTCTACCTTGCTTAAAAGATCAAAAACAGAAAATAAATCATTAAAAGAAGAAGTAGAAAACTTGAGGGCCCTTAGGGAAGATGAGGTTGATGACCTACATCTAGAGGTCCTTGAGGATGAGAACAAGGCCTTGAAGGGTGAGGTTGAGAAACTCAAGAAAATGCTTGAAAAATTCTCAACTAGCTCTAAGACCCTAAACATGATTCTAAATGCCCAAAGGGCGGTCTACAACAAGGCTGGATTAGGATACCAACCTAAGGAGTCTAGCTTTATTTCTTTAGTGTCAAGAACCCAATTTCATAGATCGTATGTTTCTAGGGTTCATGAGACTATGAAGAAGGTAACAAAGGCATGGGTGCCTAAGTCTTTCATTGTAGATGCATTAGGTCCCAAGATTTGGGTACCTAAAGCATCTATCTTTCGTGTCTTGTAGGCATTGGTAAAGGGGGAGCGTCTATCAACTTGGTTTGTTGATAGTGGATGCTCCAAGCACATGACCGGGGACAAGTCACTATTTTCTACCATTCAAAACAAAAATATAGGTAATGTGTCCTTTGGTAATAATGGTAGCCTTAAGGTTATAAGGGTTGGAGACATTCATATATCCGAATATCTCCAAATCAAGAATGTCCTTCTAGTCAACGGGATGACTTTTAATCTCCTAAGTGTCAGTCAATTGTGTGATACGGGTTACACAATTGAGTTTCATTCGAGTCAATGTCTAGTCAAAAATATTGACACACTTGACACGGTACTAGTAGGCACAAGGGTAGATAACATTTATCAAGTTTCTTTTAAAAGTGCTACTAATGCTCTTGATAAGTGTTTCATGTCAAAAGAAGAAGAATCGTGGCTTTGGCATAGGAGGTTGGCTCATGTGAACATGAAGAATATCCGGAAGCTGGTCAACAAAGGGTTAGTGCGAGGCTTACCAAGCATCAAGTACCAAAAGACCAAATTGTGTGATGCATGTCAGAAGGGTAAGCAAACTAAAGCGCCTCATAAAGGTAAAAGCGCTGTAAGTACAACTACTGCCTTAGACTTATTACATATGGATTTGTTTGATTGCAGTAGTGTTATTTCATTAAATGGAAGTAGATATTGTTTTGTGATTATTGATGACTTTACTAGGTATACATGAACCTTCTTTTTGAAAACTAAGGATCAAACCATAGATATTTTTATTTCCTTTTGTAGAAAAACTGAAAATGAAAAATCAACAATAATTAAAACCATTAGAAGTGATCATGGTGGGGAATTTCAAAATCATAGGTTTTTAGAATTCTGTCAAGAAAAGGGATATAGGCATGAGTTCTCTACTCCAAGGACCCCACAGCAAAATGGGGTTGTGGAGAGAAAGAACCGAGTCTTACAAGAGGCTGCACGAAGTATGCTCAATGAGTACTCACTACCGAGTTACTTATGGGTTGAAGCTATAAATACAGCTTGGTATGTGCAAAACCGAATCCTGATACATAGGTTTTTAGGAAAGACTCCCCATGAACTTTGGTTTGGAAAACCCCTTACAATTAAACATCTTAGGGTGTTTGGTTGTAAGGTGTTTATTTTGAACACCAAGGACCATCTTGGAAAATTTTCGGCCAAGGCTGATGAAGGGATACTGGTCGGGTACTTGCTCACCAGCAAAGCCTATCGAGTCTACAACAATAGGACTAAATTGATTGAAGAGTCCTCTGATGTATCTTTTGAAGAAATCCCTAACTTAAATGATCAATCAAGGGATATAGGAGAAATTCAATTTGAACTTAGAAGGCTAAGTTTGAATGATCAAAACATAGAAAGAGTCGAAGTTGACTCTGATGATGATGAGCAAAGGCAACAAAGAACTCAATCTGATCCTTTGCCTGATATTGAGTCCTTGCCTGTGCCTAGTGAGACCATTCATGAGGCACCACCAACACCAAGACAATCTAGGATAGCCACTAGTCATCCCCAAGACCAAATTGTGGGAGACATCCAACAAGGGGTTAGGACTAGGTCATTCTTTAGAAATGAGTCTAATGAAGTCACATTGATTTCAGAGATTGAACCAAAATTAGTTGATGAGGCATTGCGCGATCCTGATTGGATCATGGCTATGCAAGATGAGTTAGGTCAATTTGAAAGGAGCCAAGTGTGGGACTTAGTTCCTAGACCTAAGAAGACCACCATTATTGGAACTAAATGGGTCTTCAAAAATAAGTTAAATCAAAAGGGAGAAGTTGTAAGAAACAAGGCAAGACTTGTAGCCAAGGGCTATAGTCAAGTCGAAGGTCTCGATTATGATGAGACTTATGCTCCCGTGGCCCGATTAGAGTCCATTCGTTTGATGCTAGTTTTTGCTGCACATAGAGGTTTCAAGCTCTATCAAATGGATGTTAAATCTGCCTTCTTAAATGGCTTTATTAAAGAAGAAGTCTATGTTGAACAACCACCGGGGTTTGTGAATACCGAAGCTCCAAACCACGTGTACAAGCTCAAGAAATCACTTTATGGGCTTAAACAAGCACCACGAGCTTGGTACGAAAGGTTGTCAACATACTTACTAAAAAAGGGTTTTGTAAGAGGCCAAATAGACCCAACACTATTTCTACGAAGAGATGGTGAAAACATTTTTGTAGCCCAAGTGTATGTCGATGACATAATTTGTGGCTCAAATAACAAGGGCTATTTGAATGAATTTATTTCTCACATGGAAAGTGAGTTTGAGATGAGTCTAGTAGGAGAATTGACATTCTTCCTTGGACTTGAAATCAAACAAACTCGAGATGGAATTTATGTCCATCAGACGAAATACACTCAAGAGATGCTCAAAAAATTCAAAATGAGTGACTCTAAGGAAGTATCCACTCCAATGGCGACAAACACTCGTCTTGACAATGATGAGAGTGGGAAACCAGTTGATCTAACGCAATATAGAAGCATGATCGATAGTCTTCTATATCTCACAGCTAGTCGACCGGACATACTTTTTGCTGTGGGCATGTGCGCTAGATATCAAGTTTGTGCCAAGGAATCTCATTTAACTGTAGTTAAGAGAATTCTAAGATATCTCAAGAGCACAATTAGAGTAGGACTGTGGTACCCTCGTACGGAGTCTTTTGATTTGATAGGTTATACCGATTCCGATTATGCTGGATGCAAATTGGATCTGAAAAGCACTAGTGGGGGTTGCCAATTTTTAGGTTCATTGTTGATTAGTTGGTCAAGTCGGAAGCAACATTGTGTTGCTCTCTCCACGACTGAGGCTGAATACATTGCCATGGGAGAGAGTGTATCACAATTGTTGTGGATGATTCACACTCTAGAAGATTATGGACTTTCGTATAACGGAGTGCAAGTGTTGTGTGACAACATTAGCACAATAAACCTAACGAAAAATCCAGTCCATCATTCTAGGACCAAACACATTCAAGTGCGTCATCACTTCATTAGAGATCACGTAGCTAGGGGAGACATTGCACTCACATATGTTGAGTCAAAGTCAAACTTAGCCGATATTTTCACCAAACCCCTTCCGGAAAATGAATTTAGTCATTTAAGGAGGGAATTGGGAATGTGTTTGGCTCAATAAGTCATTTTAACCACATCATGATCAATAAGGACCATTAAAATGACAAGAGAAATTGGGAAATTAATTTGGGCAACTTGGGAACATCTCACACAAACTATAAGGTTTAACAAAATATTTTTGTTTGCTAGAAATGGGGTGAGATGCTAGGATCAACCAAATTATTCAAAATGTATCATGCATCCCTTGAATAATTAGGTTGAAGAGACATAAATTGAGTATGGGGAAGGCCATTACATAATTCATGTGTATTTGGCTCCTAGATCTTACTCATATATTCCAACCAAGGAATCTTGGTTGGACCTGTGTCTAGAAATCATCTAACTTTGTTGATGTGTTGATTGATACCCTTGATTGATATCTTCCTGATTTTGATTGAAAATAGGACAAGTTGGTGAAGAAACCTTGACATATTTTGATAAACTTGTAACTACTCATAGCAAGGATATATTTTGAACCGATAGCCTGAGTCAGATTTATTACCTTGGTTCACTATAGATCATAGTTTCAGCAAACAAACAAAACAAACTTCTCTGATTTTGAAACCAGATTCAACACATTTGTTATGAAGTGTCTGAAACTTTCGAGCCCTAAATAATTCCAAATCACTGAACTTGGAATAATTCCAAATCATTAGAGCTCATCATTAGGAAATATTCATTGGTATCACTGAATATAATATGTGGGTGGGCTCTTAAGATCCTAGGTTCTGAACTTGGAAGTTGTTGAACCAAGTTTCAGAGTTTTCGATACGAATTTCAGAGACTAAAATCATGACTATCAGACACTGATCGGTCCAGGGACCGATCAGGATGATATCTGATCGGTCTCTACGACCGATCAGGGAAGTTCCACCTCTCTGCTCTTACTGATCGACCTTTGATCGGTCCGGGGACTGATCAGGAGGTTCTCTGATCGGTCTCCATGACCGATCAGGAGGCTCCTACCTCTGATCCACCTCTGATCGGTCCGGGGACCGATCAGGAGGTTCCCTAGTCGGTCTCCATGACCGATCAGGACCCTCCCTGACCGATCAAGACGTTCCCTGATCGGTCAGGATTTCTCCTGATCGGACAGCCGTCCGATCTTATGATCTGATCACCCCTTTTAACTTCCCCCAATCCTTCCTCCTCTCATTTCACGCCGAAAACCCTAGCCGAACCACTCCTCAGTCCCGACTCTTCTCTTCATCTTCTCCGAAAGCTTCAAATGACGCCTAGGTAACTTCCTTTCTCCCCGAAATCTATCCATTTTTGGCATTTTAGCTTCTTTTAACAGTGTATCTCTGTGTGTTGTCTCGGTTCTCGACTCTGTGGCTTCCGTGGACTCCCATTTGCCCCGACCATGTCCCATTTTTGACCTATTTAGGAAGAAATCAGCCGGTGAGGGTACGTCTAAATCATCTGCTGAGAAATCCAAGTCCCAGGCACCCTCCCGACCTCAACCTTCCTCTTCTTCAAGATTCCCGAACCGACAGTTTGAACAAGCATTTCAACAGAGGACATTCAAGCTGCTCCCATGTCGATCTGTGGATCGAAAGTACATGGATGAGTTTTGTCCCTCTGTATCCAAAACCCTGGCATATTACAAACTTGACTCGTTAGTCTACCTAGAAAGGGACATCAACTATGACCTAGTATCTGAATTCTACAATAATCTTCATCAGGGCAGTGATGGTGCTTATCGAACCAGAGTTGCTAAAAGGACTATCGATTTCACCATCGTAGAATTCTTTGGGTATCTAGGTTGCTGACTGTGTTCAGGAGATCTTTTTTATATTTATCCTGATTTACCCCATCCTTTACCTTCTCCATTTGATGTCTCACCTGATTCCATCTATGAGTACTTCTTCGGTCATCCTAGACTAGATGGACTGGATGAGTTGGATGTCGAGTTTCCTACTTTTGCGGCTCTGAGACTATCTCCTTCTGACTATATTCTCTTTAAGATAGTCACAAACTGTCTTCTTCCAATCACATCCAAACCTCTAGCAGAGATCCGATCCTATCATTGTTTGATGCTTTATGGGTTGCGTCGGCGTCTCGACTTTGACATTATGTCCAGCATCTATTCTTCGATCATCTCCTATTCTCAGCCTAGCAGCTCCACCATTTATATGCCTTATGGGCATATAATTACAGATTGGCTCGAGACCCTTCAGATAGATGTGTCTAAGGGTAGGATAGTGAAGATGGTCAGATAGGACTGCCGACTTGGGAAACAGGCATTTTCCAAGTCCGGTATCTTGGGACAGAATGGGGCTGTTCGGTGGAAGGATGGGAGAGGTCTGGGAGAGTTACCACAGGCACTTCCTCGACCGGTTGCTGCTCCTCCTCCTACTACTGATGAGGCCGATCCTGATCTGCGCTGGCAGATCGCTGAGCTCCATGGACTGCGCGTTCGGATCGACCAGCGGTACGATGACTTACGCAGTCAGCAGTTGGTGACGCAGCAGCTGCTTCTGGGCTGGATGGCCACCTACCCACCTCCGCAGCATTTCTCGGGTCATCCACCTTCGAGCTCCAGCATGCCGCCTCAGGGTTACGTGCCTCCCGCAGATGATGATGAGGTTCCTCCTGTTGAGGATATTGATTGATACATTCTGTGTGTCACTTTGCCTGTTTGTGTTGGATACTATTTGTTGGATATCTTTGTCTGACCTGGATACTTATGCTACTTATATGTTTTTGCTATTCATTTGTCTATTTCTTGCTTTTCCTTATGCTTCAGTTCATATTAATATGCTGTTCCTATGCCATGATTTGATTGTATCTTATCTCTTTCTTACAGTCATATAATACACTTAGAGGGAACTCTAGGTGCATTAAGAAAAAGAGAGTATGGGTTAAGGGGGAGCCTTTTGAGTTTTGTCACCTCATTTGCACCTTTTCGGTGTTTGACAAAGGGGGAGAGGATACCTAAGTTTAGAGATGTATGAAGGTTTGATTTTAAGGGAAAAGATAACGGGAAGAATCTTGATTCAGAATCTTGATTCCCGTTATTGACTTAGTGGTGTATCCATCTTAGGGGGAGGATCTTGATTCCCCTAAAATTATGAAAATAAGAACATTTCTGATCTAAACTTAAATCGTGTTGTCAAACAACAAAAAGGGGGAGATTGTTGATACAGTCTGACCTGGCTGTTGTTTTGATGTTGACACGGATTTAAGTTTGTATCAGATGTTAATTAAACTCGGTTTGATTAATGATCAAGGTTGATCAAGTGGAAGGGAAAAGTCCAAGTTGGAAACTTGGCACGCGAAGTCGGAGAGGGCTCGGTAGCTCGTTCTCCGGACTAGGTCGAGAGGGCTCCTGTAGCTCATTCTCCTGACCCGACGGTCGAGAGGGCTCAGAGCCTGCCTCCTCGGGACTAGGCCGAGAGGGCTCCAGCTCGCTCTGGACCGGATGAAGTTGGAGAGGGCTCGAGCTGCTCTCCTGACCAGGCCGGAGAGGGCCTCGGTAGCCTGCCTCCTGACTAGGCCGAGAGGGCTCGGTAGCTCGTTCTCGGACCGGATGAAGTCGGAGAGGGCTCGGTAGCCTGTTCTCCGGACTAGGCCGAGAGGGCTCGGTAGCTCGTTCTCCGACTCGGAGAGGCTCGGTCGCTCGTTCTCCGGACTGACGAAGTCGGAGAGGGCTCGGTAGTTTGTTCTCCGGTTTTGGTCAGATAGGGACCTAAGTGGACATTCCATGGTACAATTGGATCGGTCCGACGCACCGATCCAAGGATACATAAGATGGATCGGTCGGAAATTGGCATCCCGATCGGTCCGGTAACCGATCGAAACACTCAAGAGCTATCGAGTGTAATCTGATCGGCCCAGACCTATCGGAAACACTCGAGCACACGAGGTAATTTGACGGCCCAGACCGATCGTGAACACCAAGAGCACACGAGGTAACTGATCGGCCTCGCACCGATCGTGAGATGGTATTGCGAAGAGAAGAAGGCGGGATCGGTCGTGGATTCCGTGAGCTTCTGATCGGTCTCCACGACCGATCGGAGCTTTGGACCGATCAGATATGTCCTGATCGGTCCATGGATCGGTCTGGTGACCGATCCACACACACAATCAGTTTTGTTTCTGCGATTCCTCCACTGCATTTGATCTGCCTGATTCATATAACCCTCTGTGCTGTTAGTTTTTGAATTTGCAGGATCACAGGTATCATTCCAAGCCTAATTTCAAATTAAGTCCATAATAGGAATACGATAAATGACCTTTCTGCTGTGATTCGCGGCGCATGGTGCATTTGAGGCATCAACGGCTACTGGTGTGATCTGGCTGCAATCCGCTTGACTCCTGGTGATTGGTTCGAGCTCAAAAGACACCAGTGAAGACTGTGATTTCATTGGTGTGAGTTCAGAGAACCAGTGAGGAGGAAGAGGGATTGGCTACAGCGATGATTCTGCGAAGATTGACCACGATCCGTGAAAGCAGAGGATAGGGACTTAAGAAGCAGTAAAAAGGGAGAGGAAAGAACAAGCTAGTAAAAAAAGCAAGAAAGTTCTGTTGATCGTTGAGGTGTGCTAAGTTCTTGAGCTCTCGGGTGTGATACTGCGATCTGTGAGTTCTCTGTTTCCACTGATCCTCGCGTGGTTATAAGCGTTAATTCATTCTTCTTTGCCACCGAGCTCTGTAAGTCTTGTGCTTTAACATACATATTTCTTGAGACTTTGTGGAGAGGTTACTCCACCGAGAAGGAGGATCTTTAGCCGGAATCTTTCCGGGGTGCGATCTACCGAAGATCGAGGGGTCGTCCACCTTACGGACACGCCGAGGAGTAGGGGCAAGTTATCCCCGAACCTCGTAAATCCTTGTGTTAGTGTGCTTGTTTCCTCTTGTTTTAGTTTCCTAATTCCGCTGTGCTAACAAGTTTCTGTGTAGAAATTTGTGTCTAAAGTTTTTAAGAGGCTATTCCCCCCCCCCCCCCCCCTCTAGCCATCTAAGATCCTAACATTCGGGAGTTCTTGAGGCTTCTGAAGGTCTTCCTGCAGAAATCCCTACTGTTTCTTTACCCGTTGTTGCTTCTCCAGTGGCTGCTGTTACCTCATCATCTGCCCCTCTTCCTATCATTGAACTCACGTCTCCTGGTAGCCCAAGTAAATCGATAGCTGAAATTGCTACCGGTAAGCGACCGGGGTGCAAACTTACTAGGGTTCCTCTGTCAAAAAGGAGGCTTATCCTTCCTGCTGATAAACGGGTTTCAGAAGGTTTTGTACCTGCTGACCTTCCTTCTGATGAGCCTACGTTGGCTGAACTTTAACCTTCTCTTAGTTTTCCTACCTCACCTTTTTCCAATGTTAATGCTTTTAGCGATGTTTCTTTCACCTTTCCATTGTCTATTCCAGCGTCTGGATCTTTACCCTCCTCACCTTCTTATTTTGTCTTTGCTCCTCCATCTATTCCTACTTCCTCTTTCTCTACTGGTTCTTCTACTATTCCTGTCCTCCCCATATTGATAGGAGGTTCCTTCGCAGGCGCTTGGGATGAAGTTCGTCCCATTTTTGAAGAATTCACCACTCCTGAAACAATTGATCGTTTCTCCCATAATGAAAATCAGGTATATTTATTAACGTCTACCTTTTATTTCTTAGCGATTAACTCATGGCCCTTTATTATATTTCTAGTGATGGATAGAAAACATGGGCTTATCTCGGTTGATGCACAATTTATACAACGAGAACAAGAAGCTGAGATCTGAGAATGATAAGCTGAGACAACAAGTTATTGAGTTATCTTCTGCCGGATTTTCCGCTGCTGCCAAGAAACAACTTGAAGCTCAAATTGAAAGTTTTCAAGCACAATTCCAATCAGCTACAAATCTTAACCAGGAATTAACTTCCAAAATTGGCGAACTAAAAGCTGATTATGAAGCGGAATTGGCTGAAAAACTCAAAGTCCTGCAGCTGAAGGAAGATGAAATAACTTCCTTGAACACCTCCCTTAATTCAATCAAAACCGAGGTTTCTGTCAAAGAAAATGAACTGAAGACTTCCCAAACAGCTCTTGCGGTCTACAAGACGAACGAAGATACTCGTTACAAGGAACGGGCCACCATCATAATTGAATCTCCTGAATTCAATAGGTCGATCGTGAAGTCAATCTTAGCGGCCTTTACTGTGGGAGATAAAGGGGCGATTCAACAATTGCGAGAGGAAAACTACTTATCTCGCGATCCTCCTCCTCACTTCCTGAATCGTCACAAACTTATTGAGGACAAGCCTCCTGATCTATTTCCTCAGCTGACCTTAGTATGACTTTCTTTTCTTATTTAAATTCGAATCCTTGTAAAGGAGGACCAAAACTTTGTGATGACAATCTAGTGAACTCATGTAAAGTTGATTATCCCTTTTTATTGTTAAATTTACTCCTCCTTATGACGATCGTCTGTTTTGTTTAAATATGTTAAATGTCGCTTGGCTGGTCATCATAAAACCTTACCCAACATATTATTATGTTTATCTATTTAGACTGTTTCATCATGACCGGGCGGTATATATCAATGCTGACAAATACCGTCTGATATTTTATAGATTAATTGTGTCTCATTCGCTCTAATACAGTCCTATTGCGATATTCTCAATATCGATCGATTTGTTCTTCTTGATTGATTTACGCTCATATCTATGTGTGTCATCTTCTGTATTAACCAAACTTCATATGGTTTTATCATTGTATATGCCATTTGACTTATCATGATAAGCCTTTGGTCGACATATTTGAATTGCATCTATCTCGGTCGATCTATTATGATCGACCGATTCATATTTATGAATCTTGTCCGATATTATGTAATCAGGTCCCGTTTATTAATTAACACCTTGTACCCAACTTTTGCCTGATTTTATTAAACAAATAATCCGAACTTATAACACTTGACCAATTTTTCTTTATATTCGTCAGACTTTCTTAAGATTTGTATCTAGGGAAACTTTACACATTTTCCGAGGAAGATTACTTAACTTCATCTCTCTCTCTCGAGATTCATTCCCTTTTTACCCTTTAATGTTATCACCCATTTATGACGATTGGAATTTCGAGTACTTTTTATTTTCTTGTTTGCTTCTACTATCTCTATTTGGGGGTTTTAGCACAAGACCGAAAGGAAAACAAGGGTTTTAAGAAGTTCTTTTCCGCTTTCCCACTTCTCTCTTCATCTCCCTTGATTCCTCTTCCTTCTACTGTTTCACTATGGCAACCTCCTCTCCTGCGTGGTTTCTCTCGTGTGTTTCCGACCTTATAGAGACAGAAGAAGTGGATTTAAAGGCGACCTATGGTTTTCTTGTTTATATAACCCGTCCCACTCCTCAGGATAGTCCACATCTTCCTCCTTTAGGGTGTATATCTATCTTTCAAGATCAAGTCCTACAAGGTTTTTGATTTCCTCTTCACCCTTTTTTCTCTAACATTAGCCTCTATTTTAATATTCCACTCAATCAGTTTGTCCCTCAATCCTTTTCTATCCTTATGGGTTTTGTCGGGGTATCTAAACTGTTAGATTTTCCCTTATCTCCTCGTCTTTTTCATCACTTCTTTGTTCCCCGTCAAGTAGATGTTGGTGTTTTCAAATTCCAATCTCGTCCCAAGGCCATTTTGTTCAACCGAATTCCTTCTCAGGGGGAATGGTATCACAAATTTTTCTATATGCGTCTCCCTTCTCCTCCTCCGTTTCCCATTCAATGGATATATGATCTACCTTCGCTTCCTAGCACCCATAATCTCCTTAACGATCCCTCTGTTGGCTTTGCCTTATCTAAACTAAAGGGAGCAAAATTCAGCTTGTCGCATCTAATTGTGGAGGGTTTAATGTTTCCTTTTGGGATAGGCAATATTGATACTACCCTAGATGGCTCTTTTGGTATGTATACACATTTCACTCCGCATTTACTGATTAGTATATCTCTTTTATAATGGTGTTTAATTCCTGTGTTTCAGCTGATGTTCTTCTTCCAGCTTTTATGTACAAGAATCCTGCTATGACTAAGTCCTTTGTTAATAATCTTGGAGAAGAATGGTTGTGAGCTCGCCGGGCTAATCCTAATTCCTCCACCTTGGGCTTGCTATCCGAAGAGGAGCGACAGGCAGAGGCTGTCACAGCCATGGAAGAGGAAGAAGAAGAGCCTTTTATTGCCTTAGTCAAAAAGCCAAAGCTTACTGAGGATGCCTCCTTTGGCGATTTTTTTGGTACTTTTGTGCAAACTCCTCTGGTTCCGGTGCCCATTTCTCTTGAGAGAGGTAAGGCACCGATAACTCCTACCCATATTATCTCTAATCCTTCTCTTAGGATGATGAGACCTGGTCTGCTCATCCCCTCTTCTTGTGTTATTATTTCAGCTCCTTCTGCTTCTGCTTCTGCTTCTGAGATGGCCATTATCCCTTCTATGTCTTCTACTTCTCTTGCACTGGCCTTGTCTCCTTTGGCTTTTGGACCTCAGGCCAAACGGACGCCTTGCCGGAGATCTTCTCCTAGTGCCGGGCCCTCAGCTATTCGCGTTTCCACGACTACATCAGTATCCCTTGTATTGCCACCTTCTATTCCATCTAGTTCTTCTGCTGCTGCTCTCGTTTCTACCACTTCTTTCCTTTCCATTGCTTCTTCTTCTTCCCTACCTTCTTCTCCCTCCGTTCCCCGGCCTTTGTTTAAACAGGTCATGGGTCTGCCTTCTCAATTGGGACAGACCTCTGATCCACTTAGCTATGATTCTCTACAACTACAAGGCATATTGGCCGAATCTTGGCTACAGGGCCAAGAACAACTAAGGGGCCTTAGTCTTCCAAATCGAGCCGACCACCACAGTCGTCAGGCAGTAGCTGTAAGTATTCTTGGTTATATGTTGTCAACTTCGCATCCTTATCTTTAATTGTATCATCATTTTATTTAGTTCCTTGCCTCGAGTCTGCATATCAACCAGCTACTTATGGCTCGGGACCGGGAGAATAATAAGTTAAAAGCTCAACTAGAGACATTGAAGGCTACTTTATCTCCTTCTAATAATGACCTGGCTCAGTTACAAGAGAAAGTGCTTTTGCAAGATCAACAATTAGGGGCATTGAGACAGGAATTAGAGGAATCACAATAATTACTGAAAGACAAAGAGCTTGCAAGGAGAACTCTGGAATTACAGGTGGATCGACTACATTCTGGTCTCCGACTGGAAATTGCTTTAAAGGAGAAAGCTCTCTTAGATGCTTCTCATAAAAGTCTTATTTTAGAGAAAGTAGGGAAGCTTCATAATGCCTGTCTTTCTGAACAAGCTCAAGACCTAGCCTCTCATGATTTCACTATCCTACAGGAACAAGAGTAAAGGAAAGCTCAAGATGTTGAGTTGTCACTGCTCCAGAAGGAATTGGAACAACTTAAATTGGAAAAGGATGCTTTAAAAGATCAAAAAACTAAACTGCAAGCTGATTTTCAAAGCTATAAGGAGCAAGAGAAGAGTCGATGGGAAGAGTGGCGTCTGGCTTATCTAAAGTCTCCGGCGTTTGCCCAAGAATTTGTCCGTCGGATAGTGGGTGCTTTAAATTATTCTGTATCGGGAGTTCTTCGACAATTGAGAGAGGGTGGTTATCTACCCAAGGAACCTCCCTCCTCTTTCATAAGTCGTCGTAGACTTAACGAAGAACTGCCCGCAGATTTAAAAAGTCCTTTTAATTAATCATATCTATATATCTAAAAAGATTGTCCATAAAAAGACTTGTATTGGGAAAACTAGTAATGAAAAGAACTGTAATCAAAGCTTGGTAATTAAGGAATTGCTATATATAGGAAATTTTTGATACTTACCTGTCTCTCCCTTGTGTTAGTTTGAGAATGCCTCTTTTGAAATGCTTCCGAGTATTGAGTATAAGTTTTACTCAAGAATTCTTTGCTTACCTCTTGAAGTTAAATCTTGTCTTGATGAATCTTTTTGCAGATAATATCTAGTGTGCTCCATATTTCAAAAGAATGAATAATCCTGAGTGATTTTAGATAAGAAATTGTATAAAACTCCTGAGTTCCGAGCTGAGTATAATACTCCAAGCGATTTCAAATAAAGATTTCCATGTAAATGAGTTTCCAGATAGAAAATGTGCCATATGCATAGAATCCCCCTTGAACCCTAGCTTATAATCCGGTAAAATGTCAACCAATTTTGTGAATAAATCCATATAACTTTGTATTTATCTTGCCAATATAATCCTGGTTGATTAGGCTTTGAAGTATCCGATTCCTTTTGTGAAGACCCGTCCGAGTTACTTCATGAGATTTCCCGATTGACTATGTTTTTGTGATAGTTTAAAGTCTCCGGTTCCTCCCATGAAGACCCGTCTGAGTTACTTCATGAGATTTCCCAATCGACTATGTTCTTGTGATAGTTTAGAGTCTCTGGTTCCTCCCATGAAGACCCGTCCGGGTTACTTCATGAGATTTTCCAATCGACTATGTTCTGTGATAGTTTAAAGTCTCCGGTTCCTCCCATGAAGACCCGTCCAAGTTATTTCATAAGATTTCCTGATCGACTATGTTCTCTGATAGTTTAGAGTCTCCGGTTCCTCCCATGAAGACCCGTCCGAATTACTTCATGAGATTTCCCGATCGACTATGTTTTTTGATAGTTTAGAGTCTCTGGTTCCTCCCATGAAGACCCATCCGAGTTACTTCATGAGATTTCCCGATCGACTATGTTCTTTGATAGTTTAGAGTCTCCGGTTCCTCCCATGAAGACCCGTCCGAGTTACTTCATGAGATTTCCCGATCGACTATGTTCTTTGATAGTTTAGAGTCTCCGGTTCCTCCCATGAAGACCCGTCCGAGTTACTTCATGAGATATCCCGATCGACTATGTTTTGTGATAGTTTAAAGTCTCCGGTTCCTCCCATGAAGACCCGTCCGAGTTACTTCATGAGATTTCCCGATCGACTATGTTCTCTAATAGTTTAGAGTCTTCGGTTCCTCCCATGAAGACCCGTCCGAGTTACTTCATGAGATTTCCCGATCGACTATGTTCTCTGATAGTTTAGAGTCTCCGGTTCCTCCCAAGAAGACCCGTCCGAGTTACTTCATGAGATTTCCCGATCGACTATGTTCTCTAATAGTTTAGAGTCTTCGGTTCCTCCCATGAAGACCCGTCCGAGTTACTTCATGAGATTTCCCGATCGACTATGTTCTCTGATAGTTTAGAGTCTCCGGTTCCTCCCAAGAAGACCCGTCCGAGTTACTTCATGAGATTTCCCGATCGACTATGTTCTCTGATAGTTTAGAGTCTCTGGTTCCTCCCATGAAGACCCGTCCGAGTTACTTCATGAGATTTTTCGATCGACTATGTTCTCTGATAGTTTAGAGTCTCCGGTTCCTCCCATGAAGACCTGTCTGAGTTACTTCATGAGAATTCCCGATCGACTATGTTCTCTGATAGTTTAGAGTCTCCGGTTTCTCCCATGAAGACCCATCTGAGTTACTTCATGAGATTTCCTGATCGACTATGTTCTCTGATAGTTTAGAGTCTCCGGTTCCTCCCATGAAGACTCGTCCGAGTTACTTCATGAGCTTTCCCAATCGACTATGTTTTATGATAGTTTAGAGTCTCCGGTTCCTCCCATGAAGACCCGTCTGAGTTGCTTCATGAGATTTCCCGATCGACTATGTTCTCTGATAGTTTAGAGTCTCTGGTTCCTCCCATGAATACCCGTCCGAGTTACTTCATGAGATTTCCCGATCGACTATGTTCTTATACCAAATTATGATGTTTGTACTGACCTTGTGATGGTTTTAAAATTTCTGGATTTTTCTTAGGGGAGCTGAATAGGTCTTTAGGATTCTCGACTGTTGATTGCTCGACAATAGATTATGAAAGTTCTGCCAATACTTGTCAATCTGTATGGACCACATTTATTTCTGTGGCAATATTTGTCTTGCATTACATTTATTGAAAGAAATGGAGTACATAAACTGTAAGAATACTTGTCTTCATCTTACTGGGAACTTACTTCAGATAATTATGATTTGTTCCTTCTGATGTATTCTTGAGTGGCATGATCTTGTCAGGTCCTGTAAGGTTGTAAATGATTTGCACTCCAGGGACGTTCCATAATTCTTCCTTCGGTATCTTGGAGATAATATGAACCTGATGCGAGCTTTTCCACCACTTTGTAGGGTCCTCCCCATTGTGGTGCCAACTTACTGACATCCCCGACAGGTTTAATACGCTTCCATACTAAATCTTCTACTTGGAAAAATTTGGGGATGACCCTTTTGTTATAATTTTGCCTCATTCGTTGTCGGTATGATACGAGACGAGTAGCAGCTTTATCTCTAACTTCCTCTATCAAGTCTAGTTCCATGAGTCGTCGACCCTCATTGTCTGCATCATATAATTGCCTTCTGTCAGATTCTACTCCCACCTCAATGGGAATTATTGCTTCTCCCCCATAAACTAATTAAAAAGGAGTGATTCCTGTAGCTTCTCGAGGTGTAGTACGATATGCCCAAAGAACGCTGGGTAATTCATCTACCCAGCTACCTCTAACATGATCCAGTTTGGTTTTTAAACCCCTTATAATTTCTCTATTGGTTACTTCCGCTTGACCATTACTTTGCGGATAAGCTACAGAGGTGAAGGCCTGAATAATACCATAACTTTTGCACCAGGCTAAGATTCTATCCCCTTGAAATTGCCTTCCATTATCATAGACTAATTTATGAGGAATGCCAAATCTGCATATGATATTTTTCCACAGAAATTTAATAACTGCATATTCAGTAATCCGGGCAAGTGGTTCTGCTTCTACCCATTTGAAAAAATAATCCACTGCTACCAATAAAAACCTTCTTTGTGCAGTCGCCATAGGAAATGGGCCTACTATGTTCATGCCCCATTGATCGAAGGGACATGAGGCTAAGAGGTTCTCAACAACTGTGTGGGATGATGCGAAATATTTTGATATTTCTGGCAAGACATACAAGTTCTTACCAACTTGTTGGCATCCTCGTGTAGAGTAGGCGAGAAATATCCTGCTAATAAGATTTTACGGGCCAAGGATCTCCCTCCTACATGACTACCACATGAACCTTGATGAACCTCTTGTAAAATAAATTGTATATCTTCTGTGCCGATACACTTGAGCAGAGGTCTAGAAAAAGCTCTTTTATGTAACTGTTCTCCTACCATAGTGTACTGAGCAGCTCTCTTCTTAAATACCCTTGCCTGTTCTATATTACTTGGAAGAATATCTTGCTGTAAATACAATATGATTTGAGCCCTCCAGTCACCTTGAATTTCTGCGTCAGCTTGTCTTTCGATACAGGATATTAACAGAGTTTGTTCTACGGGCCGATTTAGACTTCATGGTACTATAGCAGAGGCCAACTTAGCCAATTCATCTGCTACCTGATTCTCAGATCGAGGAACCTTTTGTATATTTACTTCTTGAAACTGAGACTTCAACTTATCAAATGCCTCAGCATATAACTTGAGCCTGTCATTATTAATTTCAAAATTACCTGATAGTTGTTGGGCTGCCAAGTGAGAATCAAAATAGATGAGGACTCGAGCTGCCCCTATATGCCGAGCGGCCTGCAATCTAGCTATCAAGGCTTCATATTCTGCTTCATTGTTAGTAGCTCTATAATTCAATCTGATAGAGAGTTGAAGTCTGTCTTCCCTTGGAGATATAAGAAGAACACCAATTCCGCTACCTTGTCTAGTTGAGGAGTCATCCACATAAACTTTCCAGATGTTTTCTTCTTCAGGGCCTTGAACTTCTATAATGAAGTTTGCTAGAGCTTGTGCTTTGATGGCCGAGCGAGGTTGATATTGAATGTCATATTCTCCAAGTTCAGTTGTCCATTTGACCAACCGACTTGATGCCTCTGGGTTGAGTAGCACCCGTCCGAGAGTACTGTTGGTTAATACAACAATTTCATGTGCTAAGAAATATGGTCGCAGCCTCCGAGCAGTCAACACTAATGTGTAAGCCAATTTTTCTAGTGTAGTATATCTACACTTAGCTCCTTTTAATAAATGGCTAGAAAAATATACAGGTTGTTGTTCTTTTCCTTCTTGTCTGACTAACATAGAGCCTACAGCAATTTCATTAGCTGACAAATATACCCAAAGAGTCTCTCTTACTATAGGCTTAGCTAATACAGGAAGAGTAGACAAATAATCTTTTAACTCTTGGAAAGCCTTGCCACGTTCCTCGTTCCACTGAAATTTATTGGCTTTTTAAGTATTTTAAAGAAATGGAAGCTACGATCGGCCGACCTGGAAATGAACCTAGACAAGGATGTAATTCGGCCAGTCAGTATTTGAGCTTCTGTCATGTTGCGCGGAGGCTCCATGTTCTGAAGTGCCTTGACTTTGCTCGGGTTGGCCTCTATTCCTCGCTCGGACACCATATACCCCAGGAATTTTCTCCCTTTCGCTCCGAATAAACATTTGCTCGGGTCTCCTCTACATCCCTGCACATATCAACAGTTTGAAGAGATTTAATTAAGATATCATCAACATATACTTCCATATTTCTCCCTATCTGCTTCTGGAAGACCTTATTCATAAGCCTTTGATAAGTTGCTCCTGCATTTTTTAATCCGAAGGGCATAACATTATAACAATAAGTACCTTCAGATGTTATGAAACTGACCTTTTCTTGATCTTCTTTAGCTAAGGGAACCTGATGATAGCCTTAATAAGCGTCTAGCATAGAGATGTACTCACATCCAGCAGTGGAGTCTACCAATTGATCGATCCTGGGTAATGGATAATAATCTTTTGGGCAAGCCTTGTTGAGATCCCAGAAATCAATGCACACTCGTCATTTGTTTCCTGGCTTAGAAACTAACACCACATTAGCTAACCAGCTAGGAAATTGTACTTCCCTGATGTAACCAGCCTCCATAAGTTTAGTTATTTCTTCTTTGATGATTTGGTTCTGTTCCGCACTAAAATTCCTCTTTCTTTGCATGACCGGGCGGGCATTTGGGAAGACATGTAAGGAATGCTCCATGACTGTAGGGGAAACGCCCGAGACTTCTTTAGGCGTCCAGGCAAATACATCATTATTCTTCTTTAGGCATTGTACCAGTTCGGCTTTCAGAGTGGGATCAAGATTAGCCGCAATATACGTAGTAGCTTCAGGCCGACCGGTTTGGATCTGAACTTCTTCCTTTTCTTTATAAACCAGAACAGGCTGCTTCTCCTGAATGGCATTGACTTCCATTCTTTGAATCTTTCGGGCAACATTAGCTTCAGCTTGAACTATTTCTACATAACATTTTCGGGCTGTCTTCTGATCACCCCGCACCTCCCAAACTTGATCGTCAACAGGAAATTTAATTTTCTGACAAATAGTAGAAACGACCGCCCTAAAATCGTTTAGGGCCGGTCGACCCAGTATCACATTATAAGAGGACGGGGCGTCTACCACCATGAAATAAGATCTCCTCATTCTCATCAGAGGCTCCTCTCCTAGAGATATGGCCAACTTTATTTGACCTAGTGGTTGTACTTCATTGCCTGTGAATCCATATAGAGGAGTGACCATCTGTTGAAGTTCACTTGGGTCAATCTGTAATTGATCGAAAGCCTTCTTGAATATAATATTGATAGAACTGCCCGTGTCTATGAAGGTACGAGAAATAGCGAAGTTGGCTATCACGGCTTTAATGATCA